>NC_089803.1:17591382-17928882 GCF_029633855.1 Hoplias malabaricus | reverse complement strand
TGATGGGTAATTCTGCGGGAACAATCGATGCCTCTCAAACAGGCGATCTCCGTCACTGTAAGAAGAGCCCACAAGTGGACTCTGGCGTCATGTGTGTGTTATGTTTTGCCTTTACCTTGCAGTAGCCGGTTGTAGGCCTGACCCCAGGTGTGGCGATGTTCACTGGTCAGTATACCCATGGGCTCCTTATCCGTCTTCCACGACTGAGAGCGAATGCGACAGAGCTGAGCGTGAATCTGACCCTGAGTCAAAGGAGTGCCATCGCTGTTGTACACATCCAGCTGGAAAAACTTCACAAAAACAGAAACCATGTCATTAAATTAACACATTTGCTCCAGTATCCTCAGCTCCAGAAACATATATAAAGATGCTCTGGCCTTCAGAGTGGTTTTATGAAATGGTTAATTGTACAGAAACGTCCTCTTATATAGGAACATTGATTAGTGGGTCATATTAAAGCGGTTACTAGATCAGCATTTTACCATCTTAAGAACATCAGTAAGATCAGAGATTTTCTGACTAAACCAGAGCTGGAGAAACTTATCCATGCCTTTATTTCTAGCAGTGATTGATTACTGTAATGGTCTCTTAGGTGGACTTCCACAAAAGACCATTAAACAGCTTCAGCTGATTCAAAATGCAGCTCTCAATCGGAGTAAAAGAAGAGATCTTCCCCATCCTCACTGATCCTTACACTGGAGACCAGTCTGTTACAGAATAGACTTTAAGGTGTTATTACTGGTCTATAAATGTCTAAATGGTGTAGGACCAGTGTATTTATCAGATCTGTTACAGAGATATGAGCCGAGCAGAGCTCTCTGATCTTTAGGAACTAGTGCATTAGTCCTGTCTCAGGTCAAAACTAAACATGGAGAAGCAGCGTTTAGCTCCTTAGGTGAGGTGTCTGCAAATATTTGGCCAGGCTGTTTATCAAAGCTGAGTTCCGTAGTCATCACCCTTTTCAACTTGGGCTGTAGGGCTGGCACCTCAGACGTTATATTAGAAGCTTTATTGCTGAGGAAATGATACACTGTTCAACCTTTTCCAACAGCCACAGTCACACACAGTTCTAATTATGAGTCAGACTAAACATATACGGCTGTAAAGTGTAAGCCATTACGAATCAAGTCTTAGTGAATACCTGATTCAAGATGGAGGACAAGCACATTACATTCAGAGGTATCGAGACCTTCCTTATAATTAATTTAAAGCAGCACTAGGTAGCATTTTTAAAATTACTGCTTCAAAATTATTTTGATGCCTCACTGGCCTGTAATAGGGAGAATAGTTACTTCTGTAAGAAGGTAGGACCACGCCCCGCTCCCTCCACCTTGCTGTAAAAGTGAGCCCAGCAGCAAAAGCCCCAAATGTTACCTAGTGTTGCTGTAAGGTGCACCCATTTATAATGAGATCAACTGTACAGACACAGCCTGTAAAATCTCTGAAAAAAGCACTGACCACAACAATCAAACACTGCACATGAGCCTAAGTTCACAGAGCTCAACGCCAAGCATCACAAACACATTGAGACCCAGCAATATGTTCTAGAGCAGAGGAATTTGAGACTCATTAGAGATCCAGAATCAAAATATACCAGATCAGTACCAAACCTAACTAATGTTTATATGGCTGAATGCCACCAAAACCTCACAGCAACCTTCCACCATATAGTGTAAAGCCTTTCCAGAAGGGTAGATGCAAATACACTGGTACTGTGTTTCAAACTACACACTGGGACCCTTCGTTTCAGCAGAAAAAAACATGTATGTGTATATGTCAAAGCTGTTTCTGATGAGCTCTTGTACTCTTTGAGGGACAAAGGACTCACCTGGAAGTTACGGACGACTGTGATGTGGGTGGGGCCTCGCCGAACGCGGCCGTAATGAACCACGTGATCGTGCTTGGGCCCAGGGACACGGCACGAGGAGAAGAGCTGAGGGTACAATTCCATACACAACGGCTTACCACGCATATAGTCCACAGGTAAATTACCACTGAGAGAGAGAGAGAGAGAGAGAGAGAGAGAGAGAGAGAGAGAGAGAGAGAAGTAGTGGACTTTCACAAAGATTCACTGACTAATCAACACTTTAGTAAATATAGAAACTCAATGAAATCACTTTCAGTATTTATGTCATATGACACACACGCACGCACGCACAAAAGGTTAGAACCTAATATTAGCAAAGGTGCCACCCGTCACAGCTAGGTCTGTTACATTATTTACATGATCAACTTATTGTACATTATATGGTCATATACTCAATCATTTCTTTACTTCGGTATCCCCCATTGTGTTTACTGCTGTGTTTGTGTATGTAAGAATTGGCGTCAATAATATTTTAGCCACTTGCTCTGATCTGTTCTCTGTTTTACTCTGTTCTGGAATCTCCATGTCCATTTGTTTGTCCATTAAATGGTCGTAAAATGACAAATATATTGTTTATCATGGTTCATTCTAGGGCTAAATAGCGACTGCAAAAATCTGGCTATTGTAACAGGCCTAGTCACATTTGAGATGCACCAAATCCTGTTTTGATTGTTTTATAAGTAACATGGAGGCAGAACAGACCTGTCCACTTTGGCCTTGAAGTCCAGAACTGCGGAGATCAGCTTCGCTGCAAACCTGAACAAACACAGACACGGACAAAACCTGATTCAGATCAAGCAAATAATTGTTTAACAATATCTGTCTGTGTACGACCTGCTTAGATTGCATTTCTGACCAGATCAGATCAGATTCATTCAGAAGCTTTGTCTTAATGAAAATCATCTTGTGGAACCACACCGACCTCCTGGAAATCCAGCCACTACATCTCTGAGCTTGCATGTCCCTTTCCTCTTATTTATTAATTCTTCCTATTATTATTTACAAAATGACTATCGATAAAAATATACATAACAATCAATCATTGCTTAGCAACAGTCCTAAGCAATAACCCACCTGATATAACCAGGAAGTATGGTTTATATGAGTATATAACACAGTGTGGGTTTCCTCCGGGTGACTGTCTGTGAGGAGTGTGGTGTGTTCTCCCTGTGTCTGCGTGGGTTTCCTCCGGGTGACTGTCTGTGAGGAGTGTGGTGTGTTCTCTCCGTGTCTGCATGGGTTTCCTCTGGGTGCTCCAGTTTCCTCCCACGGTCCAAAAACACATATTGGTAGGTGGATTGGCGACTCAAAAAGTGTCCATAGGTGTGAGTGAACGTGTCTGTGTGAAGGACTGGCGCCACCTCCAGGGTGTGTTCCGGCCTTCCTCCGGACCCACAGCAACCCTGAATTGGATAAGCCGTTTCAGACAAAGAATGAATGAATGCTCAGTAGGTGGGTAATATTGGTTATTTCTGCTGTTTCAGGGTACTTAAGGTGGAACTAACTACAAATTTGGGGCCCGCAAGCTGCATGAACGTGAACGCAGTGCGAAAGTGCTACAAAACTTAACAACTCAAGTTACAAATGAGTTTCTGTGGTAATTGAAACAGTGAATAAGCCGGAGAGCACTATATGTATATATAATGTATAGACACTTCAAAGTATAGGCTCTTCAAATACGTAGTGTATGTATTTATTAGGGAGCCATCTGTGTAAGCAGGACAGACAGTACCAGCTTGTTTAACGTGAGGTGCAAAAACGTCAACATTTTCTCACCAACAACAACAGCTTAGACTCTGATTTCCTTGTGTTCATGTTGCTGACTACACAGTGACGCACAAGATCTACTCAGAATGTGAGACGTATACAGATTCCATACCTTAACTGTCTAGTCTTACAATTAACACCAACAGCCATTCATTATTCATTATGACCAACATACTGTGAGGAATGTACACGACAGCGTGCGGCCCTGTGTCTGTGGAAGGACTTATAAACATTTACACTCACACCAGCTGACCCCTCCAGTCAGAGAAGTCTCGTCTGGGCAGAGAGATGGCCGGGTTGGAGTGAACCGCTAAGGGCTGACGACTCTCCAGATACGCCCACTGTATCCACAGGTCTGTGATCTAGGGAGACACGGAAAGAGGGAATGGGGAAGAGAGAGATTAGGTGATTATAAATATTGAGAAAGGACACATCGGGGACAAGGGAAATAAGCACTTTTTTTGCATTCCACATTTTCATAAAGTAATAAACACGCACATCCTTAATAAATGTTAACACATTCAGCCACTGATCCTGCACCTCATGCACAGGTGCAGACTGTACGTCCTCAGTCTGTGGTAACCATCCTCTAGTCTTTTATCTGTCTTTTGGTTGGATATTTTTGGGCTGTGGCCCACCCTCAAACCTCAGCGACTCCACTGTCTTATACACTCACATACACACTGCCATGTCATTGTCACTGCCGCACTGACACACAGTCCAAATTAGATATGGACAAAAGCTGTCCTGTACTCAGAGACTGACCAGTGATTAATGGGGTAGAGGTGGTGATATATTACAAAGCAACAGATGGACTACAGACTGAAACTAAACAACTATACAGTAGACGTACAACATATTATGGCACACTCAAACTGGAATTTTGGGGTTACATACGGCCACCACGCCTCTTTCATAAAGGGTCCATAGTGAGTGGTCGCATAAGCAAACTGGATGAATGTTGGACCATCATAAATACAATATAACTTTGCTTAATGAGCAGCTAACCATATTAGACGGCTTAAGGCGTACACATAAGGCAGGTGGACCCTTGTAAAGATTGGAGGTTTATATACAGACACCGCTGCTTTAAAATAAAGTGGATGGTAAGTGCATATAAATCAGCTGTGTTCATACAGAGCCCATCCCTAGAATGAAAAACAACTTTATAAACAGCGTTTCAGAAAGCCAAGTGCTCTCCTTCTGTATATATACACACACACACACACACACACTATAGGTCCAAAAGAATTCAGACATCTCTTTTAAGCAGTGAATTTAAAATGAGCAATATTTGTATTGTATTATTTATCTATTCCTTGACATCTACACATGAGATCTGTGAGTTTTTAAATCAAATATCAGTCATAATTCATTTCACATGTCTTTTTTACCATCTTCCATGCATTAGAAATAAGCAGGTTGTGTATTACTGTGCATTTAAGACTGAGATATGTAAATAACCCTTGTTCTTTCAGTCATAATTCAAAAAACCTGATGACACTGGATTATACACAGTGTTTCTACTCTCCAGAGAACAGTCCTGGAGCAGTTTCCACAATTCTCTTGTGTGACGCCTCGCCAAATACAAAGCCCCACAATTAATGTAAAGCCCTGTGAGAAGAGTAGAAGTACCCATTAAATTCTTCATTACACATATGAGACCAGTTTCTAAGACCCAAGCCTAGACTGCAGTAAACATCAAGGGTTGATTCATTACCGGCTCTGCTCTTAAGCCCCAGACTAGGCTTACAGGCAACTTCAAAGATTCTGGAGGAACGCTGTACTCTGGTCCATCTACATTCAGAAGCTCTGTGTCATTTAAGGTGGAATGGGGTGTTTTAAGGGGGAAAAGAAGCCTGTTGTTTGTATGTGGCTGAAGTGTAACGTGTCTGTAAGTGTGTATTCACTCACTGCTCTCCTGAGTTTAGAGTGGGTTCCACCTTAAGTGATCGGAAACTGCAAAAGTAAATCAATATTACCCACTTATGGGAAAGGAATAGAGCAACATCCTCATCTCTTTTCATGCTTTCGAGAGTTTGTAGGTCTCTTATCCCTCTAAACACTTCCAGATGAGCTTTCTTGGATGTGGCTCATCGGGTGAAACACAGACAGAGGCCTAGTGCGTCTGACCTAGTTTTTCTTACCACATTTACTAACACAGGGCTTCTCAGACACATTTATCTAGCACACAATCCCTGGTTATGAAGCTGACTCACAGTGTATGAGAGACATATAGCCATAAGAATTTACCCAGTTGTGGCTGTGCCTGGCCCTTTTCTCCAGAGCATGCTGTAGTTTTTCACCAAGATCTCCTGGACTGCCAAAACGCTGGACAATCTTACGAGTGTGCTCAAGCTCATCAGGTGGCAGGAGGGGCTGCAAAGCCTCTAGGTACCTGTGCAGGGTATGGGAGAGAGGAGGCACAGGCTGAGGAGGAACTACTGAGGAGGAGGAGGAGTGTGCCTGTCGTGCCAAGGCCTGCAAGACAAAGGTGACAGCAGGGACACGAGGGTTAAAACTCCCATAGAAATTAATACTCAGCCTTAAAACCCTAATAATTAACTCTGATAATCATTATTTCTTAGTAACGGATGACAAAAATATTGCTATTAAAAAAATAAATGCTATTATAATGGACTGTGGAGGTAGGTTTACTGCCTCTCACACATAAGATACAGGTTGATTTCCCAGCTCAGACAGGAACACTGGCCTAATACCAGCATTACTCCTTGGGCAGGAAAGGTAAGACTGCATTAGCCTTTGTAAGGTCCAAATGAGAAGCTCTATCCTACATGAACTATAAATACACAAAACGTCGTATAGATTATAAGTAACTACTAATATTCATCTGTACACACCGATCTATGAATGTGCAGTTAGTCACTGCCTCACTCTCCACCCACCCCTCTGCCTGCAGCCTTACCTTTATGACATCAGAAACCCTGGTAATCTAAATCAGTGCTTTTGGGACCGTATTTTTTTTCAAAGCTAAAATGCCCAGCCACGGCACTCTATACATCTTCCAGAGCATAACCAGCAACCTACAGACAAACACTTGATTTTCACTGACTCCAACTAAAGAACATGTTGAAAAACTGCAGTGGAACGTCAAGAATATTGTGCTTTAATCAGCACAGGAACTGAACTGTGTACACCATTTTCTAGGTTCAGTTTGGCCTTAAATAAAATGCTAAAACTACAGAGTCTGCGGTGTGACACCAACAGAAAGCTGTGTAGCAACTAAATGTAATCAAATTAAGCATAGAAAAGGAGTTAGGGGTAAAATATCAACAGCTAAATCAGAAGTGAGGAGAAATTAGATACAGTTCCTCTATAATATAGGCTAACTGAGCTGACAGGGACTTTGGAAGTGGGGTTAATGTGGGTGCTGTGGCACCCCCCTGCTTTTCAGGATTGTAATAAGTTCAACTGCTAAAACATGTATTTATAAAACACAAAATAGTCATTTATTCCTTCATTATCTGTAACCGCTTATCCAGTTCAGGGTCGCGACCCCTGAAACACAACATAGTTTAATATAATGTCATTTGAGCATATGAAATATACTGACTGCCCCTTGATAAACATAATATAAATAAGATTTTGAGATTGATGTTGTAATATTTCAAGAGATATAAGAGCAAGACTAGCTAAAAAAAACACACCAGTGAACACAAACCCATACTGAAGTTATGTACTCAAATACATGCACTTGTGCACTAGTACATGTAGCTAACTAGTTGGCTAGACGCTGCATGCCCTCAAGCCCTCAAAGAAAGCTGGAGGACCTTGTTAAACACACTCCAGCTCTGCAATTCACTCTCAAACTAAGCTCAAGAACACTTTCACAGACAATGCCCAGTTCAAATCAAGGTTTGGTGCCTTAAATTAACGCAGGAGGTCAGGAAAGGTCAGCTCTACTCCACAAGTGCTGCCTGCTGCAGGCCAGCTACAGCTCTAACACACCAAACAGCACTGTACACACACAGCTGAGCCCCAGTACTAGGCTAGTATCCATATTATAAACTCAGTACACAAATAGGTGGTGTATACAACTTGGCTGCGTTTGCACACGTGCCCTACACACTGAAAACAACACTGTAAATAAACCAGAGTCACGTGACGAGCCGCAGCTTTACCGTGGAGCGCCAGGCGAAGTTAAAGCGAGAAAATTTCTCCAAAATCATAACGTTAGCTGGCTCAAATTCACGGCGGAGAGGCGGAGAGGTCCAGTTCATGAAACGGCGACGGAGAGGAGGGAAGAAAAGCAGGCGCTGGACTTTCAGCAGCAGCTTCATGCAGTCCACTCTATTAGAGGAATTAAGTCCCGCGTCGCACACAAGTTTTGAAAGCGCGCGTAGAAACCGCTCCACTCTCCAAAGAAAGGAGCCCACTCCGCGAGACCGTGCGTGGCCTTTCCACGGGGTTTAGGCTGAGTTCGTGATCCTCAGCACGGCGCTGAGGAAGAGGAGGAGGAAGAGTGAAGCCGAGGGCAGGGCTTCCCCTGTTACAGATCACAGTAGAGACCAAACCCTACCGTAATGTACCGTAAAGGAGCGCACTTCCGTGGACGTTCCATTGACGTGAGTAACTTTTCACTAATGACTGTGGACTAGTGGTGAATCTAGCACTGCAGTTAATTATAATCATACACAAGAGAAGATGTAAAATATCCCATGCCAATCCATTAGAGCTTCACACAGGGACCACCCCACTCTCTTCCTGCCAGCAGCCACACAATTTCTATTGTTCCAATCCTACAGCTACACCCTAAGCTTACTGTGGCCGTTTATGATCCAATCAGCAACCAGCTACCCTTCACATCTACGGTTAGTCACTGAGCCCATCACACAAGAACCCAAACCACCCACTGCATCTCTAGCTCTTCACAGGGGTCATCAGGTAGGCACCTCCCCTAGTCAGTGTTTCACTGAATTAAGCCCAGGACACCTCCAGAAGGTTCAACAGTGTAGTCTGGCGTCCCAGCCCCACGCCCCTCCAAGCCAGCTTTACAGTCCTGCCTTACCCTTAAGTATCTGATGCCAGGTCATGCTGCTATGTTCCCAAATAAGAATACAACAATAAAAGCTGTGAATAATTAACATATGGGTAAAACTAAATATGACTAAAAATAAACTAACCATTTCCATACAATTATAATTTATATAAAAATTCTAGTGTAAAAAAAGTATGTATCAGTTGCATTTTAAAGCTGTTATTATGGGGTGCCTTATGAATATATGTGGGTAAAATCTTCCAGGGATTTGGGGAATAGTGGCAAACATTTGTTTTGCCAGTTTATTAATTATTCCACCCTCATTATCTGTATAAGCGCACTTTATATTTCTACTGTTACAGATAGTAGACTAACGCTACTCTGCCAACATTGTTAGCCAGTTTTCACCCTGTTCTTCATCTCACGACCCCACAGAGCAGGTGTGATGTGGTGGTGGATCTTTCTCAGCGCTGCAGTGACACTGACGTGGTGGTGGTGTGTTAGTGTGTGTTGCGCTTGTATGAGAGGATCAGACACAGCAGTGCTGCTGGAGTTTCGAACACTGTGTCCACTCATTGTCCACTCTGTTAGATTCTCCTACCTCATTGGTCCACCTTGTAGATGTATAGTCAGAGACAGTAGCTCATTTGTTGCTGCACAGTTTGTGTTGGTCTTCCTCTAGTCTTTTTTTTTTCACCAGGCCATTTATTAACAACAACTTTTTATTTACAATGGCAAAGTCCTTCATCAGTTGATATAGGACGCTGTCAGCTGGATGTTTTCTGTTGGTGGACTATTCTCAGTCCAGCAGTAACACTGAGGGGTTTAAACTCCAGCAGCACTGCTGTGTCTGATCCTCTCGCACCAGCACAACACACACTAACACGCCACCACCACGTCAGTGTCACTGCAGCACTGAGAATGATCCACCACCACGTCACACCTGCTCTGTGGTACCACATAAAGTGACAGGCCATGGCAAATTCAAATGTTTATAAACACCTGCTTATGCAATATGTTTTTGCAAATCAAGGGTAATCCCCATTTGCTGTAAGTATAGCCTCTAAACTCTTCTGGACAGAGGTTATATGAAATATTGCTGCGAGGATTTGATTGTATTCAGGCACATAAGCATTAGTGGGCTCTGGTACTGATGGTGAATGATTAGTTCTTGATCACAAACTCCACTCAGACTAATCCTAAAGGTGTTAAATGGAGTTGCATTGCTCCAGAGAACACATTTCCACTGCCTCACAGCCCAATGCTGGGTGATTCTATACCCCTGTAATTGACATTTGGCCTGGGGTATGGTGAGCGTAGGCTCGTGTGTACCTGCTCCATAGTTCCCCATTATATTTCAGTACTTATCTACCAAGTTTCCATCCATCCATTATCTGTAAGCGCTTATCCAATTTAGGGTCGCGGGGGGTCCAGAGCCTACCTGGAATCATCGGGCGCAAGGCAGGAATACACCCTGGAGGGGACGCCAGTCCTTCACAGGGCAACACAGACACACACACATTCACACCTACGGACACTTTCGAGTCGCCAATCCACCTGCAACGTGTGTTTTTGGACTGTGGGAGGAAACCGGAGCACCCGGAGGAAACCCACGCGGACACGGGGAGAACACACCAACTCCTCACAGACAGTCACCCGGAGCGGGAATTGAACCCACAACCTCCAGGCCCCTGGAGCTGTGTGACTGCGACACTTCTACCAAGTTTATAAAAAACAAAAACAAAAGATGTGCCCACTAGTGACACCTGGTGGCTAAACACATGATGCTCAGGTATATTTTTGAAAGTATTCATATTCTCTGCTCTGATCTTCATTTTGGCCACACTAGCTCCAGAAAAGTGGATAATGTCTGGTACAACTGACAAGGACTTTTATATTCACACATACAGCTCCACTTGTTAATGTCCGGAAAAGTTCTGGGTTACTGGTCATTCATTTATTCATTGTCTGTAACTGCTTATCCAGTTCAGGGTCACAGTGGGCCCGGAACCTACCCAGAATCCCTGAGCGCAAGGCAGTAATACACACTGGAGGGGGCGCCAAAAATGTAGAGCATTTTGGGTTTGTGTGAAACCATCCACAGGTGTGAGTGTGAGTGACTGGGTGAGTGTGTGATGCCCTGTGATGGACTGCTGCTCTGTTAAAGGAGTGTTACTGCTCTGTGTTCTGTGATCTTATGCAGGCTCTGGCCTCACCATGACCCTGACCAGGACGAAGCGATTACAGAAGATGAATTAAAGAATTAATGTAAACATAAGGTCCATACAAACTTAGCCTTCAATAAATGCATGCATAATATTTTTGTGCACACTTCAACAAACAACATGAACATTATTACCATTTTATTTTTGTTGTTGCTGAATGTACTAACCATATTTATTTCTTTATTGGTAACTGTACACTATAATAAAATCAGATAAGGACATGCCCTTTCACGGAATAAGACAAGGGCTACACAGACTGAGTGTACAGAGTGTGGCGTGTTGTTTTTAGTTCTCAAACCAATGCAAAACCATAAGACAGAATTAGAATGAAGGTGACCATACACCTACATCGACTCTGACCACAGCATCCTCTTTTGCTGCATTGCACAGACTTTCCATTAACCTTTTCTCGATTATTGTTTTGCTGTTGTTTGATGGGTTTGAGCCAGCAGTCACTAGCCTCTGTGCAAGAGACGATAATGGAGTGGGTAATGAAGACCTTTATTTCTCTCTCGCTGCTGGTCTTTGCTCAGTCTGGTAAGTGAACAGATTTACACACCCGTACACTCTTTATTAAATACTTCTGTAGCGTTTATTATGTCTGTATGTACATAACTTCAGCATTGCCATCACAGTGTGAGGATGTGCAGTAGACACCTGGCAGGACAATGACAAGAAGCTATTTATATGACATTTATGTTAAACCTATTTTGCCGATTGATACAAAAGCAAAAGGATAAGTGTGTTTTTACCTGGAGAGAATCAAGCCTCCTGTAGTCTCATAGATCCCTTCTAGACAGTAACACTCATTCTCAGATGAGCCCTTAATTTAGGGTAAGCCATATGCCTTATTACTATCATGACGTGTTAGAACATTAAATTCAGCCTTGACCGAATTAGTTCGATTCGACCAGTGTTTTAACTACTTTCGCTTCCAGCATCACTTGAGAACAGTAGTCCCACAGCTTGGTCTTGTGGAGTCTTTATTTCCTCTTCTCATATCCTGAAGGATAGTTTATCTACATCTTCTGGTTTTTGCTACAATTCATTATCCAGTTCAGATTTGCAGTGGGTCTGGAGCTTACCTGGAATCATTGGGCATAATGATGATGAATACCCAGGAGGGGAGCCAGTCCTTCACAGGGCGACACACACTCACACCTACGGACATTTTCGAGTCGCCGATCCACCTACCTACCATCTACATGCACACTCCTCACAGACAGTCACCCGGAGGAAACGCATGCAGACACAGACAGAACACACCAACACACCACACTCCTCACAGACAGTCACCCAGAGGAAACCCACACAGACACAGGGAGAACACACCACACTCCTCACAGACAGTCACCCAGAGGAAACCCACACAGACACAGGGAGAACACACCACACTCCTCACAGACAGCCACCCAGAGGAAACCCACGCAGACACAGGGAGAACACACCACACCCCTCACAGACAGTCACCCGGAGGAAACCCACACAGATACAGGGAGAACACACCACACTCTTCACAGACAGTCACCCGGAGAAAACCCACGCAGACACAGAGAGAACACACCACACTCCTCACAGACAGTCACCCGGAGGAAACCCACGCAGACACAGTGAGAACACACCACACTCTTCACAGACAGTCACCCGGAGGAAACCCACGCAGACACAGGGAGAACACACCACACTCCTCACAGACAGTCACCCGGAGGAAACCCACGCAGACACAGGGAGAACACACCACACTCCTCACAGACAGTCTCCCGGAGGAAACCCACGCAGACACAGGGAGAACACACCACACTCCTCACAGACAGTCACCCGGAGCGGGGCTCGAACCCACAACCTCCAGGTCCCTGGAGCTGTGTGACTGTGACACTACCTGCTGCGACACCATGCCGCCTATCTTTGTACAGAAATGACTTGGAAATAAACCAGTGTTCTGTAAATATGTTGAAACAATTGATTGTATGAACAATGTTTGAAACAATTATAAATGAGGAATGCACCCTTTACTTCTCCTGCGATCATTGAAAATATAGTAATTTGTTGCGTGTCGCTCAGTGTTTATTCCGACAAAATTGTGACAATAAAATGTTGACAATTAAAATTTAAACTGAAGATAGAATAAAATGTAAATAAGCAGTTAAAGTCATAATTAAAGTGTGAAGATGGAGAATAAAGGCTGTCTTAAAATGCTTGATTTACTGATTTTGTTTTTCATTAACAAAAAATTGTAACATTATTCGTCCAGCAGATGGCTATATTGAGGAGTATTAAATCACAGGAAAATCCAGATCTAGAAATACTTATCCTGAAATATCTGGACCAGCTGAGATTTATGAGATTATTTTTGGTCCTGGATCGAAAAAAAAGGGGGATTTTATTATCCAGACAATTAGGATCAAGATTAAAAGTTTTTAAAAACAGTCCCCACCTCCCAAATCATACCTGCTCTGTGGGGGTCGCCCTGAAAAACAGGTTGAAATGGGGATAATAAAATATGCAGAGCAACAGGTGTACTATAGTCTAATACTCTAAAATTACAGAGTGCTCCTGAATGGTCAGTGGAGCTGGGCAGAGTGCAGAAACAACTAAGTCATTTTAAACGTTATAGCTGATATGTAATATATTCATATTTGTTTTGTTAGATATATTACAGCAGCATGAGACCCAGGGCAGCACCGTCACACTGACCTGTGAAAATATAGGAGTAACAATCTGGGAAAAAGGTCCGAATGAGAAGAGGAAATCCACCATCCTCACTGTTCGACAAGGAACAGTCACAAAATACAAGCGTGATACAGAAGACAGATACAATGTACTGGGCAATTCATCACTGGTCATAAGAAATGTCTCTCTCTCAGACTCTGGGATTTACTTCTGCAACCATATGGCTGCAGTGATTCTGATAGTGCTTCCTTCACCAGTCGCAGGTAAGTGCTTTTTAATCAGTGCTGCAAAGTATTTCTCATTTTGTAAAATGCCATCTGTGGTGGGAAAGAGGTTCTGAGTGTATTTTGGTTCATTTTCTTTTATATAAGGTATATACTATCAGTCACACATGTAATATGTTATTTGGATTTTATTTTTTAATTATTATTCTTGTAAAAATGTATGCATATGTTGTAGACACACAGGGTGGGCCATTTATATGGATACACCTTAATAAAATGGGAATGGTTGGTGATATTAACTTCCTGTTTGTGGCACATTAGTATATGGGAGGGGGAAAACTTTTCAAGATGGGTGGTGACCATGGCGGCCATTTTGAAGTTAGCCATTTTGGATCCAACTTTTGTCTTTTCAATGGGAAGAGGGACATGTGACACATCAAAATTATTGGGAATTTCACCTGAAATTACGGATACTGGAAGCCTGTACTAGCATTTCTCCTGTGGTGTTGCTATCAGTGTGTGTAGAGTGGAAGAAGAGGGTTGCATTGACAATCCAACACAATGGGCAGCACTTTGAACACATTTTATAAGTGGTCAGAAACCTGTAAATAACTCACGAAAGAATAAAGTAAACGTTAAAACCAACATACCATTGTTTTTCTTGTGAAATTCTCAATAAGTTTGATGTGTCACATGACCCTCTTCCCATTGAAAAAACAAAAGTTGGATCCAAAATGGCCGACTTCAAAATGGCCACCATGGTCACCACCCATCTTGAAAATTCCCCCCCCTCCCATATACTAATGTGCCACAAACAGGAAGTTAATATCACCAACCATTCCCATTTTATTAAGGTGTATCCATATAAATGGCCCACCCTGTATTTTGCATCTGTAATATACTGGAGCTATTCCAAATACTCTTTCTGGAAAAGCTGAGACACTTTGTAAAGTGTAATTTAAAGCTACAATATGTATTATTTTAGTTCCCTCAATTCTCTCCCTGCCTTTGTTGTTTTTTTTTTTTTTTTTTTGCTTGGACTAAATCCTCTGTGACTGACAGAGAATATATTTGGGATTTCCTAATTGAAATAAATCATAAATATATATGTGTGTGTGTTTGATATCACAAAATAACAGTTGGGTTGCGGCACAAGCATTAATGAACATTATCAATTATTCATTCATTCATTCATTATCTGTAACCCTTATCCAATTCAGGGTCACGGTGGGTCCAGAGCCTACCTGGAATCATTGGGCGCAAGGCAGGAATACACTCTGGAGGGGGCGCCAGTCCTTCACAGGGCAACACAGACACACACATTCACGGACACTTTTGAGTCGCCAATCCACCTGCAACGTGTGTTTTTGGACTGTGGGAGGAAACCGGAGCACCCGGAGGAAACCCACGCAGACACAGGGAGAACACACCACACTCCTCACAGACAGTCACCTGGAGCGGGAATCGAACCCACAACCTCCAGGCCCCTGGAGCTGTGTGACTGCGACACCTACCTGCTGCGCCACATTTTTGGCAACTGACAAAAATATGCAGAATAAAAACATACTTTAAATAGAAATGATAAAAGATGAAAAGAAAAAAAACATGTGTCTATATATGGTTTTGAACAGTGTTTATGATCTTTACTTCCTCAGAGATGTCAACAAACTTTCCTACTGATGCACCTGCAGTCACAGACAGAGGTAAGGTGGAATTAACTGTGTGTGGTTTGAGTTAGTTCAGTAAAACAGCTGCACAAAATAAAATCTCCTGTACATTTTTACATCACATTTATCTGATCCCTGTTCTTAAATTCTCCTCAGATGTCTCTCAGGCTCCGGCTGCTTGTTCTGACGCTGGTAAACACACTGGTAAGCTGTTTGTAGAGATCTTAAGGGAAATCAGATGTGGGAACCAGTTTTGGGTGTGAGTTTTGGGCCAAGTGTAATACACCTCCTGCACGGTTCTGTACATGTTTACGTAAACACGTCAGAAGTCAGTGATCATACCAACTTACAGTTATTCTATCGTATATTAAAGGGATTTAGGTGAAGAGTATACATAAAGTAATTACAATTCTTTGTAACCTCTTCATCCTGTTCAGTGTTGCGCTGGGTCTGGAGCCTGCCCAGAATCATTGGGTGTAAAGGCAGGAATTCACCCAGTCACTCACACCAAGTTCACACACTCACCCAGTCACTCACACTGATTTCACACACTCACCCGGTAACTCACACATGTGGACAGTGTTAAAAAATATTGTACAAAACGGTTTTAAACACTTTAATTTAAATTAAAATTTAATTATTCAAAATTATATAACACTTGGGATTCAAATCAAATTAGAGCATCGTGATGAACTGGTGATGTCCTACAGAGGAAGGCATTCAAATCCATTTTTAATTGTAAAATATATTTTACAGTGTGGTTACAGTAGCATACTTCCTAAATGTTGTTTATCCAGACTGGAATAATAATAACACACTAATGCTTCATTGACAGATTAACACGTGGGCTACACTCAGTGCCCGAGTGAGACTCCTTTATTTTTAGGGCAGAACGTGTAGAGGGTGATGTGGTTCTTGTGGCTCCTAGGGCTACCCTAGTGCAATTCATATTAGTTTTTCTGCCCTCCTCCAAATGATACATAGTGTAGTTTCAGCAGTGCTGAGCCCGAAGTAGGATTGAGAGAGGCTCTATTCTTCGTGTTACAGCTCATTGTAGCAATGATTTTGAAGCTGTAATTTTAAGGTAAAAATTTACAGTGTTCATTTAAGCAACTACTAATAAGAAAAACTTTTTCTCCTATGAAAGCTGTTTGTTGAAGCTAATTTTTGAAGCGCATTCCACCAAAAAACGAGGTGTCTGGACACTTGCTTGGAAAGAAAGCATGCAAGTCATTGCTTTAAGATAACTTTGAACGTAGATTATGAATTATGCATTATGATATCTATTACAGTTATATCATAGCATTTGGGAGAGCGTGGGCATCACCTCTTCTCTCCAAACTGCAGGTTACATTTAGGTTCCCAGGTCAGGCTAGCATGAGAGATACTACAATATATTATGTAATAAAAGTCATTGGGCAAGACTCCTAATAGTGCACAAGGGTTTTAACCCTGTACATTACAAATTATATAACACTCTCTCTCTCTGTGCAGGTGGAGTGAGTGAGCTGGAGAGAGGGCTGATGTTTGCTGGGGTTGGTTTGGCTGCTCTGGTCTTTCTCTTGGCCACAATAGCTGCAGGAAAAGTGATCCTCCATCGAGCCTGGTTGGAAGGATGGACAGAAGGGAGGAAAGTGTGCTCCTGAAGAATCTGTTTCTATGTAAATGCAGCAAACGTGTTTGGTTTTGCAGATGCAGTTTGTATATTCTCAATATAAATGTCTGAATGTAATTTTGCAGTGGAACTACGTTTCGTTGGAGTGATGGAGCTAGGTGAACTTGGGTGGTGTTTATGATCAAAACCAGGACATGACCTAACTAAATTTCCCAACACTGAATGCCATGAAATTCTTACAGAAATGTTCATGGAAGCAGCAAGAACTTTTTTGATGAGCAGATGTCTACAGAGTTTTGGGCACATACAGCATAAGAAAGACTGAAAGTATACTTGTAGAATGTGTTAAAACAGTGCTTAATGGATATACTTTGTGATTTGGATGAATTGCAATCTCTTGGTTGGTGTGAAACCAAGTGAAAACAACAAGAATGAAATAACACGATTTTATTTCACCAAGTATGTTGGACATAAAAGGAATTTGCGTTGAGTGCACACATATACAATAATGTGAATATAGGATAAAAAATAATGAGTAAAAAGAGCCATATGAAAGGAACTATTAACTATGAATTAGTGATATTACATGTTACAAATTCATATGTCACAGCAGTGACTGAGGTGGTGGTGGGGATGTGTGGATCAGACACAGCAGTGATGCTTGAGTTTTAAACCCCTCAGTGTCAGCGCTGGACTCCCGAGTCCATTAACCAAAAAATATCCAGATGACAGCATCGGAATGTAATTTCGCTGCAATGTTGTACTTGTATAACATTGTCTCTGTCACTGATGAAGGACTAGAGGACGACCAACACAAACTTTGCAGCTACAGATGAGCTACCGTCTCTGACTTTACATCATGAATCAGTGAGGAAGGAGTGTCTCACAGAGTGGACAGTGAGTGGACACAGGGTTTAAAAACTCCAGCAGCACTGCTGTGTCTGATCCACTCTACACCAGCACAACACACACTAACACACCCACCACCAGGTCAGTGTCACTGAAGCGCTGAGAATGATCCACCACCACATCACACCTGCTCTGTAGAGCTCTGTCTCTCTACCATTGAAGGACAGGGTGATATGGGTCTTTATGGATATCTTTAAAACAGACACAGGATCCACCTTGTTGGTCCAGCAAGGAAACAGAGAGTGACAGTGAGTTCACATGTCAGATGCTAATCAATTTTAAACAGGGTATCTCTCAATATGGTGTCCAATATAAAGTGGAAATAGTCAAATCCACTACAGATGGTGGGATCAATGCCTAAAACAAAGAGTTAAATTTTAGACATAGCCCTTAACAAAACCACATAAGTCCAAAGATTGATGCTGACAAATTTTGAGACTAACTGACCTGCTAGAGCAGTGGCTTTCAAAGAGAGAAAGTTAAATTAACTTATAATAACTTATAATTAATACTCATGTAATAATCTCACAGTAAAAATAATTTGTCACTATGTTTTGTTTAGTAAGAAGTAGCAGTTTATACAAAATACAATGTTGCTGGCAATAAACTGTTTGGAGCAAAAGACTTTTATGTGTATGTAAAACAATTTTGGGTACCACTGTACTTAGGGTGTCCAGACGTCCTCTTTTACTCGGACATGTCCTCTTTTTTAGACTTAAAAAAATGTCCGGGCGGAATTTCACAAACGTCCGGGATTTTGTTTTTCTAGAGCTTACATAGAACTTCAAGAAGTTTCGTTCACAAACTAGTCCCGCCCTCCCCTACTCCGATTGGTTCACTTGAGTGAGAGTGAGAAGGGGGTGAAGTAGCCTAAAATCTTCTGATTGGACGGTCTGACTGTACAGCTACCGTTATTGGTCGATAACCTTCTCTGTAAACATTTAATTGGTCAGTCTGTACGTCAGTAGTCCTTGTTTACGTCAGGGAAAGCTCCTGTACCTACCCTCATCTCGAGCAGCTATGCTGAAACGTAAATGTAAGTTCTCGGATGAATTAAAAAAGAAACTGCCATGTTTTTCCACGTGTAGAATATAAAGGTGTAAAGGACCTAAAACCACACATAGGTTCAGCTGAGCACACAACAGAAGAGAGGGGCGTGTCCTCTTTCACCATCTCAGATCTGGTCACCCTAACTGTACTACATTGCTGAGGATCTTTTAAAGTTTAGCTTTTACAGACACTAAAATGTTTATGCTACTCAAATGCAAATCTGAAACTCCCTGCACCATGGCTCAAATCACCAAAAAGATATTCATACATAGTCATAGAGAACGTATATTATGTTCAGAGGCTATCCACAAGTACAATATTTAAAGTAATCCAAAATACAACCCATGTTACATGATCTTCTGCATGTAGAGTATAATTACACATTTTCACCAAAGAAGTCATCAAAATTTTAAATGCAACACAATGCAGTTTTGAAGACTATTTAAATGGAATGCAACAACGCAGGAATTAATGCATAGTTTTTTCCCCTCACCCCCCACCCCCCCTTAACACACATGTACATATTACACTGGGATTCTTACAAATTGCATGAATCACATGCCTTACTGTGCCGCCCTGAAAAAACTCCCCATCATATTAATGCCTAACAATAACTAAATATGGGAAGGACTCTGGCACAAACGTTAGTGTCCTCATAGCACAGCTTCAGGATCCGAAGGCTGTGGGTACAAGCACTACTCCAGATGACTGTCTGTCAGGAGTTTTCCTATGTCCATGTGGGTTTCGTACCGGGTGCTCCGGTTTCTTCCCACGGTCCAGAATACATACGTTGGTAGGTGGATTGGTTTCCCAACACGTCCATAGGTGTGAGTCAAAGTGTGCAAAGGACTGGCGCCCAGTCCTTCTGGGTGAATAAATGGTGATTCTGACTTCTGTCTAAAACACTCATGGCAGTGAATGAGCTGGTGTGTTTTGAGATTGCTGGGCAGATTAAAACCTCCCAAAATCCGAACGGTTTATTTCTGTAAGAATGTGTGGTGCATTTGGAAGTTGTGCGGTTGATTAAAACTTTCCCACACTCTGAGCACTGATATGGTTTCTCTCGTGTACGGATGAACATTTGTGTTTGGATATTACTCAAGTCTTTTAAACTTTTCCCCACACTCTGAAGAAAAATGGGCTTATTATTCGATGTGAATGCACTGGTGGTTTTGGAAATCCCTCAGGCTTGTTAAACTTGTTCCGCACACCGAGCACAGGTACAGTTCATTTCCTGTATGGATGCACTGGTGTGTTTGGAGATTCTTCGGGTCATTAAATCTCATTCCACAGCCTGGGCATTGATACAGTTTCTCTTGTGTGTGAATACGCTGGTGTCTTTTGAGAGAACTGTGTGTATTAAAACTCTTCCCACACTCCGAACACTGATACGGTTTCTCTCCTGTGTGAAGGCGCAGGTGAATTTGAAAATGAATCAGTTGATTATAACTTTTCCCACATTCCAAGCACTGATACGGTTTCGCTCCTGTGTGCAAGCGCTGGTGTGTTTGTAGATTACTCTGTTGACTAAAACTCTTCCCACACTCTGAGCACTGGTACGGTTTCTCTTCTGTGTGAACACGGTGGTGTCGTTTGAGACAGCCGTGTGTATTAAAACTCTTCCCGCACTCTGAGCACTGATACGGTTTCTCTCCCGTGTGATAGCGCAGGTGACTTTTGAAGTGGCCGAGTTGATTGAAACTTTTGCCGCATTCAGAGCACAGATATGGCTTTTCTCCTGTGTGCAAGCGCTGATGCGTTTGGAGATTCTTCACTTGATTAAAGCTCTTCCCACACTCTGAGCACTGATACGGTTTCTCTCCTGTGTGAATGCGCTGGTGTGTTTCGAAGTGACACAGTCTCTGAAAACTCTTCCCACAGTCTGAACAGTAATATGGTTTCTCACCGGTGTGAATGAGCTGGTGTGTTCTGAGTGCCATCAGGCTAGTGTAACTCTTCCCACACTCTGAGCACTGATACGGTTTCTCTCCTGTGTGAATGCGCTGGTGTGTTCGGAGTATCCTCAGCTCAGTGAAGCTTTTCCCACATTCTGAGCAATGATATGGTTTCTCACCTGTGTGTCTGAGCTTGTGTGTTTGCAGTGTCCTCGGCTGAGTAAAACTTTTCCCACACTCTGAACAAGAATAAGGTTTTTCTCCTGTGTGAATGCGCTGATGGGTTCTGAGGGAACTTTGTGTGTTAAAACTCCTCCCGCACTCTGAGCACTGATAGGGCTTCTCTCCCGTGTGAATGCGCTGGTGTCTTCTGAGAGAACTTTGTGTATAAAAACTCATCTCACACTCCGAGCACTGATGTGGCTTTTCTCCTGTGTGAATGCGCTGGTGGATTTGGAAATAACTCATTTGATTAAAGCTCTTCCCACACTCTGAGCACTGATACGGCTTCTCTCCAGTGTGAATGCGCTGGTGGATTTGGAAGTGACTCCGTTTACTGAAACTCTTCCCACACTCTGAGCACTGATAGGGTTTCTCTTCTCTCTGAAGGCACTGGTCTTGTTTGAGAGTATGTTGTTGGTGAAAAGTCTTTTCACAATCAGAGCAGTCATGATTTTCCCCTTTGTCTGAACTTTGTGTTTTTCTGTCCAATGGTTTTATGTGGATTGTAACTGAAGAGGTCTCCTGAGAAAAGGAGCTTTCACACACCGTATCCTCACATTTAATCACCTCTGATTTCAACATTGTGGTATTTCTTGATGTACTTTGAAGTTCTATAGAATGCTGTCGGACACTAAAAATAAGAAAAGACTTGAAATGGGATCTTCTTTTCTGGAAACAAAAGAAAAATGTCAAATTCAATATTACATTCAACAAAACATGGAAAATGCAAAAGAAATTAGATTAGTTTGCTAATCAAACTTTAAACGAGAGAATGGGGGTATCCTTATCCCAACTGAGAAGGACTCTCTGGATATAGAACCATTTCAGCCTATAAGCCTTCTTAACGTAGAGGGTACGATTCTTAGTGTGATAAAATGGAGACTGGCTTCAGTACAAATGGCAGCAATTTGTCTGAAGTATAGCAGCATGATCTGGCATCAGATTCAGACAGTGAAGAAAGAGGATAGCGATCTAAGAGGATAGGACTAAATCATTTGGCCCCATAACCATGAGCGCCCCATAAACTTACGTGGAAAACTTTTGAGTTCTTCAAGGTGCCAGATAAGATAACTTAAGTTATAAATAAAGTGTGATGTGTAAACTTTGCAGAGCCAGAGAGACATTTTTTTTACACAGATAAATGCCGACCTCCAACACAAAGTAGCCACTTGTAAAATCTTGTAAAAAAATTTACAGCAGTGGTTACATTTACGTTTTTACATGTCTTAGAACAGCAGCTTGTAACATTACACAACGCTGTTTGAAGGAGGTTCAAACACACCTTGAATTGGTGGCAGACAGAAAATTCTTCTGATGTGTGAGAGCTGGGGTGCAGTGGTGGAAGTCATGATCATTAAAAAAAAAAAAAAAAAAACAGCACCTAATGTTACCGCTGTTGTTGTTGTTTTTTTAAAGAGTGTGTTTCCGTTAGATATATAAATTCATGGGTAGCGGCCATATTGGGGAACCACTCATTACTCAAATACACAACTCAAATAAAACTGTGATATTTAAATAGATTTATTGTTTCTTTTAACATCTCTAGTGCTCATTTAGACGTTAAAATGCAAAAGATAAGGCTGGATCCCTGATGCATTTTTCCACATCATGTGGACAAACAGAGCTCTGATAGTCCCTGTCAGTCAGTAGATGAGCTTGGGCTGTGTCTCAAAGTAGTGCCATACACCCTGTATAATGAAAATCTCACTGATCACTCACACTTTCAGACAAGGAAAACTACTGTAAGAAAATCAGAGGAATAATTAGGTAAACAGTCGCAACCAAATATTGTCCTCTGAGAATCTGTTCCACTCTCACAGCGCAGGGCCAGTAGGATCAGATTATTTACCTGTAAACAGGGGGAAAAGACTGAGACTAGAGAATGTGACTCTTGTCTGTAGTTTCTTACACTCTAAAAAAAAAAAAAACACACACACACAAGCAAAGCCTTCTGTGCAAAGAGCTTTCCATTAGATCCTACGATGAAAATGGTCATGTGGATAACCAGTTTTTGTTTGTTTACATTAGTGATGGGCTCTGAATTTACACAATCGGTCCCCAAAATGGCACCCATGATGAAAAAAAAAATCACATGACTACAACCCATGCATAGACAGATTTACAGAGTGAAAATGTTTCTGAAGACCAGCTCAAACCTGATGTTGTCACAGTTACATGTACGAGTCGAAGAACTGAAGCAGGTACTGCTCTACTGTTTTTGGATCATTTTGGTCTGAAATACAATTATAAATCTCCAAAGGGTAAAGGCTGAACATCTGGCAATCAGAAAACAGCAGCTGAAAACTCACAACAGACCGAAAAATGACCTAAATGTGAACGAATAACACTGTTCTCCAGTGCTTACTCACTAATGTACTAGCTACATCTGCACAATGTTGTTTAACATCACTCAGTGAAGCAGACGTCTATTGGAAGCTTTAATAAACGTGACTAGTACACGTGATGTCCCTGAATACAACACCTCTGCAATCATAACATTCACAGCGTTGTCTACTTATTTGCAAAACTGCTAGCAACATACAGACCGCCTTCCATCTTAAAACGCATATGGTACAGTTTGCTGTTTGTGTAACACCGTCAGACATGTGTCAACTGTACGATGACATTAATGTTGTCACATTTTTCTGCTGGGACCAGAACAATACGACGTTGTCACCACACTATTGTCTTTTCAGGGTCTTGTTTTCTGATGTAAAATAAGGTAAACAGCAACATATGTGTTCAAGTCAGTCTCCACAGAAAAACAAAAACACCAAAGGTACTCTGAGACATATTTGCATCTTCTAAACCTGATATGACGGGGTAATTTGTCTTTATTTATAATGTTTTGTTCATGTTCTCTCACAAAAAGTCGTTTCATTCATTAAATAATACTATGAACAGCCCGAGTCACGGCTAAGAGCTAACACTATCCTCCTGATCTCAGAGAGAACAAAGCCCACACATTCATCTTTCTGTGAGAGTGAGTTACAAACACAGTGTAAACAGAGTGAAACAGTCTCACACAGCTCCTTACCTTCAGTAAAACACGTCCTGATTCTCTCTCCAACAAAAACAGTCCGAGAGACACAGATCAGGCTTCAGACCAGGAGCTCCAGACCTGCAGGACTTTACCCCTGCGCCCTCCAGCGGCCTGGAGTGGAATGAGAGGCTGTATTAGTTCTTATCGCATTGTTCAGACTTCCATCCATCCGTCCATTCATTATCTGTAACTCTTATCCAGTTCAGGGTCGCGGTGGGTCCAGAGCCTACCTGGAATCATTGGGCGCAAGACAGGAATACACCCTGGAGGGGGCGCCAATCCTTCACAGGGCAATACAGACACACTCACACACACATTCACTCGCATACACACTTATGAACACTTTTTTGAGTCGCCAATCCACCTGCCAACGTGTTTTTTTTTTTTTTTTTGGACTGTGGGAGGAAACCGGGGCACCGGGAGGAAACCCACACAGACACGAGAGAACACACCGCATTCCTCACAGACAGTCACCTGGAGGAAACCCACGCAGACACAGGGAGAACACACCACACTCCTCACAGACAGTCACCTGGAGGAAACCCACGCAGACACGGGGAGAACACACCACACTCCTCACAGACAGTCACCTGGAGGAAACCCACGCAGACACAGGGAGAACACACCACACTCCTCACAGACAGTCACCTGGAGGAAACCCACGCAGACACAGGGAGAACACACCACACTCCTCACAGACAGTCACCTGGAGGAAACCCACGCAGACACAGGGAGAACACACCACACTCCTCACAGACAGTCACCCGGAGGAAACCCACGCAGACACGGGGAGAACACACCACACTCTTCACAAACAGTCACCTGGAGGAAACCCACGCAGACACGGGGAGAACACACCACACTCTTCACAAACAGTCACCCGGAGGAAACCCACGCAGACACAGGGAGAACACACCACACTCCTCACAGACAGTCACCCAGAGGAAACCCACGCAGACACGGGGAGAACACACCACACTCTTCACAAACAGTCACCCGGAGGAAACCCACGCAGACACAGGGAGAACACACCACACTCTTCACAGACAGTCACCCGGAGGAAACCCACGCAGACACAGGGAGAACACACCACACTCCTCACAGACAGTCACCTGGAGGAAACCCACACAGACACGGGGAGAACACACCACACTCTTCACAAACAGTCACCTGGAGGAAACCCACGCAGACACAGGGAGAACACACCACACTCCTCACAGACAGTCACCCGGAGGAAACCCACGCAGACACGGGGAGAACACACCACACTCCTCACAGACAGTCACCCGGAGGAAACCCACGCAGACACGGGGAGAACACACCACACTCTTCACAAACAGTCACCCGGAGGAAACCCACGCAGACACAGGGAGAACACAGAACATAGGCCCCTGGAGCTGTGTGACTGCGACACTACCTGCTGCGCCACGGTGCCGGACCTGTTCAGACTTTTGCGAATGTAAATTTAAATGCTACACAATGCAACTTTAAAGACTTTTTAAATAAAGTGCAACGCTTAATTATTAATGCATTAATTAATGCATTGTTTTTCCTCCCGTGCCACTATTTGTATGTGTATATTTTTGAATCCCCTCCCTTTCATTGTCTGTAACCCTTATCCAGTTCAGTGTTGTGGTGGGTCTGGAGCCTACCTGGAACACCCCACCCCCCCCCCCCCCCCCGGGGGTCTGCCAAACAGGGAGCGTTCCACAGGACGACAAAAGTACATGACTCAACAAAAAAGTGTTTAATCAACTGTGTAACCAATCTGCTTAATCAATCTGGGGCTTAGCTTCTGCCTCTAATTTTCCATTCCACCTTAAACAGTGCAGTTGATACATTCAGGCCTCTCACAACTGAGTAGATAACGGCTGTGACAAAAATCCGCCGAAGCAACAGAGAATTTTACTTCCTGTAGAAAAGTGTGTGCTAGTCAGAAGCAAAAAAAATGTAGCAGAAGCAAAGTGAGCACTATTTAGCACAGAAGGACACAACTCTCCCAATACAGTCCATAAGTACTCTAAATTCCATTGCAGTCATTTAGGTTTTTATCTCGGTTGTTGCTCTCTCTCTATATATTTTTGCATTTTGATACAGAGCGATTCCATTTGAAGATCTCTGGCCTAGGACAAATACAACAGCTTCCCACTCCAGGCCGCTGGAGGGCGCAGGTGTAAACCCCCGCAGGTCTGGAGCTCCTGGTCTGTCCCTCGGACTGTTTTTGCAGGACGTGTTTAACTGAAAGGTAAAGAGCCGTGTGAGACTGTTTCACTCTGTTTACACTGTGTTTGTAACTCACTCTCACAGAAAGGGCGGTGTGTGGAGTGCGTGGGGTTTGTCCTCATCCAGATGAGGAGTGTAGTGTTAGCTCTTAGCTTCGGCTCTGGTGCTGTCTACTACCTCAGTGAATGAACATGGAAAACGAGTATAAATCAATACAAATTACCTCAGTCAGGACGTTTCAGTTACGTTTTTTAAATGGTTTCGGTTTTCTCAGGAATTCGAATTAGAACTCATTCAAGTCCTGCTTCAATTTGACGCTGGTTTATAAATTTGACATCCGAAGAAAATGAAAATAATTTTTAAAACCCCAGGAAACACAAATGTGGTGAATGGTTTCACTACCATCAGCGTTGAAATGTGACTCCCTTTTGCTCACCTTGTATTTTTTAGGTATTTATCTGTTTATTTCAGAATTAAATGCTAAAGAAAAAACGTAGTAGAGCAGTGCCTCCTCAAAGTGAAGTGGAAAATGTGTATGAATGCGTATGTGGTGTAAACATTCCTGCCCTCTTCCTACAGCTGTGCTTCAGTCCTGTCTATAGTATGAATTTGGTTTCAAGACCAGGAACTCAATTACACTTCACTATGTGGTAAACTGTGGTTGAGATAGAACTTTGGAAAAGGTACAGCTGCTTAGGTGTTTTTAAAATGATTATTTATTTTAATTAATACATTATATATTTACTTAATATAATTTTGACCTGCCTTCAGTACAGAACTCACACTCATAAGAAACAAGAAATATGACAGAGACCCTCAGGCTAGAAAGAGAAAACATTTCAGTTTCAGAATTGCAGCAAACAGTCTCCTCAATTCCTAAATGCCTCCATGTGTTCATACGTCTGTGTAATGTGTTTGAGATGACAAAACAAACTCAGGCGTTAAAAAATACAAAGTGCATGCTGTATATGGTGGAGATGACTGTAAGCAGCTTGTGTAAATTAAACAAATCTATATGGGTTTGGTTTCAGATGCTTTTTGACGTTCAAGGTGGTCTTCATTATTGCACATTCCCAGGATTTTAGAGTTGTTATAGCTGAAGATTAACGTTTACAGTGCTTCAACCAGATTGGTTTACGCACCTCTTATTGATGACCAACACTAATCTGATCGTGCTATAGGGTTACATGCAGAAACTGGTTTGATATTGTTCTGCTGAAAAATACATCTACTGGATAGTAGCATATGTTCCTCCAAAACATGTATCTTTCAGCTCTGACAATTCCTTCACAGATCATCTATGTCAAGTTCACTAATCCAAAACGACAGAAAATAACTTTATATTTTAACATGTTGGACCAAACGACACATTTCCACTTCGGCCCAGTTTTTTAAATAAGATTTTGGGCCAAGGGGATTTACTGAAATTCTGTATCATTTTTATGTATCGATTGGTCTTGGCATGATAGAGTTATATGTTGCACTTGTGAATACAGTAATTATGTGTTCACAGTGGTTTAGAGAAGTGTCCCTGAGGCCCTGCAGTGACATCCACTACAGAATTGTGTCTGCTCTTCATTGTCACATGAGGGTCTGAAGGCCACAACCATTAAATATTGTATTTTGTCCGTGCCCATCCATACAGCCATTTCCATTTTAATAATATTGTGTACTGTGGATAATGGGGTATTTAAGTTATTTACTATTTTAATTTGATTTATTAATTCATTCATTCATTGTCTTTAACCCTTATCCAGTTCAGGGTCGCGGGGGGTCCAGAGCCTACCTGGAATCATTGGGCGCAAGGCGGGAATACACCCTGGAGGGGGCGCCAGTCCTTCACAGGGCAGAATTTTATTTTTTTAAATTTTATTTTATTGATGACACAAACTTTCAAGGAGCGGTTACTTTTGGAACACTCCATGGGATTTACTTTACAACTCTGCCGTTTTTGAAACATGTTGCCTATATCATATCAACACGGGCCTAAGATCAATCAGTAAAATAGTTGGTTCATTTATAGTTTATTAATTAATTTCACAATTTCATATGATTGCATTTTTCTAGTTTTCAATTAAATATTTGGTTTTAATATTTTGGAAAATTGCTTTCTGTTTCATTTACATTTACAATCTAATCAAACTTCTTTGCCATTTGCCTCAATTTTGTTGAATTTAACATTTAATTTGTTCATTTTCTCACTTCTTTTCCAGTAAAGAATATCTTTTGCAAAGATTCCCTTCCTCCTGGTGTCCAACATCTTTCTACAGACTTTCCAGCATAAAGAGAAATATCACCAAGAGGAATATATCACAATGTTGAAACCAGAAGAGATTAAATGTGAGGACACTCTGTGCCAAAGCTCTGTTTCTCATGAAACATCTTCGGCCACTTGTACATCGGGCAGTAAAACAAACACAAGTACAGACAAAGAGAAAGCATATGACTGCTTAGATTCTGAGGAGACAGTTCATCAAAAAAGTACTCTCGAACAAAACCCGTGCATTCGCACAGGAGAGAAGACATATCAGTGCTCAGAGTGTGGGAAGGGTTTTAACACACACAGTTCTCTCAGAAGACACCAGCGCATTCACACAGGAGAAAAAGCTTATTCTTGTTCAGAGTGTGGGAAGAGTTTTAATGAAATTAAGTATCTCCAAACGCACCAACGCATTCACACAGGTGAAAAACCGTATCAGTGCTCAGACTGTGGGAAGAGCTTTACGCGTATGAGAGCACTCCGAACTCACCAGCTCATTCACACAGGAGAGAAATCGTATTCGTGTTCAGACTGTGGCAAAAGTTTTAATAGACTGTGTCATCTCCAGACACACCTGCGCACTCACACTGGAGAGAAACCGTATCAGTGCTCAGACTGTGGGAAGAGTTTTAATCAACTGACTCATTGCCAAACGCACCAGCGCATTCACACAGGAGAGAAACCGTATGAGTGCTCAGAGTGTGGGAAGAGTTTTAATGACCTGAGTAATTTCCAAAGGCATCTTCGGATTCACACTGGAGAGAAACGATATTTTTGCTCAGAATGTGGGAAAGGTTTTACGAACTTGAGGAATCTCAGAGGACACCAGCGCATTCACACAGGAGAAAAACCACATTCCAATTCAGAGCATGGGAAGAGTTTTCCTAAAAAAGAGAAACCGCATCTGTGCTCAGAGTGTGGGATGAGTTTTAATACATACAGTTCTTTAAAAAGACACCAGCTCATTCACACCGGAGGAAAACGTTATTCTTGTTTAGAGTGTGGGAAGAGTTTTACCAGGTTGTTTAGTCTCCGGACACACCGGCGCATTCACACAGGAGAGAAACCATATCAGTGTTCAGAGTGTGGGCAAAGTTTCACCAGACTCTTTACTCTCCGGACACACCAGCGCATTCACACGGGAGAGAAACCCTTTCAGTGCTCACAGTGTGGGAAGAGCTTTAATGATCACGGTTATCTCAAAACACACCAGCGCATTCACAGAGGAGAGAAACCGTATCAGTGCTCAGAGTGCGGGAAGGGTTTTATTAAATTGAGTCATCTCCAAAGACACCATCGCATTCACGCAGCAGAGAAGCCGTTTCAGTCCTCAGAGTGTGAGAAGACTTGTAATACATACAGTTCTCTCATAAGATACCAGTGCATTCCCAATGGAGAAAACCCTTATTCTTGTTTAGAGTGTGGGAAGAGTTTTACTTGCTTAAGGACACTCCAAACGCACCAGCTCCTTCACTCAGAAGAGAAACCATATTCCTTTTCAGACTGTGGAAAGGGCTCTAATAAACTGTGTCATCTTAATAGACACCAGCACATTCACACAGGAGAGAAACCGTATGAGTGCTCAGAGTGTGGGAAGAGTTTTAATGACCTGAGCAATTTCCAAAGGCACCTTCGCTTTCACACAGGAGAAAAACAGTATCTTTGTTCAGAATGTGGGAAAGGTTTTACAAACTTGAGAAATCTCAGAGGACACCAACGCATTCACACAGGAGAAAAACCACATTCCACTTCAGAGTGTGGGAAGAGTTTTCCTAAAATAGAGAAACCATATCAGTGCTCAGAGTGTGAGAAGAGTTTTAATACACACAGTTCTCTAAAAAGACACCAGCTCATTCACACGGGAGAAAAACCTTATTGTTGTTTAGAGTGTGGGCAAAGTTTTACCAGGTTGTCTAGTCTCTGGACACACCGGCGCATTCACACAGGAGAGAAACCGTATCAGTGTTCAGAGTGTGGGCAAGGTTTCACCAGACTCTTTACTCTCCGGACACACCGGCGCATTCACACGGGAGAGAAACCCTATCAGTGCCCACAGTGTGGGAAGAGCTTTACACACCGGAGGACATTCAGAACACACCAGCTCATTCACACAGGAGTGAAACCGTATTCTTGTTCAGACTGTGAGCAGAGTTTTAATAGACTGTGTCATCTCCAAAGACACCAGCGCATTCACACAGGAGAGAAACCGTATCAGTGCTCCGACTGTGGAAAGAGTTTTAATCAACGGAGTCATTTCCAAACACACCGGCGCATTCACACAGGAGAGAAACCGTATCAGTGCTCAGAGTGTGGGAATAGTTTCAATGATCTGAGCAATTTCCAAAGACATCGGCGCATTCACACAGTAGAGAAGCGGTATCTGTGCTCAGAGTGTGGGAAATGTTTTACAAACCTGAGGAACCTTAGAGGACACCAGCTTATTCACACAGGGGAAAAAACACATTCTTCTTCAGAGTGTGAAAAGAGTTTTACTGAAAAAGAGAAACCATTCCAGTGCTCATAAGTCACCAGGATGAAATGAGGATAAGAAAATGTGTAGAGAAACAGGTGGACTAGAGTCTGTAATTTTAGAATTACAGCATGCTCCTGTGTGGTCACTGGAGCTGATGAAATGGACAGTGAATGTAGATAGATGGTAGGAGATCCTAATCCAGTTATTGCTCAGTTTAAACAATGAAGTTGCTTTCCATCTCCTTATCCTAAGCTTACACTAGCTTGACATAGTAGTATTTACTATGCACATGACTTATGCATGTAGTGTGTCCTACCTGAAAGTTGTTTCCAGTATTGTAAATAAATATGCATGATTGAAACAAAATAAACTGTTGTGTTTATATGTTTTATTATTTTAACTTATGTCTTCTCAGTGAGCGTGGTGCTTGTATAGTTATATATAATCACAGTAAATCCCAAAAAAAAGATATAAACATATAAGAAATATAAGATCTTTTTTTTCTATAAAGTTGTAGGTGAGAGTGAGTTTGAAGAACAATGTTTTGTTCAGATTTTCCTTGATTTGCATGAATTTGTTACATCAACAGCACACATTATTAAACATCAGTATTTATTCACTGCTAAAACTAGGTATTAGATGATATCCTGAAATAATACGGACTCCACAAGGAGAGATTTGGAAAAAGTTAAACCAACACATTCACACACAGATCACACTGGAATCATGTTATTTGATTTTATTCTAATGTTGGGCGTTTTGTTGTTTGTTTTAAGCAAATAAACACTGCTCAGATAAATAGCTTTTTAAATCTCATCTGGTGTTAATATATATATATATATATATATATATATATATATATATATATAACTTTTGCACCTGTACTGTATATATATATATATATATATATATGTATTTGGGGAAACGACTGCAGAAAGTGAATGATATATATATATTCATTCATTCATTCATTGTTTGTAACCACTTATCCAGTCCAGGGTCATGGTGGGTCCAGAGCATACCTGGAATCATTGGGTGCAAGGCAGTACCACATCCTGAAAGGGATGCCAATCCTTCACATGGCAACACACACTCACACATTCACATATACCGACACTTTTGAATCACCAGTCTACCTACCACCATGCAGACACGGGGAGAAAACACCAAACTCCTCACAGACACCCAGAGTAGGACTTGAACCCACAACCTCTAGTATTGGTTATTGGTCACCGAACGGATCAAGTTCGTAAGAAGAGGTTCCACTGTACTCTGCAAAGTGCAGAACAGCAGCATTCAACGGTAGTGATTAAAACAACCACAACTGTCAACAAACAAACCAAGTGTCTCAGCTTTGCTTGTTGTTCTCTGATTGGTTGAATGACAAGCCTTAGAAAAAAATGGCTTGGTCTTAGATGGGAACCGGCTCTCATCGTTCACTTACAAGAGCCGGCTCTTTGAACCGGTTCGTTCGCGACCGACACATCACTATTGTCCACTAGCAGGGCTCCCCCACGAAATGGAGCTGGTGATGCCACAAAACCCCATCTCTACAGGTATCGCTGGCTTTGAAAACCACAACGTCAGCAGTAAATTAGTTGCTGTTTACTCATTGTGTATTCGCATGTTGTATTATTTTTTTAACTGAACACGGCTCCGTGCTCCAGACCTCACTGATCAGTTTTACTTGTTGCAAGTCTGCCATTGACCAAAGGAGCATATAAACCTCTTCAAAACACCTCAAGGTAAAGTTACGCGCTGCCGTTCTGAGTCCAGTAAAAATAAATGTGAAAACTGCTGTAAAAAAGATTTTACACACAGCGAGTTTGTGCTGGATTTGAATGAGCTCTACATTTCTTGGTGATTGACATGGCTCTAGCCAATCAGTACTCTGAAGGGTTTACACATCACCATTTAGTACCTACTCGGCACGATTGGAACCCTGAGGGAGCTGGGACTAAAAATGTACCCAGTTCCAGGCACCAGGTACCAGATATGGCCAGTGGAAAAGAAAAAGAGCCACGCTAAGTTGAGGAGAGTTGTGTAGGTTCCATGCAGTGGAACAGTGCCATTAGATTACATAGAGCTTCTTCTTCAAACATTACAGCACGCTATATTGAGTTGAAGCGTTATCACATCATCTTTAGGGTTGTTGTGAAAATACATCAATATATATGATATAAAGCAGTTCTTTAGCTTGTGGATCAAATAATGACAGAAAGTAAATTTTTTTGTAAAAGTGAACATGGGCCGTGTCGTAATAGAAAATGGCTCTGATATACATTTATTATTGGTTCCAGAAAACACTATAATTGAAAATGTTCACTTTATGTTTGGTTTTCTGTGAGTAGCCATGAAGTAGCCAAGTGGATAGCGATGACATTAGATTCTAATGGACCTAAAAAGCTAAAGTGCCCTCTATCACTAAAGATAAAAAGGGAGGAAATACTGGCCATGTGTTTGAAAGATGGATCTACTTCGATCACAGAAGTAGAGAGGATGGGAAGGGTTATGAACAAGGCCATAAGGCAGTGGCTAGGGGTGCCACAGTGTTTAAGTAGTGTGGCATGGTATGGGAGAGGGGTACTGGAGCTAACACTCAAGTTTAGTTGAGGAATGTGCAAAGGTGAGATGCGAGATGATTTTGTCAGGATTGAAGGATGCAGTGGTTAAAGCAGCAGCGCCAGTCACAAAAGCAGTAAGGGAGCGGAACCCACAAGTGGCAGTGCAGGTAGCCAGGAGCTCATTAGATCTAAGGGATGTGATTGGCAGAGTGCAATGCGGAAGAGCGGGCCTTGGGTCAGGTGATACATGGAAATCTTTTAGTAAGGCCACATCACCAGAGAGAAGGCAAATGATGACTAGATTTATTCATGATCAAGAAGAGGAGGCATGGTGCACAACAGCAGCATCACAGGCAAAACAAGGCCATTGGCTTTGCTGGGAGACTCTAGAGAAGCAGATTTCTTGGCAAGAATTGTGGGCGATGGAGGCAAGTCGAATTTTTGTTTGGAGCAACATATGCTGTCCTTCCAACTCCACAAAATCTTGGACAGTGGGTAGGTGAAGACCCTAGTTGTAGATTTTGTACAGGGGTTGGCACACTGAAGCATATTCTATCAGCTTGTAAGGTTAGTTAGTCACAGGGGAAGTATATATGGAAACATAATCAGGCGCTAATGGTTTTAGCATGTTTGTTGGACAGCAAATGCTTAGAGATAAACAAGTGGTTGTAATAATAAATTATTAGGTGGTGTTGTAGAATAAGTAGTCTGGGAGATAACAAATAGGGAAATAATGTATTTCCTCCTGTTGACATGGTTAAATTTTGGCCGCCTGGGGGCAGAAGGGGCCAGTGGGAGAATTTTTCCTGTCAAAAATTGGTTGGTTGGCTGCCCGACAGGTTTTCGCTCTCACAGGTTAAACACATGTCAAAAACATGTTTGGAGGATTTAGAGTGTGATGACGTGTCTTGGGACACGTCATAAGGGGGAATTGTTGTAGAAAACAATTTTATTAATTTGTATTAGTGGACAAATATCCTTAAATGATGTTTAGTTAAAATTAGAAAGTATAATTACATATACATTGTATGAGAACTTGTATTTTATATGCACTCATATGAATAACTAACCAGCATTTACACATATAGTAAACATTTTAGATTCTGCACACTAACTGGCATGTTGACTCAGTATTAGCACCTTTCTAAATTCTTAAACACTTAACATTGAACAGATCTGCACTTAGGCTTTTACTAAGCTTTTAGAAAACACTTATAAATTACAAGTGTTAGCCAAAAGGGGGGGGTTGAACTTTAGGGGCATTTGGTTGACCTGAAGTCCATTAGCCAGATCACTAAATTTTTATTGTAGACATGGGAGGCATGCGAAGAGAAGGTGTATTGTCACGACTGGGCAGAATGAATGTTTTGGGGTCACAGGTGCATGTGAAACTTGCACGCGAGAAAGTTGAGTACTAACATGTCTTATTATGCATATTAATATATGTTAATCAGCTAGAAACGCCTCACCACCAGGCTATACGTCATCTGGGGTATAACTGTGGGGTCAGATGGGGGAAGAGGTCAGAACTCGACTGGAAAGGGTATCAGACTCTTTTCATGTATTAGTTCTCTTGGATGCAATATTGTTAAATAAATACTTTGATTTGCTTTGAACTTCACTCGACTAGTTTTTGCAAAGCTCCCGAAACGAGCACGTCCCCCGAAGAGGGGGGTGTATTTTGGACCTTTTGGATATTTTAAAATTTTAATTACTTTGAGAACGGTCCAAAATAACATTTTAATCTTCAGTGGCGGTGGGTCTGGTGCCTACCCAGAATGACTGGGCGCAAGGCAGGAACACACCCTGGAGGGGGCGCCAGTCCTTCACAGGGAGACACGCTCACATTCACTCACAGCTTAAATATGTTGACACATTGTTTTGTTATGGCACATTGATTTTAGGTTTAGTTTAAGACATTGTATTGTAGTTCCCATTTTTAAATGGTTGCTGTCCGAATATTCCTTTAACTCCATACTGTTCCTCCTTAACTGTTGCCCCAAGGCTGATGTTATCTTCCCTGTAGTTTTCCCCTAAATTTTGTTTTTGTTTTTTATTTATTTACAATTTTCGTATGGAAACATTTCTGCCAGAGACACCTGTGCTTCAACTTAATGTTTCCTTAATTTTTGATGACTTTTTACTTTGTTACTGTGATTGAACACAGTAAATATATTACAGATGGCTCCTTTAAGGATTTCATTAGTTCGTTTCACTGTGGCTAAAGGTTGTATGGAATACAAACCTGCATACTTAATCCATAATATAAATTCATACATAATCTTTGAGATAATAAATACATATTTTCAGAGGTTATCCAAAGAATTTCCCACAATATGTGGTCGCGGATTATTTTCTTGTTCTACAACCAACAGTCAAGAAAACAGAAACAATGCCACAAACCTTAATTATTTAGAAAGTGAGATTTGTCAGGAGTTTTTCTGATCACACACCTCTTTATTTCTGCATTTCACAAGCCAAGCTCAAAGATTTCAGAAAATGCAAATCCAAATGATATTGGTGGAGATATGATGACAATATTTAATCATTCACATTGGTCCTGCGAAGGCATGTCTTTCCCCAAGTTTCATCTGCAATCATCAGATACTTATTCAGGGAGAATCACTCACAATCCATATAGTTCCATCCACTGGGGATGGTTCCAAAGCACAAACCGTGATGCATGTACTTCTGCATGTTAAGTACAGTTACATATTTCCATATTGGAGGTTTTTAAATCTCCAAATGTTACACAATGCAGCTTTGAGGACTTTTATAAATTAAGTACAACAATATAGTAAATAGTCACTTTGATGTTAAACCATTTCTAAACTTAAATTTTCTTAATTAAAAGAAAATATGTTTCTTTGATTTGATTGATTACACTGATGATTGTTGTGATCCCTCTGCCTAAAAAAACTCTTCCCACACTTTGAACACTGAAATGCCTTTTGTCTTGTGTGAATGCGCTGGTGTTTTTTTTAATTGCTTTGATGAATAAAACTCCTCCCACAATCTGGACAAGAATACGGTTTCTCTCCTGTGTGGATGCGCTGGTGTAATTAGAGGCTACGCTGTTGATTAAAACTCTTCCCACACTCTGAGCACTGATATGGTTTCTCTCCAGTATGAATTAACTTGTGTGTTAGGATATTACTCAGTCTAGTAAAATTCTTCCCACACTCTGAACAGGAATATGGTTTTTCTCCTCTGTGAATTCTCTGGTGCTCTATGACATTCTTTAGATATGTAAAACTCTTTCCACAAACTGAGCAGATATTGATTCTCTCCTGTGTGAATGTGTTGTTGTCTTTGGGGATAATCCAGTTGATTAAAACTCTTTCCACAATCTGAGCACTGATATGTTTTTTCTCCTGTATGAAGGCTCTGGTGTGTTTGTAAATGTTTCAGTTGATTAAAACTCTTCAAACACTGTAAGCACTGATACGGTTTCTCTCCTGTGTGAATGAGCTGGTGTCTTTGGAATAAGGTTTCTCTCCTGTGTGAATGTGCTGGTGTGTTTGGAAATTGCTCAGGTCATTAAAACTTTTCCCACACTCTGAGCACTGATACAGTTTCTCTCCTGTGTGAATGCGTTGGTGTGTTTGGAGGTGACTCAGTTGATTAAAACTCTTCCCACACTCTGAGCACTGATTTGGTTTCTCTCCTGTGTGAATGCGTTGGTGTGTTTGGAGGTGACTCAGTTGATTAAAACTCTTCCCACACTCTGAGCACTGATTTGGTTTCTCTCCTGTGTGAATGCGCTGGTGTGTTTGGAGACTACTCACTCTGTGAAATCTTTGCCCACACTCTAAACAAGAATAAGGTTTTTCTCCAGAGTGAAGGTGCTGGTGTATATTGAGAGAAATGTGGGTACAAAAACTCATGCCACACTTTGAACACGGATACTTTTTCTCTCCTGTGTGAATCTGCTTGGGTGTTTTGAGACTACTCAATCTGTTAAAACTCTTACCACATACTGAACAGGAACACAGTTTCTCAGTCTTACCAGTAAGAGCACTGTGAAATTTCAATTAGCAGAGGGTAAGAGCACAGTTTTGCTCAAAATATTGCAATGCACACAACATTATGGGTGACATACCAGAGTTCAAAAGAGGTCAAATTGTTGGTGCACGTCTTGCTGGCGCATCTGTGACCAAGACAGCAAGTCTTTGTGATGTATCAAGAGCCACGGTATCCAGGGTAATGTCAGCATACCACCAAGAAGGACCAAACACATCCAACAGGATTAACTGTGGACGCGAGAGGAAGCTGTCTGAAAGGGATGTTCAGGTGCTAACCCGGATTGTATCCAAAAAACATAAAACCACGGCTGCCCAAATCACGGCAGAATTAAATGTGCACCTCAACTCTCCTGTTTCCACCAGAACTGTCCGTCGGGAGCTCCACAGGGTCAATATACACGGCCGGGCTGCTATAGCCAAACCTTTGGTCACTCATGCCAATGCCAAATGTCGGTTTCAATGGTGCAAGGAGCGCAAATCTTGGGCTGTGGACAATGTGAAACATGTATTGTTCTCTGATGAGTCCACCTTTACTGTTTTCCCCACATCTGGGAGAGTTACGGTGTGGAAAAGCCCCAAAGAAGCGTACCACCCAGACTATTGCATGCCCAGAGTGAAGCATGGGGGTGGATCAGTGATGGTTTGGGCTGCCATATCATGGCATTCCCTTGGCCCAATACTTGTGCTCGATGGGCACATCACTGCCAAGGACTACTGAAACATTCTGGAGGACTATGTGCATCCATTGGTTCAAACATTGTGTCCTGAAGGCGGTGCCATGTATCAGGACGACAATGCACCAATACACACAGCAAGACTGGTGAAAGATTGGTTTTATGAACATGAAAGTGAAGTTGAACATCTCCCATGGCCTGCACAGTCACCAGATCTAAATATTATTGAGCCACTTTGGGGTGTTTTGGAGGAGCGAGTCAGGAAACGTTTTCCTCCACCAGCATCACGTAGTGACCTGGCCACTATCCTGCGAGAAGAATGGTTTAAAATCCCTTTGACCACTGTGCAGGACTTGTATATGTCATTCCCAAGACGAACTGACGCTGTATTGGCCACAAAATGAGGCCCTACACCGTACTAATAAATTAACCCCTGTATATGCTATTATTTACTGAACATTACTTACTGTTGCTAAAACCAATAAATATGCCTTATTTATTCTTAACAGTTTCAGCTATTTTTAGCACCAATTACCAAAAGTATAAACAGTAAATTGCTATATTACAAGCCCAAATCTGAATAAGTTGGGATGGTATGCAAAATTGAAATAACAAAAAAATAATGTTTCTTATATATGCTTTGACTTTTATTTCATTGCAAACAACATGGACCCAAAACATGTTTGTTAATTTGTTAATTTACATTCGTTCATAAATTTCAAGCCTGTAACACATTGCAAACAGAGAGAATAGTTGAATGGAGGACAATGTGTATGTAATGTTAATACAAAAGTATTTCACTGAAAAAGAGCTACATTAAAAAAATAAACTGAATTTGGCATTACATTTTTAAAATGCAAATCGTTGTGCATTTTGTTTTAGTAAAAAGGTCAAGTGATGTGAAAACGATGTAATAGCGGTTTTGCTTTTCATTTTGGCATGTATTCTGCATATTAGAATTGACATGTTTGGATTGAATTTCATAGTTCTACTGCAGAGATTATTTTCAATTTGGCACCAATTTCTCTCCATACATCTGTGTGGTTTCTGTGACTGTGTTGACCTCAGAAACAAGGTTAAAAAATCCTGAACAGATCCAGTTCAAGATCCAGAGTTCATTGAAAAGAGCGAAAAGGAACATGTGAACCTAAAAGTAAACAGCGATAACGAACAGTGGTATATTCACAATAATACACTGGAGGTTTGTGTCTATAACCTGAAGGCCTGTGGCCTTATGCCAACAGCCGCACCACACCAGGACCAATATCGTGTTATAACACTACCTTTTGTGTGTTATTGCTAAAATGCTTTTATACATCTTAATCCAAATGTCTGAAGGTACTCCTACATGCCATAAACTGTTATTGCTTCTGCTCTGTGTGAACGCACTGATGAATTTTTTAGATCCCTCTGTCTATCAAAATTCTTCCCACATTCTGAGAATTGATATGGTTTTTCAGTAGCATGAATGAGCTGATGTGACAAAAGATCCCTTGATTTATTAAAATACAAGTTCTCTCGTGTGCATGCGCAAATGTACCAGATTACTCTGTTGATTAAAACTCTTCCCACATTCTGAGCACTGATATGGTTTCTCTCCAGTGTGAATACGCTGGTGTCTGTTGAGACCACTTCGTTGATTAAAACTGTTTCCACATTCTGAACAGTGATACGGTTTCTCTCCAGTGTGAATGCTCTGGTGTGTTTGGAGATTTCTGAGTTCATTAAAACTCTTCCCACACTCTGAGCACTGATATGGTTTCTCTCCAGTGTGAATACGCTGGTGTCTGTTGAGACCACTTCGTTGATTAAAACTGTTCCCACATTCTGAACAGTGATACGGTTTCTCTCCAGTGTGAATGCGCTGGTGTGTTTGGAGATTTCTGAGTTCATTAAAACTCTTCCCACACTCTATGCACTGATACAGTTCCTCTCTTGTGTGAATGCGATGGTGTGACTGGAGAATCTTCAATTCATTAAAACTCTTTCCGCATTCTGAGCACAGATACGGTTTCTCTCCTGTGTGAATGCGATGGTGTCTTTTGAGATTACCCAGCTGAGTAAAACTCTTTCCACACTCTGAGCACTGATGTGGTTTCTCTCCTGTGTGAATGAGTTTGTGTTTTTGGAGACAACTCAGTAGTTTAAAACCCTTCCCACACTCTGAGCACAGATACGGTTTCTCTTCTCTGTGAATGCGCTGGTGCCTTTGGAGACCACATAGCTGATTAAAACTCTTTCCACACTCTGAGCACTGATGTGGTTTCTCTCCTGTGTGAATGAGTTTGTGTTTTTGGAGATTATTCAGTCTATTAAAACTCTTCCCACAGTCTGAGCACAGATACAGCTTTTCTCCTGTGTGAATGCACTGGTGTCTTTGGAGACTACTCCGTTCATTAAAAACCATCACACACACTGAGCACTGAAAATGTTTTTCTCCCCTGTGAATGCGCCGGTGTCTTTGGAAATGACTCTTTTGTGTAAACTTTTTCCCACACTCTGAGCACTGAAATGGTTTCTCTCCTGTGTGAATGCGCTTGTGTGTTTGGAGATTACTCCGTTTATTAAAACTCTTCCCACACTCTGAGCAGGAAAAAAGTTTGTCTACCGTGTGAATGCACTTGTGTCTTTTGAGAGAAGTTTGATTATTAAACCTCTTCTCACAATTAGAACAGTCATAGGTTTTCCGTTGGTCTGTTTTTTTCTGTGTTCGTTTGCCAGATTTCTTAGTGTCTGGAGAAGACGAAGACATTTCCTCTGCGCATGGTGTACCATCACATTTAATCTCTTCTGGGTCCAACATTGTGATATATTCCTCTTAATGTATTGGTCAAGGTGCAGTAGAACTGTCTTAGACAGTATGAGCAGGAGACTCCTTGCAAAGAGTTATTCTTTTCCTGGAAAAGAAAATGAAAGGAAAGAAAAAACACAATGTTTTATTCAATAAAACATGTAAAGTGACACGTGTTGAATTAGGTTACAAATTTTAGCAGTGGTTTAAAATGACATTGAGCACAATCCCAGCTCACAAGCCAAAATAGCTTCAGTATTCGTAAAAATGTAACGTAACAGACCAGGGTGCAATTACAATTCTGGGACAACCTGGAGATTCCATCAACCAAACTACATAGCATTAAACGATGCATAGAATTCAAATGTCTACATGCAAGGGACAAGTCCCAAAACCAGTACTAGGTGGCTGTGATCTTTGGGCCTGCAGGTGGCGCGTCATTAAAAATGGACAGGATTCTGTGTTTAGATTTACTGCATGGGCTCAGAAACACTCCCAAAAACTATTGCCTGTAAACAAATTTTGTTGTTGCGTCCACAAATGCAATGTAAAATCTATCATGCAAAGAATAAAAACAAAAACTGCAATGTTCTCTGGGCCCAAGCTCATTTAAGTTAGAGAGAGGTGAATTGGAAAAATATCCTGTGGTCTAAAGACTCAAATTTTATCATTGTTTTTTGGGATATAAGATTTTTACGGAAGGCCTTGCTTATTTTAGCAAAATAACTAAATAACTAAACCACATTCTGCATGGATTACAACAGCATTGTCCTGTCGTAAAAAACAGGTGCTAAAATAGTTCAGACACACTGTAAACATTTGGCCCACTATGAAATGATAAATACCATCCCAACAGTCCCAAACTGCTGAACAGTGGAAATTCAAATATGGGAAGACTTTCAAAATGATTGGTCTCCTAGGTCCCCAAACGTTTAAAGAGTGTTGTTTATAGAAAGGTTATGTAACACAGGTGTAAAAATGTCCCAGTCCCAGATGTTTAGCATAAAAATAAAATTGGGCAAACATTTAAACTCCATGATCATTAAACAAAAAAAAATCAAGGTAACTATTGAGGCAACCGAATAAGGCACAACTATACCTCATTTGGGGTTTTTTTGAATTCTGCCGTTTCTGGGTGAATCCAGCACCTATCAGCATTGGAACAGAAGTATGTACGGCTCTTCTATTTTTTGAACATTTTTAATTAAATAAAAATACAAAAGGAGAACAAGTAAGGGGTGAACAACAATGAAGTAGAACCAAAAAACATAATGAAACAAAATCTAAATGTGAACAGAGTGGAATAAAAATGAGTAAATGATTCTAATCCTAACACACCTCATTGTCTAAACGTTTACATTTCACTGTATTCTGCTTTTCTCTGGTAAGTGAGGGTGCAGTTTTTCAAATTTTCAAACGAAAACGAAATTCAAAGCAATTTCAAACACCCTGTTGTTTTTTAATGCATCATGTTTTTATGCACTATATTTTAAAGAAGCATTTTTTGTGCCATTTTTATGTGGGGCAACTAAATACCGGTTTTTATTTAAGCATAATAATGATATACCATCATCATACAACCATAGAAATTTTTTCTAAGTCTATCTACTAACCCACGTGTTCTTTTAGCATTATCTTGCTCTCTCTCTCCTTATTTTTTGTCTCTGTTATTAGCTTAGCACGTCGAGCCTATCCAATGTTGTACACTGTGCTCCCTGAAACCTTCTCCCTAATCATTACAGGGTGTAGAAAGATGTTAGCTCTAATTCCGGATACGCGTTTCCTTCTGCATTCACCAGATCACCAAAAATAGACCATTTCAAAATAGTCCCCCCTCAAAAATCAACAACAAAGCACATGTAGTCTGTCAAATGTTCGTCCTACCTTCACCACACACCATCAGAATAGTGTTGTCCTCATCTTTAACCCCAAGAAACCCTCACAGAAGAGCAGCGCAGTGAGAGAGAGGAAGCATGTTCAGAGCAGAGCCATGATTAAATTAGTTATTTACCCTAAATTCAGCTCGTTAGCTCTCTCTCTCTGGATGAAGTGCCCTGAAGTGGGAGGAGCCGGTGTGGGGGGCGCTGTAGGCGGAGGTCGGATTTTGCTGAACGGTTGATTCGCTGCCATAGCGACAGGAGCAGTACCCCCTAAAGCCGTGTAGAGAGGTTACTATGGAGAATATCTCCAGCACAGTTTCAGGACGGAGAGTAGAAAATGCTCCAAACCGAAGGCAGCTTTTAAAATGACTCAAGCAGTTATGGGACCTTTAACAAAATAAAATACAATATATAAATGCTTCTTGAATTCTCAAGTTTAGATTTAAATTCCCCCCGATGTTAAATTTAGCCCAAAAAATAGTATTTGTGCTTTCTACAGAGTATACATATGTAATTAATTTCACTTACAAAATCAGAGAAACATCTTTACCAAGGGTTTCCAAAATTTTAAATATTAGACAATACTCAAGGATTTTTTTTAATAATTCAAGACAGTGGTTATTATCCATTCATAATATTGATGCTAGCTTGCCATATATATGTATATATATATATATATATGTTAAAACAATTTACAAATGTTTATAGATTTGGAAGGATAGATTACTACTAATCTAAGGATAATATGGTATCAAAGTTATTCCGATTACAGCTGAGAATTCAAGTCAGTGTTCATGAAGGTATCTAAATTAAGTATATGGTTATATGTTAATCTCAGCCTTTATAGATTTGGAACTTATATTTTCAGTTATTCAGCACACAGTGAAATTCAATGCTTAATTTAAGAGATTTTTCAGTCATTTACGAAGACTGTTTGACTGCTGGTTGCTTTTAGCATCCAGTTTGGAGACCAGTTTAAAATGAAACAAAAGTTTGCAAAATCAACACTCTTGGCTTTAATTTGATGGGGTCGTACCAGTTAATAAAGCTGGACAGAGCACTGCAAATATGCATCAGATCTTGATACTGACCTTTACTGTCATGAGACTATAAGGCATAGGAGAAGAGTCTTTAAATCAGCAATTATTAACTACTATTAATTTAACCACAAGATTTAACAACTACGTGCATTAGTTATTAAGCAGTGTTGGACTTTTAAAAGCATCTAAAAATGAATATGACCCACAAAAATCAATAATTTCCATGCCTTGTCAAAACCAAATCAAAAAATAAATATGCAACTATCTCACTGTTAGAGGTGTGCAATGTGGCAAAAATGTAATATCACAAAGTAATTATTACTATTTTTTTCCTTGTAAACGGCACTTACCATACAACAATATCCATTAAGATGACCTATATACGATTGGTGTACAAGGGTGGATAGGGTGGACAAGGCCAGGTGTTTTAAAGAACACCTCACACACAAACACAATGTATGGTTCCGAACTGTACTGTGAATTATGAGATGACAAATCCTTCAAAAATCATGTGTCAGGGTTGTTAAACGTAGTGTTGGTGGTAAAATACAAAAACATGGTAACACCAAAAATTAAAACTCAGTTCAGCAGATTGGTTGACTAATAATATTTTGTGAATATTCAACATGTATTTGTTCATAACAATAGCAATCATTTCTCTATTTGGTATTGAATCGGTATTGGAATGATTCAAAATAGGAACATTGCGGACTGTCCTGGACTCAGCATTAGATTAAGAAATGTTTAGCAAAAGAAATGATAGACATCAAGTGTGGTGTGTTCTCCCAGTGTCCGCGTGGGCTTCCTCCAGGTGCTCCGGTGTCCTCCCACAGTCCAAAAACACACGTTGGTATGTGGATTGTCGACTCAAAAAGTGTCCATAGGTGTGAGTGTGTGTGTTGCCCTGTGAAGGACTGGCGCCCCCTCCAGGGTGTATTCCCGCCTTGCGCCCAATGATTCCAGCTAGGCTCTGGACCCACTGTGACCCTGAACTGGATAAGCTGGAAGATGGATGGATGGATGATAGACATCACTATCTGCTGTGATGGCTGCCATAAAATAAAAACAACTATCACGGTGCATTAGTTAATCCTAGGCAAATCTTCAACATGCCTTCTTTCTACCACTGTTAAGTGCCTTTTTAGCACAGACATCTTTTTGAGGGAAAACACTGGCTTATTCATTCATTCATTGTCTGTAACCACTCATCCAGTTCAGGGTCGCTTGGGTTTGCAAACTACTCTGAGTCTCAGAGATAGGTATCTCTGTGTGGTGGAGACACCTCAAAGTGGGAGGTACAACTTCAAGTGGGAGGTATAAGCTTAAACATATCCCTAATCCAAAATCAGGGAGATTTATTATCTTGCCAGTCTTCTCAGCAGTCATATTGTCTCTATTCTCAAGGAACATGGGGTGATCCGAAAGTACGCTAAGATTCTATTTTAATTTCATAGTGAGTAGAGAACATTTTTGGGTTATAACTTACCTGAACTTACATTGTTGATGCTTGACTTGTATGTTTATTTGTGTTTGTGTTCCAGAGAGGCTCATCAGTCGGGAGGACCACAAGGCCTTCAGAAGGGAAGCCAGAACAATCATACCAAACCATGATAGTGTCAGAGGTACTCGAAGCAGAAGTCAGGGAGGAAAATATGGTGATTGATACTTTTATATTGATTATATTTTTATCTATATATTTTTTTAAATATAAATTTGTGATTTCATGACCAGTTGTTATGCACCCACCCACTTAGGATTTTAAAACATTTGGGAAATTGCATGGTTTGCTGAAATTATTACTAAATTTGCAGGAAGGTGCCTTAAATTCATCTTGGTACTGCAACCCTGTTAATGTTTGTTATTGTAATTGTGTCATTTCCATAATGTCCATTTGCTTTATGACCACATCCGTAATTATATACACTAACTCCTAAACAGGCTCACATTACAAATATGGATTTGTGGAAGAGTATTGCAATGATAACTTCTAATCCCTAACCATAACCTCACACTTGCTGGTGTCTGCCTACTAACTGTGTATGTCCCTCCCACATGCTGGAAAACAGATGTCCCCATTCTGTAGATTTTCTGACTGGACATGAGAGCTGATAAATTTTTAAATGGTTTGCCAAGCTGACGATCCTGATTTAGAGTGACACAGAATAAAAAATGTAGAAATGTGTAAATACAGAAAAAAATAATTGTATAAATGTAATATTACAGAAATGACATGATGTAGAAATGTCATACGGAAATATAAAAATAGGAAGAATACAGAAATCATAATTAAGTATGCAAATTTTTAAATTTATCACATTTTATGACCAGAATTATTTGTTTACTTCATTTAGTTAACAATTCCGTTTGAGGATGCATTAGAGGAAGCATTTTATAAGAAAGAATATGAAGCATGTGGAGTTGGTGGCTGAGGTGAGAGAACATGAGTGGCAGGCACATATAAAACCGGTGGAGATAGCAGAGGTGGCTAGTAACACACTACATTTACTCTGTTACATATACTTGTGTAACTTTTTGGATAAATTGTACTTATAATAGTGGTTTTAATACTTTCTTCCTTTTACATATTATTCTAAAGTAACAATACTCTTACTTGAGTACAATTCTTGGCTACTCTACCCACCTCTGGGAGATGGGTGTCAGAGGATTTGTAGCCAAGTCTGCCACATTCCTGTTTGTGCATATCGCCATTGGGCTGGACATTAAGGGCAGCTCTGAAGAAGTTATTAGAAACAGCTGAAAGGTCCAATCATAGTTTGTGGATAAGGAGAGTACAGACTAGTTGGGGAACTGTAGAGGTGTTATTGTGGTTGTTGATGATGAAGCACATAAAGATCATTTGGAACTGGTGGCATTGAGCATGCATTAACGGTGCCAGTGGGGCTAGATACAGCCTTAGTCACCAGGGAGGCCTGCATGGATTTATAGTTGTTGACAGCTGAGAGTATAGAGGGCTGTAAGCCAGCTTGGAGGTGGATGGGTTTGGGACGCCAGACTGTTGAGTTTTCCGAAGGTGTAGTGGGCTTAATTCAGCAAAACAGCTGAGGGGTGGTGCCTACCTGATGACCCTTGTAAAGAGTTAGTGATACAGTTTGTGGTTTGTGTACTCATGTGATGGGCTCTATGAGTACCTTTAGTTAAGGTTTGCTGATCGCATCATACAACCACAGCAAACACATGGCGTTTTCTACTGCATGGGCCCGGCTCAATTTGGCTCTGATCACTTATAGCTTGTCGCTTAAAGCTGAGCCCTCGTGAAAGAGTCGGCGATGTTGCAAAACCCTGTCTCAAAAGCGAATCATGGGTGGTTTTTTTTTTTGGATTGAACACATCTATGCAACTCAGTTCTCACAGATCAGTTTTCCTTGTTGCACATTCAGCTTTCACTGGAAATTTTTTTCGTCAGCCATCAACCCAAGCATCATATAAACCTCTTCAAAATCTTGTGGTAATGTTACCAGCTGCCGCTGTGAGTCCCATAGAAATAAACCTGCTGTAACTTATAAGATTTTACAAGAGGCATTTGAATGAGGTGAGTTGAGTTGTGTAGGTTCCATGCAATGGTAAAGTGCCATTTGTGTCCAAGTGTAGAATTTGAACAATGGGTGATGAAAGTTTTGTGGCTACATGTAGAAACAGTGGGGTGGGTCCTATTTGAGGCTCTAATGGATTGGCATAGGATATTTTACACTTTATCCCGTGTGTATTTTTGTTTTCCTAGTAGCTGCCAAATACATGGGAGGATAATTCTCATATAATTCATGTACGCCCTAATCCTAATCGGTTAGATCTGGGTGCCAGTCGGCAGGTTCTCCTGACCTACCACCCACTTCAGAAGCCCTAATTATTACCTTCACTGACATAGCATATGCTAACAGTAAGTAGGCACAGGAATAGTAATTCAACAATCAGAGAGATGTGGTCTGAGCTTTCAAACCATAGTATAGTCTCATGACTAGCTCAAACAGAAGCTCCTGCTCAATGACTTCCAAAATCAACATGATATTGATGAAGATATGTTTAAAATAGCAGATCATTCATTTTTCCATCCATTTGGAGACATTTTCACCACAGTAGTCTACAAAGCCTTTAGCACTTTGGTTAATTAGCCACAATACAGTAATTAACACAGTCATAGTTAATTCAAATGAAACACAAAAAAATGTTAAATACAATACAAAATCCTGCATGAAATCATTAAAAAGTCTTTAATTCTTTTAACTCTGCGTTCACGTAGAGTAAAGGCACAGAGGATCCATTTGCCCCTTTCTGAAAACAAAAGAATATCATAAGAAAATTAAAAACAGGAAAATGCTGCGTCTGTGTAGTTTCTGTGACTGTGTTCATCTTGAGTCGAGGTGTATCTTATTTTTCCTCCATTGCTCTCATTCACCATCTCAGAGGGCCTGCTCTGGAGCCATCCTCCAATAAACTCACTTTGAACTTGAACAGATAGAACTCAGGAGCATTTACATGTGGATCATATATCATTATGATCTGGAGTTGCTATAAACATTGGTTAAACAATTTTACCTTGTGTAAACAAATATTTTTTGCTCATTGAATTTTTATTTAGCTTCATTAAAAAGCTAAAAATTAACAACAATCATGAACTGTTTTAACTCCGGTTTCCTCCCACAGTCCAAAAACACACGTTGGTAGGTGGATTGGTGACTCAAAAGTGTCCGTAGGTGTGGGTGAATGTGTGTGTGTGTGTGTTGCCCTGTGAAGGACTGGCGCCCCCTCCAGGGTGTATTCCCACTATGCACCCAATGATTCCAGGTAGGCTCTGGACCCACCGTGACCCTGAACTGGATAAGGGTTACAGATAATGAATGAATGAATGAACTGTGGTATAATCATAATAATTCACAAGAGGTTTGTGCTATCAGGTGAGATATAGACACTGGTGTACCTGACCTTTATGACTTGGCCTGCTGCCTTGTGCCTGCAGCCACACCACACCCGTGCCAATATCACACATTACAACACTCCCTCTCATGCATTATTGCCAAAATATCTTTCTAAAAACTCAGCCAAATGCCCAGAGTGTACTCTCAACCAGGAACAACCATCCACCTGGACCTCATTGGGCACTAGGGGTTCACCCAGGACAGAGCGCCAATCCATATCTTGGCACGCACACATGCAGGCATACACACTCATACACCAGGACAGTTGTTAAAGAAACTAATTCACCTAATGTCCATGTTTTTGGACTGTGGGAGGTAACTGGGATCCCGGAGGAAGCCCTTGCTAACACAAATAGAACATAGAAACTCCACACAGATGGGACTTGAAACAAACAGCCCCGCACAGCAAAGCGAGTGTTCTAACCACCAAGCATCTTGTTGGAATCCCAATGTCTGAAGGTACTCCTACACGTGCAGATATTGCTTCTGCTCTGTGTGAACGCAGTGATTCATTTTCAGATCCCTCCGTCTAACTCTTTCCACACTCTAAGCATTGTTATGGTTTTTCAGTAGAGTGAATGAGCTTATGTGACCGAAGAGTCCTCAGTTTACTAAAACTCTCCTTACACACTGAACAGAAATACAAGTTCCCTCCTGTGTGCAAGCAATGGTGTGTCTGGAGATTACTGAGTTGATTAAAATTCTTCCCACACTCTGAACACTGATACGGTTTGTCTCCTGTGTGAATGCGCTGGTGTTTTTGAAGACAAGCAAGTAGTCTAAAACTCTTCCCACACTCCAAGCACTGATACGGTTTCTCTCCTGTATGAATGCTCTGGTGTGTTTGGAGATTCCACGGTGCACTAAAATTCTTCCCACACACTGTGCATTGATACGGTTTCTCTCCTGTGTGCATGCGATTATGTGACTGGAGATTCTTCAGTTCATTAAAACTCTTCCCACACTCTGAGCACTGATACGGTCTCTCTCCTGTGTGAATCCGCTTGTGTTTTTGGAGAATACACAGTCTATTAAAACTCTTCCCACACTCTGAGCACAGATACGGTTTCTCTCCTGTGTGAATGCGCTGGTGCCTTTGGAGACTACTCAGATCATTAAATCTTTTCCCGCATTCTGAACACTGATAAAGTTTCTCTCCACTGTGAATGCGTTGGTGTGTTTGGAGATTAGTCTGTTGGGTGAACTTTTTCCCACAATCTGAGCACTGATATGGTTTTTCTCCTGTGTGAATGCGGTGGTGTGTTTGGAGATTACTCAGTCTATCAAAACTCTTCCCACACTCTGTGCAGGAGTACAGTTTTTCTCCTGTGTGAATGCGCAGATGTTTTTGGAGATTACTCCATTTATCAAAACTCTTCCCACACTCTGAGCAGGAATATAGTTTGCCTCCTGTGTGAATGCACTTGTGGATTTTGAGAGAAAGTTCATCAATGAATCTCTTCCTACAGTCGAAGCAGTCATAGGTTTTCCCTTTGTCTTTATTTTTCTGTGTTCGTCTGCCAGATGTCTTAGTGTCTGGAGTAGATGAAGATCCTTCCACGGTATCCTCACATTTAATCTCTTCTGATTTCAACATTGTAATGTATTCCTCTTGGAGATGCTTCTTGATGTGTTGGAGAAGAGGCAGTTGAACTGTCTTAGACAGTATGAGCAGAAGCCTTGCAAAGAGAGATGTTCTTTTCTGGAAAAGAAAATGAAAGGTAAGAAAAAAATGTATTCAATAAAACAAGTGGCAAAGGTGTGAAATTAGGTTGCATATTTTAGTATTGCTTTGACACTACATTGAGCACATTCCCAGCTCATAAACAAAAATGGCTTTAGTATTTTGAGAAGTATAACTCAACAGACCAGGGTGCAATTACCTGTGTAGGTTACCCTAGCCTCACATTTCCAGACTCTGGTACCTGTCACCACTGACCATGTCTAAGAACCACCTGATACAGCAGAAGAAATCTGACTGACATGCAAAAAGAATAGTCTGAAGTCTGCTATTTTGGCATGACGTAAATAAGGAGGCAGAGGGCCAATCAGAATGTGACTGACAGAATCCTGACAATGAATCCAGGTTAATGCACTGAACGTATCACTTTCCATCAACTTGTGGGCAGAGTGTCTGTGGTTGAGGCTCCTCTGTCCTTAACCCACAACAACACACTTGACAGACTGAATCTTCTTTACAAAAGTACTCTTTTTCAATCAGCCCTTAATAGAAATGTAAACGTTTCTACATAAATGCCCTTCATCAAGAATATTCTGCTTAATTAAATGTAAAGATGCTTGTGTTTAATGACACATCACCATTAAAATTGAATCTTCTCAGCTCCTGCTATGATCAAGTTTTCTTGTATAAGGGAATTGAGTGTGATTTCAGCAGTCTTCGAATTTGTAGTTTGTTTTGAACAGATGTGCTTTTCACGATTCTGGTCCTGAATTGCATGACCATTATATTATATCATTATTAAATAGAGCTTTTCCCGAACATCACCATGTTTTTAAAAAAGTCATTGCACAGAAATGACACTCATTTACACAAGAAAACCATCAGATCATAAATATATTTGGATAAAACTGTGATATTTTTAAGACAGATGTGAATCAGAAAAGTATCCTGTGGTGTGAAGAAATAAAATTTGTGATTCTTTTGGGTTCATCGTCTTTGGGCTATAGATGAGAAGATGAGAAGGACCATGCGGCTTGTTAGAAGCTCACAGTTCAAAAGTTAGCATCTGTGATGGTTTAAGGGCGCATTAGTGCATATGGCATAAGTCAACATTTATGCCAAACTATAGATACAGGTTTGGACCATCACGATTCCATCTATGCTTTGTAATTTTCAGGGAAGGTCTGGCTTATTTTAGCAAAACAGTAGTAAACCACATTCTGCATGGATTACAGCAGCATTGTCCTGTAGTAAAGGACTGGTGCTAAACTAGTTCATGTGTAGTTCAAATGTAAACATTTGGCCCATTATGCAACGAAAATAGTCCCAGTAGATGTTCATATATGGGAAAACGATTGGTCTCCTAGGTCCCCAAGTGTTTACAGAGTTTTGTTTATAATAAAGATAATGAAACACAAATACATTTCAAAAATATTATATTTTATATCTATTATTTTAATTATAACTAGTTTAAATGATGAGCACATCACTGCATTTTATGAGGCCCAGCTCTCAATGATAATTTGAAAAATGCTTATTAGCCTTATGATAAACATGATTAAGGCACGGCTACGACTTATTGGGGGTTTACTTACTCTTTAATTTTTCAGTTTGGATGCAGAGCCCCTTTAAAGTGCTCGTGTAGCAGTGAGCACTGGAGCTGAAGCAGGTACAACTATTTCTGTTTTTCTCTATTTCTGAAATAAAATAAAGACATATAAAAGACAGAATACAAGTGAGGGGTGAGCAACAGTGAAGCAGAACCAAACAACAGAATGAAACTAAATTTAAATGTGAACTGAGGGAAAAAATTAATAAATGATTCTGATCCTGAGACACCTGATTATCAGTGTGATCTAAATTTTACAGCCTTAAACGTACTGCTTTCTGCAACATGGGTGCTATCAAAAGAAATGTAAAACTACAATATATTCTGTCAAATACCATATTATTTTTTAAAGTGCTATGGTAATATAAGTAGTGCCTTTTTTATGTGGGGCAACTGAATACGAGGTTTTTTTTAATGAAGCTTAATACCATAGAACAATCATACAACCATAGAAAGATTGTGTATTTTAGTAACTATTTTATTACAATTGCCATTATTCCACGTTAACTTGGCGTTATCTCTCCTTATTTTTTGTCTCTGTTATTAGCTTAGCACGTCGAGCCTATCCAATGTTGTACACTGTGCTCCCTGAAACCTTCTCCCTAATCATTACAGGGTGTAGAAAAATGTTAGCACTAATTCCGGATACGCGTTTCCTTCTGCATTCAGCAAATCACCATAAATAGACCATTTCAAAATAGTCCCCCCTCAAAAATCAACAACAAAGCACATGTAGTCTGTCAAATGTTCGTCCTACCTTCACCACACACCATCAGAATAGTGTTTTCCTCATCTTTAACCCCAAGAAACCCTCACAGAAGAGTAGCACAGTGAGAGAGAGGAAGCATGTTCAGAGCAGAGCCATGATTAAATTAGTTATTTACCCTAAATTCAGCTCGTTAGCTCTCTCTCTCTGGATGAAATGCCCTGAAGTGGGAGGAGCCGATGTGAGGGGCGCTGTAGGCGGAGCTCAGACTTTGCTGAACTGCTGTTTCCAAGGGTGTCTCGCTTCCATAACGACAGCAGCAGTACTTCCTAAAACCAAAGGAGTCGCTGTCGCTAACCGATTTGGATTGCGCATGCGCAGAACATTTAGCTTGTTGTGTAGCTAGTGCTGATAGCTCTAATATTTTAATCATTTCACGGCATGTGTCCCACATCATTATTCGTCATGTTTTGTTTTTAACAGAAGGCTACCTCAATATATGTATACGGATATTTTCAGGTGTAAATAAACACACTTTGCAGGTTCCATTTGTTTAAAACGGTAAAATAAATTTATTCGCGTTTTACGATAAAGCTTCTCTTTGCTTTGAAAAACACTCTCTGCTGCTAAAAACTACAAGTGAATTGGGCAGATACTAAATTCAGCCAATAAAACTTTTTTGCTTTTTTTTTATAAAGTATGTGTATTTAGATTCACTGACAAAATATATACTAATCAATATTCAAGGATTAAAAAAATAATAATTAAAAAGAATGGTTAATATCCAATCAAAATATTGATGCTAGCTTGCCATAAAAAAACATAGTTAAAAGCAATTCACAATAAAAATAATTTTTCAGTTGGGCATAATACAGAAATAATAATACTTCAGGGAAAGGGGAAAAAAAGAGGACTGCCTACAAGGAGTTTACCCTCAACCATGGAAAAGGCCTTTACTAGTGTGGCAGGGGAGACAAGAGCTCTAAAACAGACATCATGTGGATAAGTAATTATTGGTATGGGATAATAATCATACACCATATAAGATGTAAAATGTTCTATGCCAATCCATTACAGCTTCACATATGGCCCACCCCACACTCTTCCTACCTGCAGCCACATCATTTCTGTTGTTAAAATCTTACACCTAAACCCTAAGGTTGCTGTGGCCATTTATGATCTGATCAGCAAAACATTTGAAGGCAAACCCACATTGACTGCAGTGATAATAAGTTAAATTTATACAGCGCCCTTCACAAACCCAGGCACGCGTTACATAGCTAATAAATAAATAAATATCTAATAATAATAAGGAGGGGGGGGGGGTCATGATGGATCCAAAGAAGAAAAGAGGACAGTTTTAAGCAAAGATTTGAAGGATAACAGAGTTACAAAAAGGATTCCAAAGTTTGGGGGCTGCGGCACTGAAAGATCTGGTGTTCTTGGAGATTCCCCAGGTTTGTAAAAATGTTCCCACACTGACAAGTACGGAAGCCCTAAAGTTGCTCGACCCTAAAACCCTAGGGCTGTTTGACAATGACATCTCTCACACTGCAATTAATTTATTTAAACTTATGACATTTTTCTGTGTTCCATAGCCCACCTTATGTTGTCATTTTGTTTCCCCTAGTAGCGGCCAAATCCATGTACACCCTAATTGGTCCTATCTAATTCTGCAGTTTCTTCTGACCTGCCACCTACCTCAGAAGCCCAAATTATTACCTCCACAGGCATAGTATATGCTAACAGTGAGACTGTGCAAGCTGCCTTTAACCTCATTCTATAGGCACAGGAATAGTAATTCAACAGTCAGAGAGATGTGGCTTGAGTTTTCAAACTATAGTATAGTCTCATGACCAGTTCAAATAGAAGCTCCAGCTCAATGACTTCCAAAATCAACATGATATTGATGAAGATATGTTTAAAATAGCAGATCATTCATTTTCATCCTTTTGAAGACATTTCCACCACAGTAGTCTACAAAGCCTTCAGCACTTTGAATATTGAGCCACAATACAGTAATTAACAGTTATATTGATGTTTAATAATAATTCAAATAAAACAAAAAAGTGTTCAAATAAAACACAAAAGACAGAAGCATGAAGTCATTAAAATATTAAAAAGCCTAGCTGTCTTTACACCACGTAGGAACAACCATGCAGTGTGGTTAGCTGAGACACGTTCCAGGAGTGACAATCTGGCACAATAAATGGTACTCTGACCGAAACTCTTCTGGTATCACTCCGCCAAATACACGTGACCTAGCAACAATGGCAGAAAGGGCAAAAACGAACAATGTAAACAAACATTATACATTTTGGAAATATTACTCTTTTCTTAATATTAAAACCTAATAATAAACGGCAATATCGAACTGTAGTATAATCCCAATAATTCAACAGAGGTTGTGCTTTGAGTTGAGAGACACTGGTGTAACTGGTTTTTAGGACCCCGTCTGCGGCCTTGTGCCTACGGCCGCACCACACTAGTGCCAATATCTCATGTTATTGCACTCTTTCTCATTTATTATTGCTTTACATGCTTTCAAATGCATCTTAAATCCAAATGCCTGAAGGTACTACCACACACAGTGCAATGTTGTTGTTTCTGCCCTGTGTGAATGCACTGATCTGCCAGATTTGTCTAATAAAACTCTTCTCACACTCTTTATGGTTTTTCAGTAGAGTGAATGAGCTGATGTGACCGAAGATTTCTCAGTTTATTAAAACTCTCCTTACACTCTGAACAGGAATACAAGTTTTCTCCTGTGTGCAAGCAATGGTGTGTCTGGAGATTACTGAGTTGATTAAAATTCCTCCCACACTCTGAACACTGATACGGTTTGTCTCCTGTGTGAATGCGCTGGTGTTTTTGAAGACAAGCAAGTAGTCTAAAACTCTTCCCACACTCCAAGCACTGATACGGTTTCTCTCCTGTATGAATGCTCTGGTGTGTTTGGAGATTCCACGGTCCACTAAACTTCTTCCCACACACTGTGCACTGATACGGTTTCTCTCCTGTGTGCATGCGATTATGTGTTTGGAGATTCTTCAGTTCATTAAAGCTCTTCCCACACTCTGAGCACTGATACGGTCTCTCTCCTGTGTGAATGCGCTTGTGTGTTTGAAGATTACTCAGTCTATTAAAACTCTTCCCACACTCTGAGCACAGATACGGTTTGTCACCTGTGTGAATGCGCTGGTGCCTTTGGAGACTACTCAGTTCGTTAAATCTTTTCCCACAGTCTGAACACTGATAAAGTTTCTCTCCACTGTGAATGCGTTGGTGTGTTTGGAGATTAGTCTGTTGGGTGAACTTTTTCCCACAGTCTGAGCACTGATATGGTTTTTCTCCTGTGTGAATGCGCTGATGTCTTTGGAGATTACTCCGTCTATCAAAACTCTTCCCACACTCTGAGCAGGAATATAGTTTGCCTCCTGTGTGAATGCACTTGTGGATTTTGAAAGAAAGTTCATCAATGAATCTCTTCCTACAGTCAAAGCAGTCATAGGTTTTCCCTTTGTCTTTATTTTTCTGTGTCCGTCTGCCAGATGTTTTAGTGTCTGGAGTAGATGAAGATGTTTCATGAGAAATGGAGCTTGTGCACACAGTATCCTCACATTTAATCTCTTCTGGTTTCAACATCGTGATATATTCCTCTTGATGTATTGGTCAAGGTGCAGTAGAACTGTCTTAGACAGTATGAGCAGGAGACTCCTTGTAAAGAGGAGTTTCTCTTTTCTAGAAAAGAAATTAAAGCAAAAATACAATGTTGTATTCAATACATTTTGTAAAGTGCCAAATGTGTTACATTAGGTTGCAAATTCTAGTAGTGGTTTGACAATATAATGAGCACGGTCCCAGTACACAGACAAAACATAACAGACCAGGGTGCAATTACATGTCTAGGTTACCCTAGTCTCATATTACTAGACCCTCTGGTGAGAAAGTCTATACACAAGGGATTATTCCCAAAACCAGTATTAGCAGGTTTGTCCTTCTTCTTGAAGGCCTTGGCTTATTTTAGCAAAACAATACAAAACTACATTCTCCATGGATTACAACAGCACTGTCCTGTAGTAAAAGAGAGGTGCTAAACTAGTTCAAAAACTATGTAAACATTTGGCCCATTATGAAATGAAATATACTGTAAGAGTCAGAAACAGCTGAACAGAGGATATTCAAATATGGGAAAACTTTAAAACCAGTCTCCTCATTCCCCAAATGTTTACAGAGTGATATTAAAGGTGTATTACACGATTGTAATCAAAAAAACACTTTTTTTTTTTTTTAAAAGAATAAAACTCAGATGATGTTTCCTCACCATTTTCTATCTCTCTGGTTTTTGCTGTTTGCATGTTGGAAACCAGTCTGTGTTTACAAAGCCCCAGTGTCTGTGAATTAGTTAAAAGACAAAGTACAGTATGCTAGGCTTTCTCTCGCTTTGCTCACGGCAAAGACATCTGGAGTATTTTTAGCCAATGGGGAGAACTCCAAACGTTAAAAAGCATGAACAGAAATGAGGATATTTCTTGTGACTGCTCCATAGTTGGGTAATATAAACTAATATACCATATATAAGCTGTTTCTGATCTTAATTTACAGACAAGTCAAACTTCAGCCACATACAAACCACAGTGGTTTTTCTTCTCAAACGCATTGTTCCACCTAAAAAGACGCAGAGTAAACAAACCGGAGAGATAATTCCCCACATTGATAGTCGTCCCATTTAATACAAAAGTGATGCAACACAAGGTAACACATAGTAAACATGTCCCAGTCCCAGATTTGTTTGAAAAATGTTTTGGCATCAAATTTAAATATTTTTAAAAATACAATATCTTTGTTTTCTACTATTTTCAGTTAGATGCTTTCAGAGCCAAGGAGATCATGTTCCTCTACCCATAACCAGGCACTTGAAGCTGGTACCTACAACCAAAATTGTCCCACCCACTTTTGAGGAAATAGAAGTTAAAAACCTCACTATGTGTTCATGAATTTGGCCTTGGTCATAAATTCAGCTGAGTTTTCATGGCCTTGGAACGAGGAAACCACCATTTGAGTGATAAAAATCGTTTCATAAATGTTGTGCAAAGTTGTGGTAAAACACACTATCACCAACAAAATACACCATCACTCCTGTGTCTCAGTGTATAACACAAATAATATAATTAGGGGTTTACTTACTCTTTAACTTTTCAGTTTGGAAAGAGAGCTCCTTTAAAGTGCTGCAGTAAAACTTCTGGGTGCATCCAGCATCTATCAGCACTGGAACTGAAGTGGGTACTGCTCTATTTCTCTTTTTATTTGTGTGTTCAGACTGAAATAAACACATAAAAAAAAAAAAAAAAGGTGAGGGGTGAGCAAAAGTGAAACAGAACCAAAACAACAGAAAGAAACAAATCCAAATGTGTACTGAGCGAAATGAATAAATGATTCTGATCCTGACACACTTAATACTCAGTGTGATCATCTTTTACAGGCTAACACTCTACTGCTTTCTGCTTTTCTCCGGTACGGAATGATTGGAACTTTCCAACTTTTCTATTTGAGAAATGGCAAACAAAATTCAAACACCCTGTGGTTATTTAATGCAAAATGGTAAAACCAACATATACTATCAAAAGTAATGTAATACCACTGTGTATTGTTATGCTGCAGTGTCAAACACCATATTATATTTAAAGTACAATAATAATACACTTTGTGCCATTTTATGTGGTGTAACTTCATACCAGTTGTTGTTTACCATAAAATACCATCATACAACCATAGAAGGACCATGGCATATTTTAGTAACCATTTTATCAGTCTTGCCACTAGTCCACGTATTAGATTAACATTAGCTTTCTTTATTTTTAGCCTCAGTTATTATCTTAGCATGTGGAGCCTATGCCAAGCCTGTCCAATGTTGTATACTAGAGAGCGCTTTTGCTTGTTCCTGGCTGGTTATGTACATGTTTCTGTGTTAGCTGTGCTCCCTGAAACCTTCCCCCTAATCCTTACAGGGTGTAGAAAGATGTTCCGGATACGCGTTTCCTTTCTACATTCACCAGATCACCAAAAATAGACCATTTCAAAATAGTCCCCCCTCAAAAATCAACAACAAAGCACATGTAGTCTGTCAAATGTTCGTCCTACCTTCACCACACACCATCAGAATAGTGTTTTCCTCATCTTTAACCCCAAGAAACCCTCACAGAAGAGCAGCGCAGTGAGAGAGAGGAAGCATGTTCAGAGCAGAGCCACTGTTTACAGAACATAGGTAGCTATGTTTTAAAGAATAATGTTCTCTAAATTCAGCTCGTTAGCTTCTCTCTCTGGATGAAAAGCCCTGAAGTGGGAGGAACCGATGTGAGGGGCGCTGTAGGCTGCAGACCGGAGACTAAAAATGGGGCGGGTTCTTGGGAGGACTGTTATTATTATTTTTTTTACATCAGCCACTGAAGAGCTGCCATTGGCGGTCAATCACAATCTGAATTGGACAAACGCGGATTACAACGGACTGTCCGCAATTAATTTGCATCAAACAACCTGAGCTCGATACATGGTCATTTACATGAGAAAGATAAGAGCCTTTTAAGGTGGAACTGTGTGTTTAAAGGGGAAAAACTTGTCTGTATGGAAGGAAATAGAATTATCATTAAAAAAACACTTGCAACAATCATTACAAACTGTGGTATTATACAGATAAGTGGCACAACTCACACAAACCCCCTGCTTTACACCATACAGGACTTTCTTAGCTCTAAATTAAGAGACAGTAAGTTATTTGATGACCCCTACAATATATTGTCACTGTCCAATTAAAAAAAAATGTACCTTGAGTTTTGTCGACTTTTAATTTATTTGAACACAGCAGTCGTCTTTCACACCGTGTGAAAATTTCATGATGAATAAAAATTGCAAAAAAAAAAAAAAAAAAAAAGTAATAAAACCTTTTTACACTCTTTTATGGAAACAGTTTTGTTCTTCTGTAAATTAGCATTTTGGGAGATACATGTTTTTATTTTGACAGTAACAATATGTCTCTTTAATCATCATCATCTTTTCCACTTACCTATTTCAGGGTCACGGTGAGTCTCTAACGTATTATATAGAATACAGAGAAGTCAAGGAATCACTAACCGACAGTATCATAGACGCAGGAGTTGAATCTACAGCGCTGCAAATGGATGATGCTTCAACTGCGTTGTAAGATGGCAGCTAGTGCAAATCTCTTTTAGAAATGAAACTTTATGTCCCTGCCATAAATTCATTTATATAGTGATTTGCATTTTAAATTATGTTAACTAAAAAAATGTTTGCCCATTATTCTGTACATTTGAACTGTTACCTCATGTCCCAAACAGCTCCCAATTCACCATTCCCTATGTTACTCAATATATTTATTAAATTCAGGAGCTTCGTGAACGACTTTGTTAATTTTTAACAAAAAATGCACGGGATTATGGGTAGTCTGTTATCTGCTAACGTACATGGGTACATCACCAATTGTGGTGCATTGTCAGTTTGTTTGAGTGCACTGAAAATTGTCCTTTATGTTTTCAGACACTACTACGAAATGGCATGACCCCAAAATAGTGCGATAATGATTTTGGCAGTTTTGAAAACAGCCCGCGTCCAAAATGGCTCCATATTCACTATTCCCTTTATTATTTATTACATAATACACTATTACGGGTAACTGAATTCAGGAGTGTAGTGCATGATTTCAGACATTACCTCATGTGGGTTTTATATGGAACAACGCTGTGGATTATGGGTAATTCACAATCTGCTAGTGTACAGTGTGTTTAAAAAAAAAATAAAAAAAAAACCGCTTAGTGTCACTCCTAGACTGAGAAAATGGATGGAAAAAGGATACTGATATAAATAAAAAATATGTAAGTAAATTAATATTTTGTCCTGAAAATGTGCCTAAATAGCTTTTTTTTTAATTATTATTTTTACAACTATTTATTTCAATATTTCCACTTATCTACATTTATACTTGTCATATTTTGACCTCCATATGAGAATAGCCCACTAACCAACATATCCAGAAAACAGCATCCTTTGCCCAGTGATTGGGGGGAATCATGATTACCAACTTAAGAAGTGTAATAACAGATGAGCTACTGTTTCTGCCTTTACATTGACAAGGTGGACTCACAAGATAGGGATGTCTAATAGACTGGACAGTGTTGAAAAATTCCAGCAGCACTGCTGTGTCTGATCTACATGTATGAGCAAAACACACTTACACACTACCACATCAGAGTCACAGCAGCGCTGAGAATGATCCACCACCCAAAATAATACCAAATCAAACAGGTGATAGTAGACAAAAACAGTTTTTGTTTATGTGCCATGATATAACAATTAAGAGCTGTATAATTGTTTATAAATCTCTTAACTCAATGGTTTTTTTTATCAGTTAATATTAAGCAAACCTGGCAAGTCTTTACTATTTCACTTTCCTATTTATTTAATGCATTTACACAGATTTACTCCAAATATCTCTTAAGACACTCCCATACTCGGTGCAGCGTTATTGATTCTGTTCTGGGTAAATGCACTGATGCTTTATCAGATCCCTCTGTCTAATAAAACTTGTCCCACACTCTGAGCAATGATGTGGCTTCTCTCTGGTGTGAATGCGCTGGTGTCTTTGGAGATGACTCCGTTGAATAAACTTCTTCCCACACTCCGAGCACTGATGTGGTTTCTCTCCTGTGTGAATGCGCTGGTGTCTTTGGAGAGTCCTCATTTCATTAAATCTTTTCCCACACTCTGAGCACTGATGTGGTTTCTCTCCTGTGTGTATCCGCTGGTGTTTTTGCAGATTCATCATTTCGGTAAAACTCTTCCTACACTCTGAGCAATGATAAAGTTTCTGTCTTGTGTGAATGCGCTGGTGTGTTTGGAGATTCCCCATTACATTAAAACTCTTCCCACAGTCTGCACACTGATACGGTTTCTCTCCTGTGTGAATGCGCTGGTGTGTTTGGAGATTACTCAGTCTCCTAAAACTCTTCCCACACTCTGAGCACGGATACGGTTTCTCTCCTGTGTGAATGCGCTGGTGTGTCTGGAGAATACTCAGTCTACCAAAACTCTTCCCACACTCTGAGCACTGATACCGCTTCTCTCCAGTGTGAATGCGCTTGTGTGCTTGGAAATTACTCATTTCATTAAAAGTCTTTCCACAGTCTGAGCACTGATACGGTTTCTCTCCTGTGTGAATGCGCTGGTGTATGTGCAAACTACTCAGTCTATTAAAACCCTTCCCACAGTCTGAGCACTGATACGGTTTTTCTCCTGTGTGAATGCGCTGGTGTGTCTGCAGACTACTCGGACTACTAAAACTATTTCCACATTCTGAGCACTGATGCATTTTCTTCCTTGTGTGAATGCGCTGGTGGCTTTTGAGTTTGCTCTTCAAGTTAAAACTATTTCCACAATCTGAACAGTAAAATAATTTCTCTCCTGTGTGAATTCCCTGATTTTGTTTCAGAGAACTGTCTGGATTAAACATCTTCTCACAATCTGTGAAGTCATAATTTGTCCTTTTCTCTATACTTCTGTTTTGAATGAAAAATGTATAAATGTGTGGAGAAGTTGAGGATGTTTCCTGAGGAATTGAGTTTATGAACACTGTATCCTCACATTTAATTTCTTCTGGTTTCAACATTATGAAATATTCCTGTTGGTGATGTTTCTTGACGTATTGGTGAAAGTCCAGTAGCACTGTCTTGGACACTATGAGCAGGAGAATCCTTGCAAAAAACTTTCTTTCAAATCTGGAAGAACACAGGCAAAATCCAATGTCATATTCAGTAAGAATGACAAAGTGGCAAAGGTAGATCAAATTGCAAATTTTAGTAGCAGTTTTACGATACATTCAGCACAGTTCCTAAATGCCGAAAAAAATGGCATGTACATTTTATACTGTTCCAAAAGACATGTTTTCAAGACTGCACTGTAGATTTCTGGTAACTGATTTTCAGTTTATTAACACGAAACCAGAACATATTTTTACAGAATTTGGCACTGTTTGGAAATTTGATTATTTTGACAAGGTGTTTTTTTTAATGCTGCATTTGAGTGAACCAATTTTCCCACATTAAAAAAAATTACAACTGACTAAGTTGTATTTCCCACAGTTACCTCTGGATTCTAGACGATACACGACTTTACCAGATGTGACGTATATCACCACATTTGACCTCTTCCGCTGGAGAAAATATGTATTTGAATCATCGCATTATATATTTTCGCTAGATTAAAGTCAAATATCATGATCAGATTTATTATTACTTAAAAAGCGTTTAGCTATTATTTAATGATAAATCACTTTTTTTGGGAACACATTGTATAAAGCGGGTGGATCTTCAGGCAAGCACTCTAACGGATGGAGGTCCCCCTGGTAAATAGCTTCAACCTCCCAGACAGCGAGCGTATATCGTCCACTGTCATAAAAAGGCTGTCACACCACTGACTCTAGACCACTGCTGGTCCACCATCGGACCACTCAGATTACTGTCCTGTACAGGATATAACTCATTTATAATCTCCTCAAACAGATTTTACATTCACAGAGACTTTTATTCTGGAAAACACACTAATACAAATATTACCAACAACTATGAGGGATATAATAATGAGTATAAGCCTGATATAAAATAATCATAACCCAGTAAACGTTTAGCCGTTGATTCAACGTTGAAATAACGTAATGACGTCTAATCAACGTTCTCTTAAAGTTGAAAATGAAAGTTGAAAAGACGTCCACACACAGACATTGAAAAGACGACTATTAGACGTATTTTGGACGTCCACTGACGTTATTAATTGGTCCCGAAATAAATTACTTGTATAAAACGCATTTTGGACGTCCACTGACGTTGGTCACCACTTAACTAACTTATTAAGATGGATTTTGGACGTCCATTGACGTTTAAAATATGTCCTTGACGGACAGACTACTTTTAGACCTATTTTGAACGTCCAGGGACGTTCCTTGTTTACTGGGGAAAATGCTGACACTGTGCTGGGTTAAAATTATTTACTAATCTTATTTATATAGAATAACAAATAAGAACCTAATGAAGGGGGAAAATGTAAATTGGACTGTGAATGGAAAAGTGCTAAAATGTGGTATTTTGTTTAATAATCTGTTTAATCAGCAGTGGTCCGCCCAGAAAACGCTGTGTAAAACACTAGTGGACCTCCAACCGTGCCCTCAGTGGGTCAACAGTGGTCCACCATCTCCTCGCTCTCAGGGTTTCCGAACAGCACCACAACAACAGCTTCGTAACTGATGCGTTCTACCGTAAACCGCAACGGAGAAACGCAAGTGGAAAACTTAATGTAGATGGTGTGAAGAGCCTCATCCTGTTTTTTGGAATTCAGGCACTGACTTTTATCTATGTATGAATTATCGTCTTATATCTTCTGTTAGAAACGCCTTGTATTCTTTCGTTCAGGAATATCTGTGCCATGTGAAACAAGACATAAGACGATTACAGTCATAAAACAACTGAGAGTCACAGCTAGAGCTAACATTATCCTCCTGATCTCAGTGAGAACAAAGACTCCACACAGTCCCCTTTCTGTGACAGTGAGTTACAAACACAGTGTAAACAGAGTGAAACAGTCTCACACAGCTCCTTACCTTCAGTAAAACACGTCCTGATTCTCTCTCCAACAAAAAACAGTCCGAGAGACACAGGTTGAGACCAGGAGCTCTAGATCTGCAGGACTTTACACCTGCGCCCTCCAGCGTCCAGGAGTGGGAAGAGAGACAGTGGATAGATCTAGACCTAGTTTGGTGACTGACTATTCTCAGGTTTTCTACCCGCAGCTAAGATCTATATAGATTAATAAAAACATTTTTTGAAGTGTCTTTATGTAACAAATGCTTCTCAGAACAAACGAGTCTAGACTGAATGCCTAGTCTAAAAATCTAATCTAATCTGTCTAATAATTTACAACACAACTAAAAATCTTTTGTATGACCACATATTTCAACTTAAGATGCTGGATCTGTGGAGGAAAACTTACTAAGGTTCACAGTCGGATGTTCGTAGGCTCAGCTCCTGTGGGCATGACAGCATTAGACCAATCATGGCAGGCAGTTAAAGCGTTTCATCACTGCATTTGTGACCACTAAACTCTTTCATTCATTCATTATCTGTAACCCTTATCCAATTCAGGGTCGCGGAGGGTCCAGAGCCTACCTGGATTCATTGGGCGCAAGGCAGGAATACACCCTGGAGGGGGCGCCAGTCCTTCACAGGGCAACACAGACACACACACTCACACATTCACTCAAACCTACGGACACTTTGGAGTCACCAATCCACATACCAACGTGTGTTTTTGGACTGTGGGAGTAAAAAACTGGAGCACCCGGAGGAAACCCACGCCGACACAGGGAGAACACACCAACTCCTCACAGACAGTCACCCGGAGCGGGAATTGAACCCACAACCTCTAGGTCCCTGGAGCTGTGTGACTGCAACACTACCTTCTGTGCCACCCAGTAAATTTATTTAATTTAGTGTGGTACTCTTTGCTGGTTCAGTGGAAGGGCCACAATGGGATTTCAGGACCAGTAGAAGATCCCACGGTGGTGTTCTCAGAGTTCAGAGTTGTGAAGGATGCAGCCTCTTGGCTCCTTTCAACAATCCAGTATCAATTTATGAGAGCCCAGAGAGGAGCATCCATCTAGGCATAAGTTGCTACATAATTCTCCTACATATACCTTAATAGTAAAGGGAGACTTTCTGGTCTGAAATAGTGACTGGAAGAAGGAGGACACTATCTCATGTTTGCCACTCTAGAGGGCACTTTAGCAACGCTATTTCAACCATGGGGCCATCGGGCGGTTGGGTCATGAATATTGTGAGCTCACTTATGCTTGTTGGCTTGACTGGAGGGAGTAGGCATGGCTGAACAGAAGCATTTACATTTCTTCTGATATGCTGGTGCTCTAGTGTGACATGTACTTACATCATGTCAGTTATAGCACCCTTCACACAACCAATTTTTTCACAAATGTGTGCATGGAGACTCCATGGCTAGGTGCTTATGGCGATGGGACAACAATTAAATTCAGTGGTTAAGGGATTGGTACAAATAATTTTGCCCACAATGTATTCCAGAATCTTTCTATCGCCTGAAAACCCAAAAGCTAGGAAAAATGTATTCACAATTCAGTCATTTCATATGTCTTTACTTTCTAAAGTCGGAGTACAATGGACCACAGAAATTTAATACATAGTTACGTTGCATTTATACAACAGTTAGTTCAATCCACACAATGTAACTGGGTGAGATTTGTTTTTAATTGTAAAATAACAGCAAGGTTTTTTTTTTTCATGACCACTCTATTGGTCTGCTGAAGGTTGTTGCTAAGTAACCACACTGTTTAAGCTGCAGCTGTTCTAATGAAGACAATTTTGACCAGTAAATAACCCCATGCTCATGCTTCATATCAAACATTTATGTTTATTTTGTCTTTAGAATATACACTGAGAAAACATATAATATAACCCAAGTAATTGTTTTACTGCAATTGTCACTAAAGGTTTACTTACTACAAAATTAAAAACATAATGAACAAAGCAATATCCTTAATTTAAAAGGTCATAGGTTAATAAGAAATTACAAATTAACTAAATGGTTAATGAGCAAAGAAACAGTAAACTAAAATATGCAGTGTAAATAAACTCCAATAGAGAGAAGGACCATCAGAGATGCAATGAGTTTCAGCAGCATTCGTGAAGAGCTAATACAGAGCTAAATAACTTACATAAATATTTGAATTTTAAAGATTTTTAAAAAATCAAATTCATAAATTCATATTTCAATCATCCATCCATCCATCCATTTTCCACAGCTTATACGAGTCAGAGTTGCGGGGGAAGCAGTCCGAGTAAAGAAACCAAGACCTCCCTCTCCCCAGCCACTGCTTCCAGCTCCTCTGGGGTTATACTGAGGTGTTCCCAGGCCAGTCGAGACATTTAGTCTTTCCAGCGTGTTCTTGGTCTGCCCCGGGGCCTCCCCGTTTGACATGCACGGAACACCTCACCAGGAGGCGTCCAGGAGGCATCCGGGCCTGGAGAGAGCACTTCACACTTTTCCAACTGAGTACCATGGACTCAGATTTGGAGGTGCTGATCCCTACCACTTCACACTCGGCTGCAAACTGACCCAGCAACAGCTAGAGGTCCCGGCTCGATGAATCCAACAAGACCACATCATCCACAAAAAGCAGACATGGAATCCTGAAAACACCAAACCGGACACCTTCCGCCACTTGGCTACGCTGAGAAATTTTGTCCATAAAAATTATGAACTGAACCGATGACGAGCAGCACTGACAAAATCCAACGCCGACTGGAAACCAGTCGGACTTACTGCCAGCCATACGAACCAGACTCCTGCTCTGTCTATACAGGGACTGGATGGCTTGTGGCAAAGAGTTCAGTACCCCATAATCCCAGAGCACCCCCTACAGGATATCCCGAGGGACACGGTCGAACGCCTTCTCCTGATTCACAAAACACATGTAGACTGTTCGAGCAAAATCCTACACACCCTCCAGGAACCTAGTGAGGGTAAAGAGCTGGTCCTGTGTTCCACGACCGGAGCGGAATCCGCATTGTTCCTCCTGGATCTGAGGTTCAATTATCAGGACTCTGTTCTCCAGTACCCCTTACCGAGGAGGCTGAGGAGTGTGAACCCACCTATAGTTTGAACACACCCTCCGATCCGCCAGTCCAGAGGCATTGCCCCCGATGTCCACACGATGTTGCAAAGACATGTCAGCCAGGACAGCCCCACGACATCCAGAGCCTTGAGGGGACATCCACCCCCGGGGCCCTACCGCCAAGGAGTTTTCCTACTACCACTCAGCCTCAGTAATAGACGAGCCCTCCCCAGGATCTCCAAACTCGACTTCCTCTGTGGAAGACGTGCTGGTAGGATTGAGAAGATCCTCGAAGTATTCCTTCCACTGCCTAATGATGTCCCCAGTCGAGGTCAACAACTCCCCACCACCACCATATACAGTGTTGGTGGAAAACTGTTTTCCCCACCCAGAGTCGCCTGATGATTTCCCAGAATCTTCTCAGAGCCGACCGAAAGTCGTTTCCATGTCCTCACCGAATTCCTCCCACACCCGAGTACTTGTGGACACTCTTATGCTTGAACATGGTGTTCATAATGGACAAACTGGTGGGCAAAGAAATCCAATAACTGAACACCACTCGGGTTCAGATCAGCAGGGCCATTCCTCCCAATCATGTCCCTCCAGGTCATACTGTCATTACCCACATGAGCGTTGAAGTCCCCCAGAATGAGTGCTCTCCAGCACCCCCTCTAGGGTCCCCAAGAAGGCCTGGTACTCTGAACTGCTGTTTGGTGCATAAGCACAAACCACCGTCAAAGCCTTTATCCCAACCTGAAGGTGCAGGGAAATTACCCTCTCGTCCACTGGGGTAAACCCCAACTTACAGGTGCTAAGCCAGGGGGCTATGAGAAAGCCCACTCCCGCCTTACGCCTCTCACCCTGGGCAACTCCAGAGTAAAAGAGCACCCAGCCCCTCTCAAGAAGATTGTTTCCAGAGCCCATACTGTGTGTCATGGTGAGCCCAACTACATCTTACCAGCTCAGGCTCTTAGAGCCCGTTTCAGTAACTGAGGATCAGAATATCAGGTCCCCGCCATCGGCTGCCACCCTATCCACAATGCACCAGACCCTTTTTTTGCCCTTCCTTGAAATTTTCCTATAACCCACACCAATGCATTGCACATATGATTGTTACTGTCTTTCTGATAAGTTAATCTGTACATCTATTTGGTTTATCTTTTCAATATTTAAAACTAGGCTGTAACTGGGCCCCCATTACATACCAATGTTTAATGTATGTTTTATCAATCAGAAAATTGATACAGCTTTTCTAATGTATTTCTCTGAGCCTTTATCAAGTATATTGATGGATGATGTCAGGAAGAAAAAAAAAATCACCATTGCTGCCATTTCATGCTCTTTATTTTTGCTCTATACTATTACATTACAAAGGACATAGTGAAGAAAAACAAGACAGAGACAGTGTTTTAGCATGGCATGTGACAAAAGTCAACAGGGACATCACAAATGCTGCTGAGAATCACTCTCAAGGTGCAGCCACTGATAAAGCAAAGTTAACCCTAACACCCACACCAACATCAATAAACATCATAACACACCTCAAATATTACCCTCCACACAGTAGAATAGCAACAAAGCTCCAAGATAACCCAGAAAGTGTGAATGAGGGGGAGCTGCAGTGCATTCTGCACTCTAAAAAAAAAAAGGCAGTTTATAGGTCCATTATTGGTCACTAAATACACACACACTGTAAATGTGCCTTTAGAAGGAACAAAAGTAGTTATAAAATCCAATTTTGTTCTCTAAAGGTACATTTTATTGTCTTCTCCAGAAGGGGAATATCTGTAAATGTTCATTAGTGAATTGAGTAAAATTAAACAACAGTATACGTACTGGGTAGGAAATTGGGCATATAAAAACAAAATCATTTTATAATCTACAATTATTAGAGAAAATGGTACAATTTTGTTCCCTAGAAGGTACCACAACAGTGACAGTCTCCTGACAGTGTGAGAGATCCTGCTGAGTGTACCCAAGCCACAACCAGGTTCCAGCAAAGTTAATTCATTTAATATTGTTATGATCACAAGTTTCCTTTTTATTTTATTTTTTTACACAGCACTTATCACAAAAAAATATAATCATAAAGCAATATCCTCATCTCAGTTCATGCATCTCAGTCGCCCTCTGGGGTTGAAATTTTTATAGTCCAGAGACATTGCATGTTTTCTTGTAAAGATAAACAGAATTGCTGTACAGACAAACTTGTCAAGAGGCACTGGCAGTCAGTTCGATCACTTGGACATTGTATTTAAGATCTGAATTTGAAAGATTTTTATTTAAAAATCTGTCAAATCCACTCCCAAAAGTATTGTTCAAATTAAAATTCATGAATTCGAATCTGAATTGTAAATGACATGTAAATGTTATTCAAATACACAAATTTCAGATACAAATTATTCAGATATACAAAATTCTAATATTTATGTAAGCTACTTATCGCCATGTATTTACATGTAAGCTATAACTATGAATTTTACAAACTCTCTACTGTTAAAAATCATAACATGCAAAATTAAGTTGTATTTTAGAAATATAATGCAGTTTACATACTCAATTCCCTACTAAAATAGTGAACTATATAGGAAACAGTCATATTCAGAGATTCAGCTCTAAAACTAACCTTTGAATATTCAAGATATAATTTTAAACTTTTTGACAGTGGATAAATGTTATATACCATTCAAAAACCAATCTGACACGTCGCGCACCAATTCTCAAATCACGCAACAGGTATATTTATATATATATGAACAAAAAGTAATGCACACTACACACTAGAAGTCCCCAGAATGCGCAGTGTCTATTAATCTTCTAAATACGCAACACAGAATCTAGAAAGTAGAAACACAATTCCCTCACCCCGTCAAGGACTGATTGTATCATGAGCGAACGTTTGCGTTGGGATGGTAGAGACATGTCCTTTTAAGCTCATATCTGTGCCTTTGGAATGTACTTATGTCCATCTTTTTGTCTGAATTCACATTATAATACACTTCTAACTTGCTTGCAATGATCAGATTCACCCACAACGATAAGGTAATTCAAGGTCAGGCTCATCCTTGATATCTTTATACATATGCAATTATCAGATTTATTCAAAAACATCAAATTAACCCACTCTACAACTTCTTAATGTGTAAAGCACAACAGATGTTGCATATTTTTCTGCATGCTACATTCCCAGCACAGATCATCCAAGCTGTTACACAATAAAAAATAAAATAAAGCAACTAACAGTTCTATTAATGGTCATCTACAAGCACTCTTTTTTTTTTTCTTAATGTGTAAAGACTCCTCAGCCAGCAGCAAAACATCAAATATTTACCTCAGTCTTTATGCATTTGTGCATCTTTAAATCCAAATGCATTAAATTGTACCCACACTCTGTGCAGTGGTTTTCCTTCGATTCTTGATGTATGCACTCATGTTGGTTCAGATCTCTTTGTCTAATAAAACTCTTCCCACACTCTGAACACGGATACAGTTTCCCTCGTGTGTGAATGCGCTGATGTGTTAAAATATTACTCAGTCTAGTAAAACTTTTCCCACACTCTGAACAGACATATGGTTTCTCTCCTGTATGAATTCTTTGGTGCTCTTGGAGATTCCTCAGGCTGGTTAAACTCTTCCCACACTCTGAGCACTGATACCTTTTCTCTCCAGTGTGAATGCGCTGGTGTGTTTGGAGATTCCTCTTTTCATTGAAACTCTTCTCACAGCCTGAGCACTGATACGGTTTTTCACCTGTGTGAATGCGCTGATGTATTTGGAGACTGCTCGATCTGTTAAAACTTTTCCCACATTGCGAGCACTGATATGGTTTCTCTCCTGTGTGAATGAACTGGTGTCTTTGAAGATGACCCAACTGATTGAAACTCGTTCCACACTCTGAACACTGAAACGGTTTCTCTCCTGTGTGAATGCGCTGATGTGCTTGAAGATTTTTCATTTCATTAAAACTCTTCCCACACTCTGAGCAATGATACGGTTTGTCTCCTGTGTGAATGCGCTGGTGTCTTTGGAGATTCTTAATTTCATTAAAACTCTTTCCACAGTCTGAGCACTGATGCAGCTTTTCTCCTGTGTGAGTGCGCTGGTGTGTTTGAAGATTACTCCGTTGACTAAAACACTTGCCACACTCTGAGCACTGATGCGGTTTCTCTCCTGTGTGAACGCGCTGGTGTGACTGGAAATTTCTAATGTCATTAAAACGCTTCCCACATTCTGAGCACTGATATGGTTTCTCACCTGTGTGAATGCGCTGATGTGTTTGCAGACTACTCTGCCTATTGAAACTCTTTCCACACTCTGAGCACTGATATGGTTTCTCTCCTGTGTGAATTCGCTGGTGTCTTTGGAGACTACTCTGCTGATTAAAACTTATCCCACACTCTGAGCACTGATACGGTTTCTCTCCTGTGTGAATGCGTTGGTGTGCCTGGAGATTCATGATTTGATTAAAACTCTTCCCACACTCCGAGCACTGATGCGGTTTCTCTCCTGTGTGAATGCGCTTGTGTTTTTGAAGACTACTCAACTGATTAAAACTCTTCCCACAATCAGAGCACTTATACGGCTTCTCACCTGTATGAATGCGTTGGTGTGTTTGGAGATTCCTCATTTGATTAAACCTTTTCCCACATTCTGTGCACTGAAATGGTTTCTCTCCTGTGTGAATGCGCTTGTGTGTTTGGAGATTACTCCATTGACAAAAACTCTTCCCACACTCTGTGCACTGATACGGTTTCTCTCCTGTGTGAATGCGCTGGTGTGCTTGAAGATTCCTCCGCTGATTAAAACTCTTCCCACATTCTGAGCACTGATAAGGTTTCTGTCCTGTGTGAATGCGTTGGTGTCTTTGGAGATTACTCATGTCGTTAAAACTCTTTCCACATTCTGAGCAATGATAGGGTTTTTCTCCAGTGTGAATGCGCTGGTGTGTTTGAAGATTACTCATTCTATTAAAACTCTTCCCACAGTCTGAGCACTGATACAGTTTTAGTCCTGTGTGAATTTGCTGGTGTCTTTGGAGATTCCTCATTTCTTTAAAACCTTTCCCACAGTCGAAGCAATGATATGGTTTCTCTCCTGTGTGATTTCGCTGGTGTGCTTGCAGATTCTTCCGTTGATTAAAACTTTTCCCACACTCTGAGCAGTTAAACGGTTTCTCTTCTGCGTGAATGCGCTTGTGTCTTTGGAGATTACTTGTATCGTTAAATTTCTTCCCACACACTGAGCACTGATATGGTTTCTCTCCTGTGTGAATGCGCTTGTGTGTTTGAAGAGTAGTCATTTGAATAAAACTCTTCCCACAGTCTGAGCACTGATACGGTTTTTCTCCTGTGTGAATGCGTTGGTGTCTTTGAAGATTACTCATGTCGTTAAATTTCTTCCCACACTGGGAACAGGTATACGGTTTTTCACCTGTGTGAATGCGCTTGTGTATTTGGAGATTACTCATTTGACTAAAACTCTTCCCACACTCTGAGCACTGAAATGGTTTCTCTCGTTTGTGAATGTGCTGGTGTGTTTGGAGATTCCTCTTTTTATTAAACCTTTTTCCACACTCTGAGCATTGATACGGTTTCTCTCCTGTGTGAATAAGCTGGTGTATTTTGAGATTACTCCGTTGGTTAAAACATTTCCCACACTCTGGGCACTGATATGGTTTCTCTCCTGTGTGAATGCGCTGATGTGCTTGAAGATTCCTCAGTTGATTAAAACGTTTTCCGCACTCTGAGCACTGATATGGTTTCTCTCCTGTGTGAATGCGTTGGTGTCTTTGGAGATTACTCATGTCGGTAAAACTCTTCCCACACTCTGAGCACTGATACGGTTTCTCTCCAGTGTGAATGCGCTGGTGTGTCTGGAGATTACTCATTTTATTAAATCTTTTCCCACACTCTGAGCACTGATATGGTTTCTCTCCTGTGTGAATTTGCTGGTGTCTTTGAAGACTGCTCATTTGAGTAAAACTCTTCTCACAGTCTGAGCACTTATATGGTTTCTCTCCAGTGTGAATGCGCTGATGCCTTTGCAGATTACTCATGTCATTAAAACTCTTCCCACAGTCTGAGCATTGAAATGGTTTCTCTCCAGTGTGAATGCGCTGATGTGTTTGGAGATTAATCAGCTGAGTAAAACTCTTCCCACAATCTGAGCAATGATATGGTTTTTCTCCTGTGTGAATGCGCTGGTGTCTTTGGAGATTACTCATGTCGGTAAAACTCTTCCCACAATCTGAGCACTGATACGGTTTCTCTCCTGTGTGAATGCGCTGGTGTATCTGAAGATTACTCAGTTGATTAAAACTCTTCCCACAATCTGAACACTTATGTGTTTTCTTTTCTGTGTGAATGCGCTTGTGTGTTTGAAGAGTACTCCGTTGAGTAAAACTTTTTCCACACACAGAGCACTGATATGGTTTCTCTCCTGTATGAATTCGCTGGTGTGATTGGAGATTCATCAGTTGACTAAAGCTCTTTCCACACTCTGAGCACTGATACGGTTTCACACCTGTGTGAATTCGCTGGTGTCTTTGGAGATTACTCATGTCATTAAAACTCTTCCCACACTCTGAGCACTGATAAGGTTTCTCTCCTGTGTGAATGCGTTGGTGTGTTTGTAGATTACTTTTTTTATTAAATCTTTTCCCACACTCTGAGCACTGATACGGTTTCTCTCCTGTGTGAATGCGTTGGTGTCTTTGGAGAGTACTCTGTTGATTAAAACTCTTCCCACACTCTGAGCATTGATACGGTTTCACTCCCGTGTGAATACGCTGGTGCGTTTGAAGATTACTCTGTTGATTAAAACTCTTCCCACAGTCTGAGCATTGATATGGTTTCTCTCCAGTGTGAGTGCGCTGGTGTGCTTGGAGATTTTTAAGTTGATTAAAACTCTTCCCACACTCTGAGCAGTGATATGGTTTCTCTCCTGTGTGAATGCGCTGGTGCCTTTGGAGGTTACTCATGTCATTAAAACTCTTCCCACACTCTGAGCACTGATAGGGTTTTTCTCCTGTGTGAATGCGCTTGTGTGTTTGTAGATTACTCAGTTGGTTAAATCTTTTCCCACATTCTGAGCACTGATACGGTTTCTCTCCTTTGTGAATACGTTGGTGTGTTTGGAGATTCCTCCTTTCGTTAAATCTTTTCCCACACTCTGAGCACTGATACGGTTTCTCTCCTGTGTGAATGCGCTGGTGTGTTTGGAGATTACCCAGCTGAGTAAAACTCTTCTTACATTCTGAGCACTGATATGGTTTGGCTCCTGTGTGAATGCGCTCATGTCTTTTGAGATTGCTTTTCAGCTTAAAACTCTTTCCACATTCTGAACAGGAAAACATTTTCTCTTTTGTGTGAATGTACTGCTTTTGCTCGAAAGAACTGTCTTCATCAAAATTCTTCTCGCTGTCTGCGTAGTCATATATTTCACATTTGTCTGTACATATTTTCCACGTCGTTGAGGATGTTTCCTGAGAAATGGAGATTTCACACACTGTTTCCTCATGTTTAATCTCTTCTGATTTCAACATTGTGATTATAGTCCTTTTCTTGATGTTTTCTTAATGTAGCGGTGAAATAAATGTAGAACTCTCTTGGGCATTAGAAGCAGAAGAAGCAGTGCAAAAAGAGGTTTCTCTTATCTGGAAAAGAAAAAAAGGTAAATTCTATGTTATATTTATAAAAGTTAATTCAATTATAGATATTCATTTTACTGTCAGTTTAACACCACATTTAAAAAAATTAACTAATGTTAAAAAAATTAATTATATATATCTCAATTAGGCTACATGATGTGGCTGATCAAGAAGCCTAATTGACAGATATATATCAACCTGGGGAGCATTAAACAGCTGAAAATCACACAAAAATATAGCTATTTTTATTTTGCTGAAAATAGCAATCACACACGACCTTAAGGTCATGCTGCCCAATGATGAGTGTCAGATATATTGAAATAAATTATCCCAGAATTTGGCTGTGGAGTAGAGCACATTTTAGAAATTGTCTGGTGTTTGTGATCCTGTCTAGGCGCAGTTTGGTGCCTTTCAATTCTTAACATGGACAAGAACTTGATACTACTACAGAAAACTAAACATTTAACTAAACACACATGCCTGTGATTCTGGTAGTCTCAAATAGAAATGCTTTAGAAAATTCTATACAAAATGATGCATGTATGTGCTCATATGTAAAAATGTGTCTAAGCAGTGAGCATGCAATGGGGAAATTTAAACAATGTTAAAGCACTTAAAATATCAGATTCTCCATCTCCATATTATGCCATATAGTAAGTTGTCAGGCAAGCAGCATTCATTCATTATCTGTAACCGCTTATCCAGTTCAGGGTTGCAGGGGTCCGGAGCCTTCCCCGAAGTGAGAACCCACCCTGGAGGGGGCACCAGTCCTTCACATGGCAGCAAACACTCACACACATGGACACTTTGTGACCAACCCACCTGTGTTTTTGTGTGTGTTTTTGGCGTGTTAGACCCCAAGACTCTGTGGGACAGTGACACTACCTGTTGTGCCACCCTATGCAGCAATCAATACATTGCAAACGTTGTAATCTCATAGACAGATTTTCTGTAAAGTGACATATTGCCAAAGCTCATTTAATTACATGTTAATTCATTTTCTTTTACTGATCACATGGTTCTGCAAACCACACAATGTCTAAGCCCATGATTTAACTTGGATAAAGTCTGGTGTATCGGTTTACTCACTCTACATTTTAGTTGGACAGCCCCTTTAAAGTGTTCCATTTAAACTTCTGAGTAAATCCAGCATCTATGAGTATAGGATGTGAAGCAGGTACCCCTCTATTGTCCTCTTTTTTGAAACATTCTGATCTGAAATAAAAATATAAAGCCACAAAGTTGAGAAGTAAACAACAGTGAAGCAAAACAACAGCAAAAATACAATAGAATAAAACAGGTTTTAAATATAAATGACAAAAATTTAACTGAAAGGACACTATAGGAGAAGGGGACGGGAAGACTAGCTTAACATTCTCTAACCTAGCGGTCCCCACCACCAGGGCACAACCCGATACTGGGCCGTGGGCCATTAGGTACCGGGCTGCACAAAACGTTTGTATTTTTCTTTCTTTTTTTTTTTTATTGATTATCAGTCTAAATGTTGATGTTTTATTTTGAAAAGTGACTCTGCACTCTGAAAAGTCATTCCGCACAGACATTCATTCCGAAGCATACATGCGTAACCAGCTGTTACCCCAGAAGCTAGCAAAAATTAGTGAAAAACAAACATCTTTGGCGAGCTTCTTTGGAAAGGGGAAAAGGCCTAATAAGGAGACAGAAGAAGAGCCTACGACTTCCAAGAAAACGAAATCTGCATTTAAAAGACAATATCAGGATTCCTACTTAAAATATGGGTTCATCCCTACAGGTGATTTGCAAACAAAACAAAACTATGGAACAGATTGTACGTAGCAGAACGTAACACACTTCGGGTGTCACTGTGTCCCATTACCCCAAGATGGGGCCAGCTTGTTGCAGAGAGACAAGCTCACCCAGTAAACAAGGAACGTCCCTGGACGTTAAAAATAGGTCTAAAAGTAGTCTGTCCGTCAAGTTCAAAGAGTTTATGTCTGTCAGTGGACGTCCAAAATGCGTTCCATGCAAGTAATTTATTTCGGGACCAATTAATAACATCAATGGACGTCCAAAATACGTCTAATAGTCGTCTTTTCAATATCTGTGTTTGGAAGTCTTTTCAACTTTCATTTTCAACCTTAAAAGAACGTTGATTATATGGCAGTCATTAGGTTATTTCAATGCTGCATCAACGGCTAAATGTTTATTGGGCAGGGCTCTCACTAATTGAAATTATTATTATTTGATTGACTTGTTCACACTTTTATATAGAAATGACCAGTATTGTCACTTGAATCGAGTTTAGTTTTTTATTATAATTATTTCTTATTAGAAAGGATTTTTGTTCTAAAATAAATATTTTTGTTTACAGAGATGTTGTTGATTATTAATTTATGAACAAAGGTTGTTTATTGTCTGTTGATGTTTGCATTTGACATAAGACCACTATGGATGATTTATTATTAGATTACATCATTAACGATTATTGAGCAAATGTAGGCCTGAGCATATGAAGGCCGGTCCGTGAAAATATTGTCTTAGATGAAACCGGTCCGTGGCGCAAAAAAGGTTGGGGATCGCTGCTCTAACCCATCTATAAAACAGCATTATATCCCATAATAGTATGATGCATAGGAGCTTAAATTTTCATTTTGCATTTCTCACATTAATTCCAGGTAGGCTCTGTACACACCGCGACCCTGGACTGGATAAGCCGTTACAGATATTGAATGAAAGAATGAATGAATTTCTCACATTAGTAACTTGGAAAACTACACCATATTGCCATGTTCAACTTGTCATTTACAAGAGAAAATAAACAGCATCAATTGTGTAACTGTATGTGTGAGACAGGATGTTAAGATCTGATCTCATAGAAAAGAGCATCTGAATCAGAATCCGATTTAATTGGCCAATGGTTTTTAGTTACCCTGTAGCCCACAGTGAATATTACTTTTTAAATAATTAATATACGTTCATGGGGAAATATATATTTTAAATGTTATTAAACATTCTGATATGTACAGAACTGTATCTATAGTAAAAATCAGGGATGCATAAATATCATTTTTTTCCAACCGAGTATGAGTACAAGTACGAATTAACAATCAGGAACATTGTGTAATACTTTAGTTATTAAAACATTTTTGTTCATTTTTTAAACTGTCCATCTTTTATTTAGCTTTTTCCCACATTACACCACCAATAATTTGAATTTCCCTCTGGGATCAATAAAGTATCTATGTATACATTAGTATAGAATGCCCATGTGCCAATTAAGCCCACTTTCAAATTTAAAGTCAAAATAAATAAAAAAAGATTAATATTTTGTGCCCCTCATTATTTAAGCCAATCCAGAGTTTGCAATTTTTAGCTATTTATCAGTCTTTCCCCTAACTCTGGCCACTGCCGTATATGGTGCAATTCCGCTCTCTCTCTTCGCCAGTCGCATTGGGTAAATCAATAAAACATAAGTTTTGCAAGAAATCACATGTCTAAACAATATTTTTAGTATCTTTAACAGTGTTGTAATTCTTTGTGTGCAAAACTGCATGTGGAACACAACACACTTCCATTTCGCAACAGATATTTCCCTCAGTGTAAAAGTTAGCTTCCTTTTCTCTGAGGGGAAAATCTACCACCATTGTAAACCTTACATGTAGAGTACGGATACCAACACAGGACAAACGTAATATCATTGTGAACCTCTCAAAACCACTGGATGAGGTAGCAACGGTCTTGTTTGACTATCACAAGCAGGGGAAGTGGGCGAAGTTAGGGGGCATCAATAATCTTAGCAGTATTGGCACCTACTTAAACAAAAGTGTTAAAAAAGTAAAAAAAAAGTCTAAAAATATATTTTCTTTCAAAGTCAAGCAAGTCTTGGACATTATGATGTCCAACAGGATGTTGGACAGGATGTTGATTTGAGTGAGTAAAGTACTTCTATTTATTTACAGTTAGATTTCCAATGTTGTAATTACAGTGGCCGGAACTTGGGGTAACTACGCTACCTTGTGTAAAATTAGACTAATGTTTTGATTTTTATGTATTAATAAATAATACGTTGTCAATATATGTTTTATGTGGGTACTTTTATTCATCACATTTTCCATCATGTGCAAAGAAGGGATTTATGAGATAGCTCACAAAAATACTTTATTCGTTTACAAATTAATAAATAATAAATGGTTCTAAACAGCTGAATACTTAAAGAAAAAAAAAAGTATTTTAAGGCGAACTTAAAAGATAGTGTTACAAGTGCAGCTAACACAAGCTAACTTTGAATGAGAACATTTGTATGTGAGCAAAATAATAATAATGAGGATGAATATAATGATTACACCGCATTTTATTTAGGTTCCTGCCTGTAAATGTATCTTGAACAAACACTGACTCTTTTCTTAAGCTGCTTATAGTCAGTCATTGCCTTCAAAGGCAGCAATTTATTCGGGGAAAGTCTTCAGTGTCAGCATACGCCATCACGTATAGGGCGTTGCGCTCGTGGGCTGTTGCGTTAGCAACTTAGCTTACCTTAGTTTGTACCGGCTTTTTACCTCAGGGACAGGACCTACTGCGGAGTGGCGGCCGTTGGTTTTCTTCGCTTTATCACTTCTGTAGTACTTATGAGTGAAAAGGAAAAGACTAACTGCCGCTCTATTACGACTACATAATACTACTCATATTTGTACACAAACATCCCGACTCCGTCCACCATGTTTTCAAAACTGAGAGCAAGAAGTGTGAGCGGCATCACGAGATTGTCTTCCAAGAGAAAGATTTGCTAGCTACATATCACACTGCCTTCTGAATTCAGACAAAGTAAGGGCGCTGCATTATAAGGCGCACCTTTTGCTGTTCTTTATTTCCATTTTCATGAAATAAAATTCATAAATTCCATAATGGGATTCCTGTGACGACTTCTCGGTCAATAAAGCGTAATATATTTTTAAATTACAGAGCTCATAAAAAGTTACATACACGACAAACCGCACATTGTTGAAAACTATTATTAACATCAGCTAATCTCTGCAACATTTATTTTCCTTTAGAAAAACTGCAGTAAAAACTACAGGAGATACACATTACATTTATTGTATTTCACTTTTAATTTTGACTTATTCGTTTATTTTACCTCTGTAACATACGCAGTCTAGAAGCCATTTCCCACACATCCTACCGTAAAACACAATGGAGGCGCAAGTAGAAAACTTAATGTAGATGGCGTGAAAAGCCTCTTCCTGTTTTTTGGAATTCAGCCAATGGAAAACACTGGCTTTTATTTGTTATGTTTCCACTGTCGTCTTTTATTTTCTACTAGAAACGTATTGTTTTCATCCGTTCCGGTTTATCTGTACCACATGAAACAAGACACTGAATGGAATTTCGTTTCTCTCCGCCAGGATTACCGACAGAAACCAGCGGAGAGTCACAGCCAGGAGCTAACATTAGCATCTCAGCAAGGACAAAACCCACGCACTCAACACAGTCCCCTTTCTGTGAGAGTGAGTTACAAACACAGTGTAAACAGAGTGAAACCGTCTCACACAGCCCCTTACCTTCAGTAAAACACGTCCTGATTCTCTCTCCAACAAAAACAGTCCGAGAGACACAGGTCCAGTTTCAGACCAGGAGCTCCAGACCTGCAGGGGTTTACACCTGCGCCCTCCAGCGTCTTGGAGTGGGGAGGCATGCGGTGGATCTAGGATGGTGACTGCTTACTAGTTCTCGACCTTTTTAACTCAGCGAACAGTTAGAACTATTTTATTCATAGATTAATAAAGACATTACTTTTAATGTCTTAATGTAACAAATGCTACAACAAAAAGTTACTAAATTTAACTGAATAAACTAAAAATATACAAAAATTACGGTCTACCTTTCAGAAAAGTCTCTATATGGCACCATAAAGGGCTCTATCATAAAAAGGTGCCATAAAAAGCATCTAGGGGACATTCTCCATCAATCTGAAGAACCCCTTCCTGATGCAAATGACCATTTATTGATGCAAAAGTTTCTTCAAATGTTCCGGGTTCTATATTGCACCATTTTCTTTACTAATGAAACCTTTAAGAACGTTTAATTTTTAAGTGTTCTCTATGCAATCAGTTCTCTATGCAATGTAAAGCCTGCATGGACACGTAATGGTCCTCCATATTAGAGTGAAGTAGTTTAAATTTGGGTTTGTGTGCACTATTTTAATACAAACACTTTCAAATCAAACACCAAAACATGCACTACTTAATGTCAGGAATGGCCTGCTATATAATAGGTTTAACAGCATTCTGTGACATTGTAGCTTGCCTACCAACTACTGCAGAAGCTCTGCTCTAAGCACGTTTTTCCAGTGAGGAGCACAGACAAACCAAGATCTATTGTTGTCATTGTTTCCGGGACAACGTGTTCATTTTTAGGATGTGAAGCTATTTCTGGTTCATGGAATTTTTAGGATGTGAAGCTATTCCTTTCTAGTTCATGGAATTAGCCAACCGAGTTAGATGTTTACCCAGCTGCAGGATTTATACTTTTCACCTCAGTTAAATGTGAACTGAAAATGGACAGAGCGGCCATGGAACAGATTTTGCGTGTGGTGTTTCTAATTTACTGTGAGAAGTTACTTTTACTGAAATATGTTCAAATAAAAATACTCAGTTGACTTTTTCAAGCCGTTAAAATATCACAGTAGAGTTTAATTGCAAACAAGTGTAATTCAGTTTACCTAATTAACTCACTCACAGAACTATACTGAAATGTGAGGGTTGTGGGCTTGCCTCTTGTGAATGGTGTGCTATGCAGGGGGGGGCGTAACTATCTTCCACCAACTTGCAGAAAAGCATTAAGGTCTACTATGTTATACGGAAATTCCACTTCCACTCAAGAGTCTGAATCCCTTCGGTGCTTCCCTCTTACATCTGCCTTTACTGTGAAGGGGTTTTTAGTCACTGAGGTGAAATTAAGCTTTATAGCTCCAGAGGAGATCAACTATATTTTAGTGAATTAGAAGTAATATACATATTCACATGCACCAGACAACTAACTTTCTCTCTCTCCCACTCTTAAAGGGCCCTGAATGTCTAATTACATGTTCGAGGGAATTAGGCGTGATGTATTCCTCTCGTGGATGCTATAACACACTGCTGCTACTCAACCTGGTTGACTAGGATGACCATCTTATCCTTCAAATGTTGCTTGACCAGTAAGTACTAGCTCTAGCTTGTCACTTGTCATGTTTGACCAGTTTATACCAGGTTTAGCTGGTATGCTGGTCATAAAGCTGCTTGACCTGTTTTTTGCCAGCACTAGCTGGTACGATGGGCATCAATGCACAACTGAGAATAAACGTACAACTGTGTTCATGAATGACTAGCTGGGTTGAAGATTATGAGGCCTGTTGTGAGTCTGCTTGATGAGAGGTGTACCTGAAGAGACACCGATGCTCTGGTGAGACATCTACTGGCAGAAATAGCACCCATTCTTTCACAAAAGTTTGGAAGGTCAGACTACATGGCTAAGTACATAATTTCATACACCTTTGCCAATAGGACTGAATAAAAAACCCAGATTTGATGATTAAGAAATGGAAGTGTTTTTGCGCAAGACACCTAACCCACAAACTGCTTCCCAGACACAAGGACTGGTGCCAAACTGCTCTGTTTGTGTGTGCTCACTGACAAGTGTTTGTGATCAGGTATGTTTCAGGCATAGAAAGGTAAGTGTTTCTCAACATTTTGCTCCTGTAATATGTATGCAAAATTTCAAGAGTCCCAATCTAAAGTATATTAAAATACGTACTTTTTGCATCTGAGAGCGCACACACAGACAGGCATCAGCTGCTTTAATTTCTGAAACAGCATTTTTCATACATTGCTTAAGAAGGAAATGCATTCTTGACTATGATCCCTGTGAAGAAGACACACCTTTATTGATCCCCTTAGGGAAATTACTTCTCTGCATTTGACATACTCAACATACATACTTCAAGTTTTGTTCAAGTTAGAAGACACTGCTAAGAGGATTCATCCACAAAAAAATCAGATTAATCCAAGGTAAACACAGTTGTCCATGGTCTCTGTACATACACGCCATTATCACGTTTGAACTTAGAGAATCAATTTCACCCACAATTTACAGCCTAATCCCATTGTCTGGGACACAACCAATGTTGCATGCATTTCCAAAGTTTGAATTATATTACACATTTTCGCTAGATCTCCAAATCACAAAAGGGCTCCAAATGACGTGACACAATGTAGCAATCAACAGTTTTGTTCATGATTATCATTCATTATAATGAAACAACCACAAGAATCCAAAAACCAAAGAGCCCACAGGCAGCAGCACATCCAGTCTTTACCTCTTTGATACATTTATCCATCTTCAAATCTAAATGCCTGAAAGTAATCCCGCACTCAGTGCAGTGGTTCTATTTCTACTCTGTGTGAATGCACTGATGACTTTTCAGATCCCTCTGTCTTTTAAAACTCTTCCCACACTCTGAGCACTGATGCGGTTTCCCTCCTGTGTGAATGCGCTGGTGTGTTAGAGTATTACTCAGTCTAGTAAAGCTTTTCCCACACTCTGAACAAAAATATGGTTTTTCTCCTGAATGGATTTGGAGGTGCTCTTGGAGATTCTTCAGGCTGGTAAAACTCTTCCCACACTCTGAGCACTGATGTGATTTTTCTCTTGTGTGAATACGTTGGTGCTTTTGAAGATTCCTCATTACATTAAAACTCTTCCCACACTCTGAGAACTGATACGGTTTCTCCCCTGTGTGAATGCGCTGGTGTCTTTGGAGATTAGGTAATCTGTTAAAATTTCTTCCACACTCTGAGCACTGATAAGGTTTTTCTCCTGTGTGAATGCGTTGGTGTCTTTGGAGATGACTCGGTTGATTAAAACCACTCCCACAATCTGAGCACTGATATGGTTTCTCTCCTGTGTGAATGCGCTTGTGTATTTGGAGATTCTTCATTCCTTTATAACTCTTCCCACATTCTGTGCACGGATGCAAATTATCTTCTTTGTGAATGCGCTGGTGTGTTTGGAGATTATTCAATCTATTAAAACACTTGCCACACTCTGAGCACTGATACGGTTTCTCTCCTGTGTGAATGCGCTGGTGTGACAGGAAATTTCTTATATCATGAAAACCTTTTCCACAGTCTGAGCACTGATACGGTTTCTCACCTGTGTGAATGCGCTGGTGCGTTTGGAGATACGGTAGCTGATTAAAACTCTTTTCACACACTGAGCACTGATACGGTTTCTCACCTGTGTGAATGCGCTGGTGTGTTTGTAGATTAGTTCGTTGATTAAAGCTCTTCCCACACTCCGAGCACTGATACGGTTTCTCTCCTGTGTGAATGCGCTGGTGTCTTTGGAGACCACTCAATCTACTAAAACTATTTCCACAATCTGAACACGGATACGGTTTCTCTCCTGTGTGAATGCGCTGGTGTGTTTGGAGATACGTTAGCTGATTAAAACTCTTTTCACACACTGAGCACTGATATGGTTTCTCTCCTGTGTGAATACGCTGGTGTGTTTGGAGACTACTCATTTGAGTAAAACTCTTCCCACACTCTGAGCACTGATACGGTTTCTCTCCTGTGTGAATGCGCTGGTGTCTTTGGAGACCACTCAATCTACTAAAACTATTTCCACAATCTGAACACGGATACGGTTTCTCTCCTGTGTGAATGCGCTGGTGTGTTTGGAGATACGTTAGCTGATTAAAACTCTTTTCACACACTGAGCACTGATATGGTTTCTCTCCTGTGTGAATACGCTGGTGTGTTTGGAGATTACTCATTTGAGTAAAACTCTTCCCACACTCTGAGCACTGATACGGTTTCTCTCCTGTGTGAATGCGCTGGTGTGTTTGGAGGTTACTCAGTCTATTAAAACTCTTCCCACACTCTGAGCACTGATACAGTTTCTCTCCAGTGTGAACGCGTTGGTGTCTTTGGAGATACTTCATTTTGTTAAATCTTTTCCCACACTCTGAGCACGGATAGGTTTTCTCTCCCTTATGGATATGCTGGTGTTTTTGGAGGTTACTTTGTTGATTAAAAGTCTTATTACATTCTGAGCGCTGATATTGTTTCTCTCCCATGTGAACGCGCTCGTGTCTTTTGACACTGTTCACTCTGAACAGGAAAACATTTTCTGTCCTGTGTGAATGTACATTTATTTGTCTGTACTCTTTTGTCCGCAAGATGCGTAGGGAGAAGTTGATGATGTCTCCTGAGAAATCCTCACATTTAATTATTTATGATATCAGCACTGTGAAATATTCCTCTTGGCAATATTTTTCGATATACTGGTAGAAGTAAAGCAGAACCGTCTTTGACACAATTAGCAGGAGAATGCCCTCAAAGAGATGTTTCTAACTTCTGGAAAAGAAAAAGGAGAAAGGTAAAATTCAATGTTGACTTCGATAAATATAGCATCAGGGCATAAATGTTTATATTAACATTTTAGAGGGGTTTGACACTCCATTCAGCTTTTTATCTCCCTGGATGAAATAATCTCTGGCCTAATTAAAAAAAAAAAGTGTATATTTCTAAACTTGGGTGCTACGTGAAATGTTCAGCAAAGTTATAAAAAAAACAGAAGTATGATTAATCTCTCCTCAGAAATGACCAAAATACGCTCTTCAGACCTCTCAGAGAACAGTGAACTAATGATCATGAACGGGAATTCAAGTTCAACCATCTGATTTAGGCTTTTTTTTATGTCAGTCAACATTATGCTATATTAAAAAGACATTTTGAATTTGATTCATTTCACACCGTTTTTACTCCAATTTCTCCAGTAAGAACAAATATAAATGATCCCCTTTCTACATGAGTGCATGCTCTTTAAACCTGCAGTTGATTGCACTAGTAACACTTTAATATTCCCTTTCATGGCAAACAAAAGTCTACATACATGGAACAGAACCGTAATTTTAAAGAAATCTAGTACTCTAATATCCTAGAGTAAAAGCATAAAACTTACAACGTGTGTCTGAGGGGAAAGGTCGCTGGTAACATTTTCAGTTAACTATTTTATAGCATTTAAAATTACTCCATATATAGAATTGTATCATTAATCTCTGGAATTTTAAATGCTATTAGTCAAAATTTCGACAGTAAAACCTCATGAAAACGATGTCATGTGGACCTGAAAACATGTTAAGACTGCATCACAGAGAGAACAAAGCCCACACATTCACCTGTCTGTCAGAGTTACAAACACAGTGTAAACAGAGTGAAACTGTCTCACACTTTACCGTCCTGATTCTCTCTCCAACAAAAACAGTCCGAGAGACACAGCTCCAGTCCTGTAGAAGTCTACACCTGCGCCCTCCAGCGTCCTGGAGTGGGAAAAGAGGCAAGGGGTCTACGATGGAGACTGTATCAATCCACTCATCTATCAGCTAACAAACTAATGCCTTTATTTATGCACGGCTTTACGATAACGAAACAATTATTTCAGTACAAATGTAGCCTAGACTGAAAGTAAATCCCACTGCAACCATATTAACTTTTTTCGTGGATTTATCATTTACAACTTAACTATTATAAAACGATTGTATATGTTGTGTTATCATCAATTTACCAATTATAACCTTGTTCAACGATGAATTATTACGAACTGATTGGAGCTGTGCGCGCTGAGACAGAGGAGCGCTATCTATTGGAATGCGTGCAGAAAAATGTTCGTACCAAAAGATATGATCTGTTTCTGCAATACTGGTTAAAGACTTGAAGCTGTGTAAGATTAAGGAACACTAGGTAACTTTTTTTTTTATTTTTTACCAGAGGCTTCCATTACAGTACAGTACTGAAATCAGTGACAACAAAGAGGCAGGGTTGGTTACTTATGGAGTGATTTTAGTGTCAGCAGGATTTACTTTGAAATTGTATACTGTATATTGAATATACATTTATATATAATTCAGTTTCAAGTACAGAAAACTTAAAAAAAAAAATCTATTCAAATTCAGTTATTCATTCATTGTCTGTAAGTGCTTATCTAGTTCAGGGTTGCATTTGCATCAGAATCATGTGGTGCAAGATGGGAACACACACTGCAGCCAGTCCTTTGCAGGACAACACACTTTTACTCAAACCTATGGACACCTGGGAGTAGCCAAGCCACCTACCAACATGTGCTTTTGGACAGTGGGAAGAAATCGGAGCACCACACAGACTCAGAGAGAACACACCAAATTCCTCACAGTCACAGAGCTCCAGGGACCTGGAGGTTGTGGGTTTGGGCCCCACTCGGGGTGACTATCTTTGAGGAGTTTGGTGTGTTCTCCCTGTGTCCGCATAGGTTTCCTCTGGGTGCTTCAGTTTCCTGCCACGCTCCAAAAACACATGTCGGTAGGTGGATTGGTGACTCAAAAGTGTCCATAGGTGTGAATATGTGAGAGTGTCTCCCTGTGAAGGACCGACACCCCCCTCCAGGGTGTGTTTCTGCCTTGCAACCAGTGCGGGTAGACTTTGGACCCACCACAACCCTGAACTGGATAAGCGGTTACAGACAATGAATGAAATTTAGAATAATCTCAGAGAAGTACCTACAGACCAATTTATTTGCTTTTCTTCTGCAAAATCATTGATAAAGTTGTTCTCAAGTAAAATTACTAGCTTCTTGTCCACAAACAGCTTCCTACACAAATTCCAGTCCGGGTTCCGGGCTAGTCACAGTACTGCCAGTGACCTGTGGTGTCCCCCAAGGTTTGACTATCGGTCCACTCCTATTTTCTATACATGATTCCTCTTTGCCAGATTCTACAACAATGGACTGTCCTCCCACAGAGGCAGGGCCTGTGTTTTATTTGAGAAGGATGCATTATAGCTCCTACCCCATGTTATCTGTGCAGTCTGCCTTAACCCAGATACATCTCACAGTTGGTCTGGTAAATATGAGGTTCACACCTCCCAGACCCAACTTAAGGTAACAGACAACCTCCTACCGCCCTTAATCTGTCTGCAATTGTATCACAATAAGGTCAGTAGACAAAAGGTCATTTGATTACAAATGAGGGGAAAACAGTTATCAGTGTCTTTGTAACTAAAGGCTGAACCTCAATCTACATTTCAATGAACATGTGGTTATGTAAAACTAGCTGTAGGAGAGAAAGAGAGAATCGAGTATACAATTAAATGATAAAGTATACAGCAGAAATAACAGAAAATTACACACTACCACAATGTGACTAGGAAAATCCTTGAATGATGTGTCACAATAAAGCAATCAACAGCTTTTAAAATAAATATCAACCACTAAAATCACTGAAGATCAGGCAGCAGCACAACAACCTCAAGATGTTACATCTTTCTTAATGCATCTATGCATCTTTAAATCTAAGTGCCTGAAGGTACTCCCACATTCAGTGCAGTGGTACTGCTTCTGATCTTGGTGAATGCACTGGTGATAGTTCAGATCCCTTTGTCTAATAAAATTCCTCCCACACTCTGAACATTGATACAGTTTCCCTCCTGTGTTAGAATATTACTCAGTCTAGTAAAACTTTTCCCACACTCTGAACAGACATATGGTTTCTCTCCTGTATGAAGTCTCTGGTGCTCTTAGAGATTCCTCAAGCTGGTTAAACTTTTCAGACACTCTGAACACTCATACAATTTCTCTCCTTTGTGAATGTGCTGGTGTGTTTGGAGATTCCTCATTTCATTAAAACGTTTCCCACATTCTGAGCACTGATACTGGTGTGTTTGGAGATTACTCAGCTGAGTAAAACTCTTCCTACATTTTGAGGAAACAGCTGCATTCTCCATTATCTGGTTTGATATAACAGCCAAAACAGCTCTCCATTTAGCTTGTTCACATTACCACTGCTAAATCAGTTACAGTTTTAAGAAAAATGAGGCAGATTTTGGGATTCAAGGCAACTACTCAAACTCTGGACAGTTCTGGAATTTCCAGGCCATCTGATCACTTGTGGCCAATGAAGTCACATCATTTTGGCTTTACTCTCTCATCTGAAACTGGCTCTTTTCTCTGGAAAACCATTGAATACCTATGTCTGACTGTCTTGCCAAACAAACATGCACACAGGAAGTTAGAAGTCTCATTATATCTATAGCTCTATAACATTGAGTCTAGCACCTTGGCTTTAGATGTCAACATATAGACTATCAATGGCACAACAGCAGCTTCTGTCAGTCAGATGATATGCTACAATAAAATCATTAGTTAAATGTTTTGTTTCTAAGAGATCTGATATTTAAAAGAGCTAACTTAGTAACTTGTGCACTTTACACTTGAATCTCTGTCTCACATTTTATATGTTGTGTTTCGGTTGCATTTACAGTATCTGACCTGTACACTGTGTTCGTTCTGTGTCTGATAAGTACTGGAATGTGAGAGATTACAGGCTCAGAGAGTCCGAGCTTGTTTTGATAACTTTCTGCAGACATCATCACTGCAGCAGCCAGAGCCAGGAAAACATCACTTCTCCTTGACCTTATCAGTTGATGGGTCTGTGTGGAGCTCCTGCTCGCGATGGGGATGTGAGCGAAGCTGCCTCTCCAGTGGTTGAGGAGCTTGTCTCGTTTTTAAAGGTGCTCCTAAAATTCACCATATGTACCTGACACACAATTTAAGGTGGACATTGAAAGATGAATTTATTGTGCAGTCTATGATGAGAGTGTATTGCATTTCTCTCAGTTCTGTGGCTGCCCAAATGACTTAAAACTTAAGTTACCTTAAACATCCATAACGTTAACATTGAGAGAAACACATGACAGTCGTCGTGGAGCACCTTGCCACCGAGTTTGACCCGACTGCGACCCACCTAATCTTATGTTTCAGTTAAAAATCACTCTCCAAAACAATCATCATTTCCAACATATGATGGGATTTCCTGTTTAAGCATTATTACATGAGAAACATGCAAAGCAGAAAAATACAGGCTCCTCACCCAAGTTTCCTCCATTGTTTTTCCCTTCCTGCCCGCCATCTGGATTTTATGCCTCGTCAGAATCACATGACTGAAAACAACTTAGTGTGACTGCCATTGACTAAATAAATTTGTAGTTTTGTATTTAGGTTAGATAAAAAAAAATCTTGAGAAATACAAATCACAGTCTCATAATTTTATTTCATTTTACACAATGTCCCAAATTTTCTGGAAACGGGGTTTGTAATTACTGTAAGCACACTTGGTACATCGTTTTGGCAAACATATTGGGACCCCTACACTTTACAAAAACAGGAGATTTTATAACATCCCATTTTAAATCCACAGGCATACATATCTGTTCTACCATTTCATGACAGTGATTCCTATGCTTCCACTTTTCAACAACACTCACAGTTGATCGTAGAATATTTAGGAGGGTAGAAATTTCACAAACTGACTTTTAAAGGGGGTATCATTACAGAACTACCTTTGAATTCAGTGAACTCAGCTATTTAATGGTGTTATATTAGATATTTAAAAAATTAACTATATATAGTGGAGTCAAGCTGTCTTGGGCAAAGAATGAAGTCATATATGATCTGTATTGGTTTGTTCTGCTCTGATTTCAAAGCCAGGCTAGAAAGCGAGCTTTGGAAAGTGATGTTTTCCGTGTCCTGGTTACTGCACTGATGATGTCTGCAGTACATATTTTCAAAAAAAGCATAGACTCTGGGTGCCTGTAATCTCTCTCATTCCAGTACTTATCAGATACAGGGAGTACAGAACAGAAAGAACAGGGAGTACAGGTCAGATTCTGTGAATTTGGCGAGTCTACAACATATAAAATGTGAGATAGGGATTCAAATAGCAAATGCACAAGTTACTAAGTTAGCTCTTATAAATATCAGATCTCTTACAAACAAATCACATCTAATTAATTATTTTATTACAGTACTGAATAAAAACCTTTTTACATCGACCTTCACCCGAATTTAAGAAGGTTTCTTTCCTTCTCCTGTTGCTATTTTGGGAAATACATGTTTTTGATTGGACAGTGATAAATAATTATATATACACACACATACATACATACACACACACACAAACATATATAGTTTAATGTTTTTCTTGATATAAATTGAGGCTGAGAGCAGCAACTGGCACTTAAGGTTTATTTAATATATATTTACCACCAAAATGAATTCAGACAATAAGTTTAGTTTTAACTGAAAACATAATGAAACCAAGTGTTATCCTTATGTAAACAAGAAACAATAAATTGACAATCTAAAAACATATTACATCAAAAGATCAGCTATGAATACAAAAAAAACAAAACAATAAGAATAAAGATAATTCATTCAAGATATTCATTGAAATTATGTAGTATTTGTTTAGAACCATTAGCTGCAGCTGCTCACATTCTGTACGTGTCCCAAATCACTCCCTAAGGCTACATTCACACAGCACACAGTAAAAGTGGCCCAAATTCGATGTTTCGTCATATGTGACACAGATGTGTTGTTTGTGTGGCTGTGTGAACAGCACAAATTACACTGACTATTTAAAATCAGATATGGGCCACTTTCATATGTGGTATTGAGATCTGATCCATATCTGTAGCAATGCAAGAATGATCTCTGGACACCTGTACAAAGCATTTTCTTTTAGTTTCAGGTGTTTAGGACGTGGAAACAGCCTGTTCAAAGCATTTTTGTTTTGTAATAAATATTGGAAAATGAAAAAATTGTGAAACCTCTTAGTCCAGGTTCCTCTCTCTATTTATGAGAACATAAAACTCATGGAAATTAGTTGTTTGTTTGTTTTTTAACCAAATTTTCTTGTCCCAAGAAAAATACACATCTCTGAAATAATAATGTCCCAGCTCACCAATTAGAGAATTAGATATTTCATTAACACAGACTCGACAGAATTTAAATGGCTAAATTTGTTGTAAATAAAAATTACAGAAATGATAAACGTACATCATATTAGTGAAGACAAAAAAAAAAAAAAAAATCATGTGAATGATCTGTGTCAGATCATTTACTTTCATCCTTGCAAGACATGTCCTTCAAGTTCGGTCTGAGTCCACTTTAGAATACACTTCCAACGTTTTTCTGCATTACATCAAGTCATTACTTCTTTCTTCATGTGTCTTTAAATCCAAATGTCTGAAGGTATTCCCACACTTGGTGCACTGGTACTGATGATTTTTCAGATCCCTCAGACTAAAACAAATCTTCCCACACTCTGAACACTGATACGGTTTCTATCCACTGTGAACACACTGCTGGTGTCTTATAATATTACCCAGTGTACGGAAACTTCTCCCGCACTCTGAACAGAAATATGGCTTTTCTCCTGTGTGAATTCGCTGGTGCACTTTGAGATTCCTCAGGCTTGTTAAACACTTGTCACATTCGGAGCACTGATAAGATTTCTTTCCTGTGTGAATATGCTGGTGTACTTGCAGATTCCTCTTTTCATTAAAACTCTTGCCACACTCTGAGCACTGATAGGGTGTTTCCCCTGTGTGAATGCGCTGGTGTCTTGAGAAACTACACCACCTATTAAAACACTTCCCACACTCTGAGCACTGATATGGTTTCTCTCCGGTGTGAATCCGCTGGTGTCTTCGCAGACTATTCCGTTGAATAAAACTCTTCCCACACTCTGAGCACTGATACGGTTTCTCTCCTGTGTGAATCCGCTGATGTGTCTGGAGATGACTTAGTCTATTAAAACTGGTCCCACATTCTAAGCACTGATACGGTTTCTCTCCTGTGTGAATCCGCTGGTGTATCTGGAGATTACTTAGTCTATTAAAACTTTTCCCACACTCTGAGCACTGATACAGGTTCTCTCCTGTGTGAATCCGCTGGTGTGTTTGGAGATTCCTTATTTCATTAAAGCTCTTCCCACACCCTGAGCACTGATATGGTTTCTCTCTTGTGTGAATGCGCTGGTGTGTTTGGAGATGATTCAGTTGATTAAAACTGGTCCCACAGTCTGAGCACTGATACGGTTTCTCTCCTGTGTGAATGCGCTGGTGTGTCTGGAGATTACTTTGTCTAGTAAAACTCTTCCCACACTCTGAGCACTGATATGGTTTCGCTCCTGTGTGAATGCGCTGATGTGTGTTATGATTCCTCAAGTCATTAAACCTCTTCCCACAGTCTGAGCACTGATACGGTTTCTCTCCTGTGTGAATGCGCTGGTGTGTTTCAAGACTACTCCGTCTACTAAAACTCTTTCCACAGTCTGAACACTGATACGGTTTCTCTCCAGTGTGAATGCGCTGGTGTCTTTGGAGATGATTCAGCTGATAAAAACTGGTCCCACACTCTGAGCACTGATACGGTTTCTCTCCTTTGTGAACGCGCTGGTGTGCCTGGAGATTAAGTACTCTATTAAAACTCTTCCCACACTCTGAGCACTGATATGGTTTCTCTCTTGTGTGAATGGTCTTGTGCGTTTGGAGACTCCACAGCTGACTAAATCTTTTCCCACACTCAGAGCACTGATGAGGTTTCTCTCCTGTGTGAATAACCAGGTGCCTTTTGAGTTTGCTCTTAAAATCAAAACTCTTTCCACACTCTGTACAGGAAAACATTTTCTCTCTTGTAAGAATACACCGATTTTGCTTTTTTAATGGGTCTTAAACAAAATTCCTGTTACAATCAAAGCAGTAAGATGATTTAGTGTGGGGAGCAGTCAATGATGTTTCCTGAGAGAATTTCCACACACTGTATTCTCTCGTTTAATCTCCTCTGATTTCAGCACTGTGATATTTTCCTCTTGATGATATTTCTTGATGAATTGGTGGACATAAAGTAAAACTGTTTTGGACACTATGGGCAAGAGATGCCTTGCAAACTGACGTTTGTCTTTTCTGTAAAAGAAAAAGGAAATATGTAAAATTCGAGAGGAAATATGTTGTATTCAATAAAAATTTCAACACGAAAAAATGTTAGATTAAGCTACCAATTTCAGTTGTAGTTTGACACCACATTCAGTATGGTCTCAGGTCACAAGTCATAATGGATTCCTCCAGGATGAAGTAATCTCAGACCTCATTTGTTCAAAGTAGTACTTGTGATGGCAGGAGACACCTGGAGCATAACTGAAAACAACACACACAATTTCCTCACTGTCCCAAGAAAAGTACACATCTCTGAAATAAATGTCACAGGAGAAGAGATAAAGAGAGAGAGAGAGAAATTTTTTTTTTTAACTTTCAAAAGAAGTCAATGTAAAAAGACTTTAATCCAAGAATGTTGGAGCATTTTTTTATAATCTGACTGTTCATTCCTGACATTTTCACAAATTTTGAAGGATTGCTGTTGTTTGCAAATGATGTAGTAAACTAACAATAATGAGCAACAATATGACTGCTGTCATTTTAGTAAAAATAGTGAAACATAGTCTGATATATTCCATAATAGGGTCAGTGACAGATAAGGTTTGGCAAGAAGATCAATTCAAAAATATGTTTAAAACAAAACATGCCTGAGGTTTGTGAAAGTGTATATTGTGTATTTCTGATGTATTCATATTATTTAATATGATATTTGTACTATTTTTAAGAAAAGACAGAACGGACAGTCTGTTAAATTGTCAAATGTTGTAACCACAAAAAATTACAAATATCTTATATTTCACACCTCCTAGAGTTCATGCAATTGATAAAATTAGTAGTTTATTTTGCAATATCCCATGAGAATGTTTTATTATATTTTTTCAAAATTTAGATTATATGGATTTTTCATTGTACTGAGCAAGACCATATGCCATAAACGTCTTGTTTTATGTATATTCTTTGACCATTGTTACAGTGTAGTAGAGTATAAAATTTAAATCCATATTAATTTTTGTAAAATATTAGTATTTTAGACAAGATACTGGTTACACCAAATGACATAAATCGGTTACACCAATTGACCATAAACCTTCTACAGCAAAAGGACAAGAAACTGACACAGAAAATAATCATTAAGGTAAATAGAATTGGATATTTCAGTATATATTTATGTTACTCATCTTATTCCATATCAAAAACAATTTCATAACACCAATGAAGAAACAGGATTAAGTTGTGTTCGATTCCGATTTCATTTCAGTTCAGTTCAGTTCTCATACAATTTCAGTTCGTAAAATGACAGCCATTGCTTTCAAAGAGAGAGAGTGAAGGAGAGAGATATTTTGAGTGATAGAGTATCAAACATTTTTTTTAAATTTCTTTCATCACTGTGTTGATAACATTTTTAAAAACTGCCAACTATCAGTGTGAGTTCATGTCACCTGATGAGATCTGAACCAATTGTTTCACGTTAACATAATATGAATGAAACAGCATGTCAGAAACTTAAGACATGAATTATTAAAGGGGTTGAGGATGCCTGTGGTACCTCTACATTTGGCTGCACACAGTCATGATCATGAGGGTTAACTATGGGTTACTGGAGGGGCAATATGCTGGTCATCTCCTGAAGTGTTAATCGATGGAGGAGTAAGGTTTAAAAGATTTGTATCCTTTTATTCTCCATATACTGTCTTTGTGGCATCAACTGGGGGACAACAAGTACACGTTATTTATAATATATTATTTATAAATTAATCATACTGTTTACATGCATCGTAAAAATATTAAAAATGTATTATGGAAATTTAAATTTAAAAAAAAAAAAAAAAAAAAAAAATATATATATATATATATATATATATATATATATATATATATATATATCTCGATAAATAACAATCTAAATATAACCCTATTAAAACTGTTCATGCTAAACAGTTAGTCACTATTTAAGTTATAAAAATAATATAATTGGCACCTTAAATTACATACACTTGACCCTGAATCTGATCAAATTGGTCTCAAACAGAAAGACAAATGGTGTAACCGTTTGACACCATTTGACATTTCTATTTAATAATCAAAATTTGCAGGCATTATTATGGACAACCATGTACACTCTTGACCTTTATGTGAATATTCAAACACAGTTTTAACTTTACATTAAAATTTTTATGATTATTATGCCTAAAACACTTAATTATGTTACATTTTTAAGAGTGTTATTAACTTTGACTCATAGCAGTTGGGGTCTTCAAGGGTCCTTCTCTGTGACATCATTTCCTGCCACATAAACTTATGACATAATACTTAAAAAATGGCTCCTTAAATGGTGGTTACACCACTTTGACATTTCAAGTGGTTGATGTGACAGACATTATTCCCCATATAAATTAAAACATTCAGAACACTGGGGTTTCGTTGCTTTTATTTTTTTATAGAAAAGTTCTTATGCAAGATCACGCCAGATTATTTTAGAATTGATTTTGGAGAGAATTTCACATTAGCAAGTTTATTTTTTGGTTCATGTTTTTGTGGTTACACCATATTGACATTTTTACCAAAATTCTCTTAATACGCTCTCAAAATTGAATAAATCCAAAACTTTAAGATTAGGGTTTGATGAAAATGATGTTTAAAAAAGTAATTTGTTATATTATTTTAAATTTTAAACTATTTTAAATTTATCTAACCCATATGTACACATAAAAATGAGCGTCACATCATTGACCCAGTATCACCAACAAAATCTGCCAATGCTTTGCAAAAATACATGTTAAAATTTCAAGCTAACTGGAAATTCATTACCATACTGATGACATGCTGTCTTAAGTAAAAAATATGTCATCCATCACCAATGAACGTTTTTCAATCTTCAGAGTTAAAATATAACACCTATATGACTTGTCTCTTGGGGAGGGCAAAATTTCCACAGGGCTGAACTATGTGTGAAAACAAAGGGCTAAGAGCAACACAGAGGATGCATGGCTTCATTATATGCTCAGGACACGTTTACTCCATTATGTTTACAATGACATTAATTTGCTACTATATTAATGTTAGGGTTAAAAATACAAAATCTGATATTGTATTTTTAATAACATGTAATACACTGAGGTTTTATAACAGAAAAACCTGGCTGCTCAATATGAATTCTTATAATCCAAAAAATGAAAATATTTTACCAGAAAGCTCTAGATATAATAAAGTACTTAAATAGGATTTATGTTTAATGTAGCCACTGAAAAACACATTCTATTATATTTATTATGTATTTACCCTGATAGCAAGGAGACAGCAGACGACTGTTGACACACTGAGGTCACAGTTGGAGGTCCACTAGTGTTTTACACAGCGTTTTCTGGGCGGACCACTGCTGATTAAACAGAATTTTACACAAAATTACACATTTTAGCCCTTTTCCATTCACAGTTCAATTTACATTATTTTCCTTCATTAGGTTCTTTTTGTTATTTTTATAAATAAGATTAGTAAATAATTTAAATCCAGCACAGTGTCAGCATTTTTATCATTTTATATAAGGCTTATACTCATTGCTATATCTCTCATAGTTGTTGGTAATATTTGAATTAGTTTTATTGCCAGCCTTTTTATGCCAGTGGACCGATATATGCTCGCTGTCTGGGTGCTGCTGTTCTGTTAAACACTGCTTGTTTTTATTCAGGAATATCTGTCCCATGCGAAACAAAACTCTCTCCTTCAGGATTACAGATAGAGCTGTGAGCCAACACTATCCTCCTGATCTTAGTGAACACCAAGCCCACACATTCCCCTGTGAGAGTGAGTTACAAACACGATGTAAACAGTTTCACACAGCTCCTTACCTTCATTAAAACACGTCCTGATCCTCTCCCCAACACAAGGCGGAAATCGACAAGTCCAGCCTCAGACACAGGAGCTCCAGACCGGAATAGCATGTGCTCTTTTACGTGTAGTTCAAAGTCCGTGATAAAACGTCAACTTTCAACTCGTTTTGTGACGTCTTAAGGTGTCTGAATGACTGAAGACAACATAAAATACCTTACTGGTACGTCCGTTTTGAGCGTCTTAAGGCATTGGGACCTCTTAAAACCACGCTGTTGACCAGCGTCAACAAACCCGCCCCTTGTCGTCATAGAGTCTACGTTTTATTCACATGCCCCCTTTGCTAGACCTCGTGTTTCAGTCACGTGATTTACTTTTTCTGCATTTGGCGCGACTTTAGAGCCGGTATTTAGCACACAGCCGTAAACATGTGAAAAATGAATGTCTAATACCCAACTCTTGCTGGAGTGACTTACAGCAATTAAAAATACAGAATTGCACCAGCTCTATGTGTCAGGATGTATTTTATGATGAGAATGAAAATGCTATCTAATATTAACCAGGGTGACCAGAAATCATCTTTTACCCGGACATGTCCTCTTTTTTAGACTTAAAAAATGTCCGGGCGGAATTTCACAAACGTCCGGGATTTTGTTTTTCTAGAGCTTACATAGAACTTCGAGAAGCGTTTCGTTCACAAACTAGTCCCGCCCTCCCCTACTCCGATTGGTTCGCTTGAGTGGGAAGGGGGCGTAGTGAAGTAGCCTAAAATCTTCTGATTGGACGGTCTGACTGTAGCGCTACCGTTATTTGTCGATAACCTTCTCTGTAAACATTTAATTGGTCAGTCCATCGTGCTGCCCCTTAATATAATAGTTAATATTATTTAATATAAAAGTTAGTATTATTGCAGTATAAAATGTCCTTAAATGTAAAAAAAAAAAAAAAAACAAAAAAAAAAAAAAACACTGAGAATCATTCTTTCATTGTCTGTAACCGCTTATCCAATTCAGGGTCGCAGTGTGCCTATATCCCAGTCTTTCGCAGGGTGACACACACGCATTCACACCTATGGTCACAGTCCACCTACCAATGAGTGAGACCCATAGAGGAGAACGTCATTATTTTTCATTACATGATCACAAAGGGGATTTTTTGGAAAATGATTAATTTTGTATCAACTCTTTATTTCATTCTGATCCTTTTTTTTTACCTTGTTTGAGGTCACTGTAACTCTTTCAGAGCAGTTTGTCCCTTCTCAGCCTGTTTATCACTGGTCAATAACCTTGAAGCTTGGGTGGGTGGGGTGGATTGTTTATGTAACAGAGTTGATAACCTTGGCTATAATTTGTGAATGCTCTCACTGATGGTGGGACAGAGTGACCAAATAAGCAATCTAGTAAAATCTCTGCAAACATTTCCATCTCTATCTTCAAATTAATTCTACTTTCTCTCCTCACTTGTGTGTCTGTCTAATATATTCTCAGAAATCTCTATGAACACGTCAATCCAACAACACCAAACAGACTGTCACCTGGAGTATCATGTGAGATTAAGATAGTAGCTAGTAGCTAATCATTGTATTAGGTTTGTTTAACAGGTCAACAATAATCATAAACATATAAACCTCAATTTTGTTTCTGCAGAAATACATTTCCATTGAGGTCCCTTTTTTGAACAGGCATGTGTATATAAAATAGCTCCTACAGCACACAGCAAATGCTTTAGAATGTATTGTTAAACCATCCAAAGTGGAAGGTAATGTTTGTGGCAGAAAACAAATACTGCTAGGTGGGTTTCTTTGGTTCCTTGCATGGACATTTTGCAAGTGATTCACATAGCATTCATAACTGAAAAATCTCAGTTTCAAGGACTATAAAGCTATAACACTTTACCCTGTGGCTCCTTTTCCAAAAAGAACTGAGACACCATACCCCTAGGCAAAACGGGGAATAGGGTTAAATGCTTGGAGCAAGGGGTGAAATGGCAGTCACCCTACATGCTGTATTCTATTCAAATACAAATGCCACACATCATAGAAAAAAAGAAACTCTATCTCAATGTGCAGAGTACATTGAAAATACAAACTCTACATTATATTAAAGAGTAAAGAGTTGGGGACATCAATAGTAGATCATTCATTTTATTACTCAGAATACATGTACTTCACCAAGTTTAGTCCGAGTTCACATTAGAAAACCCTTGCAATCATCACATTCATCCACAATGAACAAATTCATTAGAGGTCATTAGGCTTATGTGCTGTCAACATATTTATCTGCCAACATCAGGTTTATTAATGCTAATAAATCACTAAAAGCCCTTGTTTTGTCAAAATAACATTGAAATAAAACTTAAAAAATTCCCCAAGCAGTAGCACCAAATCAAGTTTTTACTTTTTCCATTATTTATACATCATTATACTGACTATGTACAACAAAATGTTTACTCCGCATTAAACTCTCCATTGCAGTGAAAAACACACACACACCAGTGCTTAAGATCACTTCAGTCAGGGATGTTGAGGGAGGAGACAGTGCTGTTTTGCTGATCATTAAGTTTTAACCAGTGACTATCCAGTCTCAAGACAGCCTCTCTAACCTTAGGCCACCATTGCCTAAATCCAAATGTCTAAAGGTACATCCACACTTTGTGGATTGTTATTGCTTCTGTTCAGTGTGAAAGCACTTTTTTTTTTATCCCTCTATGTAATAAATGTCTTCCTATCTCCTGATATGGTTTTTGTACTGTGTGAAACTGAATGTGTGTTTTGAGGTAACTCAGTTGATTAAAACACTTCCTACAATCTGCACACAGAAACTTGCTTGTGTGAATGAGCTGGTGTGTTTGGATATTATTCCGTCTATTAAAACTCTTCTCACGCTAAACAGAAACCCAGTATTTCTTCTGTGTGACTTCGCTGGAGATCTTTGAACGTGATCAGGCTTTAAAGAAAAAAAAAAAACCACATCCCACATTCTGAGCCTTTACTATAACATCAAAAACCTATGATAAAAATTTAATTTGAAAACTTGATACTAGATTAGTCTGCCAAATTATTAATATCCACTACATGTAATTTGAATTTGATTATACATTTTTGATGTGGCACTGTCAATGTGGTTTCTCTCCTGTTTGAATGCACTTGTGTTTTTGTAGATTTCTCAGTTCATTAAAACTCCTCCCACACTCTAAACACTGATAGGGTCTCTCTCCTGTGTGAATGCGCTGGTGTGTTCGGAGATTATTTAGTCTATTGAATCTTCTCCCACATTCTAAGCACTGATACGGTTTCTCTCCTGTGTGAACGAGCAGGTGTCTTTGGAGATGACTCATTTGATTAAAACTCTTCCCACACTCTGAACACAGGTACGGTTTCTCTCCTGTGTGAATGCGCTGATGTGACCGGAGATTCCTCATTTCATTAAAGCTCCTCCCACAGTCTGAGCACTGATACGGTTTCTCTCCTGTGTGAAGGCGTTGATGTGTTTGAAGACTACTCAGTCTGTTAAACAACTTCCCACACTCTGAGCACTGAAAGGGTTTCTCTCCTGTGTGAATGAGCTGGTGTGTCTGCAGACGACTGGGACTACTAAAGCTATTTCCACATTCTGAGCACTGATGTATTTTCTTTTTCGTGTGAATGCGCTGATGGTTGCTCAGTTTGCTCTTTAAATTAAAACTATGCCCACACTGTGAACAGGAATATAATTTGTCTTCTGTGTGAAGGCACTGATTTTGTGTTGGAGAACTCTGTTTATCAGAACTCTTCTCACAATCTGAGCTGTCATCGTTTTTCCAGTTAAGTGGAATTTTGTGGAGTGTTTGCCCACCAAACGTATTAGTGTGAGGAGCAATCAAGAATGTTTCCTGAGAAATGGAGCTTTCACGCACCGTATTCTCACATTTAATCTCTTCTAGTTTCAACATTGTCGCATATTTCTCCTGGGGATGTTTCTTTATGTATCTGTGGGAGTACAGTTGAACTGTCTTGGACACTATGCGCAGGAGAAGCCTTGCAAATAAATGTTTTTCTTTTCTGGAAAAGAAATAAGAACAGAAAATAGGTCAAAACTCAATTTTGTATTCCATAAGTATTAGGCTACTTTCTGTAGTGGATTATATTCAGTAGAGTCAGAGTTCACTAGCCCAGATGAAGTCCTAACACTTTTTAAAATGTAGTTGTGCTATACAAAAATATTACTGTTTTCATTCATGTGGTAATAAAACGCCCTTTGATATTTTCACATTCATTCAATACACTGCCAGCAGAATGGTACAATCTGGAGCAGTCACACATGAGCGTAGGTTCATGATGCCCAATAGCAAATGTGGGATAAAGACATATCTATCACATCAGCACTAGGGGGTGGAGCAGTGGAACTGCCTTGTTTTATGATGAACTGGAGTGGTGTTTCTGATCCTCTGTAGGGACAGTCTGTTGCCTTTCAGCAGAAAAAATATCTACAAGAACCTGATGCAACTGCAGTAAAAGGAAATTTATGTCACACACAAAAAAATAAACAATCTCAAGCCTATTTTGGAAAACTAAAATAAAAATTTGTTTAATACCAGCATATACGAAAAACTCCACCTTGGAGAGTGTTTTCCAAAAAACTGATTTCGTGTGGACGGGAGGCCAAAACCTTTGTTTTCAAAAACATCTGTATGCTTGTGGAAGGCGTATTAGGCTTGTGTATAGTCATATATTATCACTTTTACGAGTTTTACAGTGAATGTAAACTTAGTAAATGGAAACACTATTTCCAACAATATACACCATCACACCTGTGTCTGAATTTGCTCATAACACAAATAATATAGATTAGGGTTTACATACTATTTATTTTCTCTTTTTGGTTGCAGAGCCTCTTTAAAGTACTGTAGACTTCTGAAATCGTCCCGCTCGTTTCAGCACAGGAACCTAAGCAGGTACTGCTCTATTCTTCGGGGAGTATTTTGTTCTGAAATAAAAAGATTGATCCCAAAAGAGTAAGCGGTTACCAAAACAGTGAACAGAACACTATATGAATATATGAAAATATCATAATATCCCACAATATTCTAACACCATAAACACTATATAAAAAATTTGCACCATATTGTTATTTTCATATTGTCCCTAACCAGAGAAAAACACAATGCATAAAACTGTATTTGATACAGGTTGTTAAGTTCTGATCAAGCTGTTTAGACTATAACACGTAACAGAATCTGAATCTGTTTTACTGTCATTAGTTACACAGTAGCTGACAGTACAGAGAGAATATTAATTTTCAGTAAATATTATATATTCAAATAAATCTATACCATAGAAACCACCAGAAATATCCATGCTATCAACCAACTAGGATACTACAGCAATCACCTAAAATACCAACTGCGATTGCAACAACCAAGAAATGCAAACAAATCTAAGCAGCCTCTTGGGACTTAACCGGATATGCCATTTTAACACATCTTAGCAAGCACCTGGAACATGCAATCACTAGGGAACACCTTAGCAACTACCTGAAGTACTAAAATTGTTCCCATAGCAAACACTTGCAACACCATCTCAGCAACATGTAAATACATGGTTCAAAATGTCCTAAAAAACATGTGGGATACTACAGCAACAATGTATACGTCTATCTGTCAATTTTAACATCCGACAACCACCTGAAATGATACAACAGACACATCAACAACTTAAATAATTTTAAGATGCCATAATTTACACATATTGATTAAAAACATTAAATTATATATAAATCCTATAAATATATAGTACTTTACAACTGTCCCCTGGTTTTGGTCAAGTCCTGTCATGTTTACATAAAATACTACCTAAAAAAATGTGCAGTGTGCCAGAGTGACATTATTTGACCAGTTTTTTTTTAAATGGGACAAGCTTGTGTTAGGCCCTGTCATGCTAAAATATCCCAGAAAAGAATGAAATTGCTGTAAAATTGTTAACAGGCTGAACAGTTACAGTTAAAACATCTGACCGTCATGTCATGCCCTTTCAAATCCCTTTAAGACAGGACCTGAAACAGGTCATAAACATATAAACCTCAATTTTGTTTCTGCAGAAATACATTTCCATTGAGGTCCCTTTTTTGAACAGGCATGTGTATATAAAATAGCTCCTACAGCACACAGCAAATGCTTTAGAATGTATTGTTAAACCATCCAAAGTGGAAGGTAATGTTTGTGGCAGAAAACAAATACTGCTAGGTGGGTTTCTTTGGTTCCTTGCATGGACATTTTGCAAGTGATTCACATGGCATTCATAACTGAAAAATCTCAGTTTCAAGGACTATAAAGCCATAACACTTTACCCTGTGGCTCCTTTTCCAAAAAGAACTGAGACACCATACCCCTAGGCAAAACGGGGAATAGGGTTAAATGGTTGGAACAAGGGGTGAAATGGCAGTCATCCTACATGCTGTATTCTATTCAAATACAAATGCCACACATCATAGAAAAAAAGAAACTCTATCTCAATGTGCAGAGTACATTGAAAATACAAACTCTACATTATATTAAAGAGTAAAGAGTTGGGGACATCAATAGTAGATCATTCATTTTATTACTCAGAATACATGTACTTCACCAAGTTTAGTCCGAGTTCACATTAGAAAACCCTTGCAATCATCACATTCATCCACAATGAACAAATTCATTAGAGGTCATTAGGCTTATATGCTGTCAACATATTTATCTGCCAACATCAGGTTTATTAATGCTAGTAAAACACTAAAAGCCCTTGTTTTGTCAAAATAACATTGAAATAAAACTTAAAAAATTCCCCAAGCAGTAGCACCAAATCAAGTTTTTACTTTTTCCATTATTTATACATCATTATACTGACTATGTACAACAAAATGTTTACTCCGCATTAAACTCTCCATTGCAGTGAAAACACACACACACTAGTGCTTAAGACCACTTCAGTCAGGGATGTTGAGGGAGGAGACAGTGCTGTTTTGCTGATCATTAAGTTTTAACCAGTGACTATCCAGTCTCAAGACAGCCTCTCTAACCTTAGGCCACCATTGCCTAAATCCAAATGTCTAAAGGTACTTCCACGCTTTGTGCATTGTTATTGCTTCTGTTCAGTGTGAAAGCACTTTTTTTTTTTTATCCCTCTATGTAATAAAAGTCTTCCTATCTCCTGATATGGTTTATGTACTGCGTGAAACTGAATGTGTGTTTTGAGGTAACTCAGTTGATTAAAACTCTTCCTACAATCTGCACACAGAAACTTGCTTGTGTGAATGAGCTGGTGTGTTTGGATATTATTCCGTCTATTAAATCTCTTCTCACGCTAAACAGAAACCCAGTATTTCTTCTGTGTGACTTCGCTGGAGATCTTTGAACGTGATCAGGCTTTAAAGAAAAAAAAAAACCCACATCCCACATTCTGAGCCTTTACTATAACATCAAAAACCTATGCTAAAAATTTAATTTGAAAACTTAATGATACTAGATTAGTCTGCCAAATTATTAATATCCACTACATGTAACTGACGTCCGCTTATTGCGGATGACATTCCAGTATCTCAATTTTTTTCTGAATTTTATTATACATTTTTGATGTGGCACTGTCAATGTGGTTTCTCTCCTGTTTGAATGCACTTGTGTTTTTGTAGATTTCTCAGTTCATTAAAACTCCTCCCACACTCTAAACACTGATAGGGTCTCTCTCCTGTGTGAATGCGCTGGTGTGTTCGGAGATTATTTAGTCTATTGAATCTTCTCCCACATTCTAAGCACTGATACGGTTTCTCTCCTGTGTGAACGAGCAGGTGTCTTTGGAGAGGACTCATTTGATTAAAACTCTTCCCACACTCTGAACACAGGTACGGTTTCTCTCCTGTGTGAATGCGCTGATGTGACCGGAGATTCCTCATTTCATTAAAGCTCCTCCCACAGTCTGAGCACTGATACGGTTTCTCTCCTGTGTGAAGGCGTTGATGTGTTTGAAGACTACCCAGTCTGTTAAACAACTTCCCACACTCTGAGCACTGAAAGGGTTTCTCTCCTGTGTGAATGAGCTGGTGTGTCTGCAGACGACTGGGACTACTAAAGCTATTTCCACATTCTGAGCACTGATGTATTTTCTTTTTCGTGTGAATGCGCTGATGGTTGCTCAGTTTGCTCTTTAAATTAAAACTATGCCCACACTGTGAACATGAATATAATTTGTTTTCTGTGTGAAGGCACTGATTTTGTGTTGGAGAACTCTGTTTATCAGAACTCTTCTCACAATCTGAGCTGTCATCGTTTTTCCAGTTATGTGGAATTTTGTGGAGTGTTTGCCCGCCAAACGTATTAGTGTGAGGAGCAATCAAGAATGTTTCCTGAGAAATGGAGCTTTCATGCACCGTATTCTCACATTTAATCTCTTCTAGTTTCAACATTGTCGCATATTTCTCCTGGGGATGTTTCTTTATGTATCTGTGGGAGTACAGTTGAACTGTCTTGGACACTATGCGCAGGAGAAGCCTTGCAAATAAATGTTTTTCTTTTCTGGAAAAGAAATAAGAACAGAAAATAGGTCAAAACTCAATTTTGTATTCCATAAGTATTAGGCTACTTTCTGTAGTGGATTATATTCAGTAGAGTCAGAGTTCACTAGCCCAGATGAAGTCCTAACACTTTTTAAAATGTAGTTGTGCTATACAAAAATATTACTGTTTTCATTCATGTGGTAATAAAACGCCCTTTGATATTTTCACATTCATTCAATACACTGCCAGCAGAATGGTACAATCTGGAGCAGTCACACATGAGCGTAGGTTCATGATGCCCAATAGCAAATGTGGGATAAAGACATATCTATCACATCAGCACTAGGGGGTGGAGCAGTGGAACTGCCTTGTTTTATGATGAACTGGAGTGGTGTTTCTGATCCTCTGTAGGGACAGTCTGTTGCCTTTCAGCAGAAAAAATATCTACAAGAACCTGATGCAACTGCAGTAAAAGGAAATTTATGTCACACACAAAAAAATAAACAATCTCAAGCCTATTTTGGAAAACTAAAATAAAAATTTGTTTAATACCAGCATATACGAAAAACTCCACCTTGGAGAGTGTTTTCCAAAAAACTGATTTCGTGTGGACGGGAGGCCAAAACCTTTGTTTTCAAAAACATCTGTATGCTTGTGGAAGGCGTATTAGGCTTGTGTATAGTCATATATTATCACTTTTACGAGTTTTACAGTGAATGTAAACTTAGTAAATGGAAACACTATTTCCAACAATATACACCATCACACCTGTGTCTGAATTTGCTCATAACACAAATAATATAGATTAGGGTTTACATACTATTTATTTTCTCTTTTTGGTTGCAGAGCCTCTTTAAAGTACTGTAGACTTCTGAAATAGTATCGCTCGTTTCAGCACAGGAACCTAAGCAGGTACTGCTCTATTCTTCGGGGAGTATTTTGTTCTGAAATAAAAAGATTGATCCCAAAAGAGTAAGCGGTTACCAAAACAGTGAACAGAACACTATATGAATATATGAAAATATCATAATATCCCACAATATTCTAACACCATAAACACTATATAAAAAATTTGCACCATATTGTTATTTTCATATTGTCCCTAACCAGAGAAAAACACAATGCATAAAACTGTATTTGATACAGGTTGTTAAGTTCTGATCAAGCTGTTTAGACTATAACACGTAACAGAATCTGAATCTGTTTTACTGTCATTAGTTACACAGTAGCTGACAGTACAGAGAGAATATTAATTTTCAGTAAATATTATATATTCAAATAAATCTATACCATAGAAACCACCAGAAATATCCATGCTATCAACCAACTAGGATACTACAGCAATCACCTAAAATACCAACTGCGATTGCAACAACCAAGAAATGCAAACAAATCTAAGCAGCCTCTTGGGACTTAACCGGATATGCCATTTTAACACATCTTAGCAAGCACCTGGAACATGCAATCACTAGGGAACACCTTAGCAACTACCTGAAGTACTAAAATTGTTCCCATAGCAAACACTTGCAACACCATCTCAGCAACATGTAAATACATGGTTCAAAATGTCCTAAAAAACATGTGGGATACTACAGCAACAATGTATACGTCTATCTGTCAATTTTAACATCCGACAACCACCTGAAATGATACAACAGACACATCAACAACTTAAATAATTTTAAGATGCCATAATTTACACATATTGATTAAAAACATTAAATTATATATAAATCCTATAAATATATAGTACTTTACAACTGTCCCCTGGTTTTGGTCAAGTCCTGTCATGTTTACATAAAATACTACCTAAAAAAATGTGCAGTGTGCCAGAGTGACATTATTTGACCAGTTTTTTTTTTAATGGGACAAGCTTGTGTTAGGCCCTGTCATGCTAAAATATCCCAGAAAAGAATGAAATTGCTGTAAAATTGTTAACAGGCTGAACAGTTACAGTTAAAACATCTGACCGTCATGTCATGCCCTTTCAAATCCCTTTAAGACAGGACCTGACATCCTTGTTACAGGGCCTGACTTATTTAATGCATGCCATAAAATATTATATAAACAAATAATCATTATAATATACATGTTAATGTTCTTATGATTATATACCAACATTTTTAATGTTTTCCCTCTTTTATGTAGGCCTACATAGCACTGCTTTTATGGTTGCACATTGTACATTCATGATATTTTCACACATATCATTATAACAGTAATTTGTAATGTTGGCTGAGTAATATTGATTAATTAATTTGATTTACACAGAGGGCGGCACGGTGGCGCAGCAGGTAGTGTCGCAGTCACACAGCTCCAGGAACCTGGAGGTTGTGGGTTCGATTCCCGCTCCGGGTGACTGTCTGTGAGGAGTTGGTGTGTTCTCCCCGTGTCCGCGTGGGTTTCCTCCGGGTGCTCCGGTTTCCTCCCACAGTCCAAAAACACATGTTCCAAGGTGGATTGGCAACTCTTATTTTGCTCCGGTTTCCTCCCACAGTCCAAAAACACATGTTCCAAGGTGGATTGGCAACTCGAAAGTGTCCGTAGGTGTGAGTGTGTGAGTGAATGTGTGTGTGTCTGTGTTGCCCTGTGAAGGACTGGCGTCCCCTCCAGGGTGTATTCCCGCCTTGCGCCCGATGATTCCAGGTAGGCTCTGGACCCCCCGTGACCCTAAATTGGAAAAGCGGTTACAGATAATGGATGGATGGATGGATTTACACAGATTGCAGGCTCCAGTTAGTGCAACTGATAGACAAAGACAATCTTCAGAGAGAATGAAAGAGAGCTAGAAAAGGAAGAAAATATTAATGAGTTGAATGAGGGAGTTAAATAAGTATTCAATTAAATGTTATTCATTCATTGTCTGTAACCGCTTATCCAGTTCAGGGTCACTGTGTGTGTGGACTCTACCACGCATCACTAGGCAGAAGGCAGGAGGGGGCACCAGTCCTTCACAGGGCAACACACAATTAAGGACACTTTTTGAGTCTCCAATCCTCCTACCGACCTGTGTTTTTGGACTGTGGGAGGAAACCGGAGCACCCGGAGGAAACCCACGCAGACACAGAGAGAACACACCACACTCCTCACAGACAGTCACCCGGAGGAAACCCACACAGACACAGGGAGAACACACCACACTCCTCGCAGACAGTCACCCGGAGGAAACCCACGCAGACACAGGGAGAACACACCACACTCCTCACAGACAGTCACCCGGAGGAAACCCACGCAGACACAGAGAGAACACACCACACTCCTCACAGACAGTCACCCGGAGGAAACCCACACAGACACAGGGAGAACACACCACACTCCTCGCAGACAGTCACCCGGAGGAAACCCACGCAGACACAGGGAGAACACACCACACTCCTCACAGACAGTCAGCTGGAGCTGGACTTAAATGAAATGTTAATGATTTTTTATTTTTAATATTCTGAGTAGATTGAATTAAATATATTTTGGACAATTTCTGTCATCAGTCATGTTGTAAATGAAGTCTCTATGTAAGCAGCTAAACCTTACTATATTAGTCTAGAATGGCATTAACATTAACATCAAAGTAATGGAACTGAAATGCTTAATTAAAGCTAAAGCACACACACAAACAAACCCATTTCCTGCTACAGCCAACTACATAAAGTAAGTTCTGTGAAACAGGACATTATGATATAAAAATGGACTATTTGAGAAACAAGAATACATTAATCTTTATAACTGTGTAGATGAAGGTGGGGTTATATACCATTAGCTTCGTTCAGGAATATCGCTACCATGTGAAACAAGCTGGGTGGATTTACGTTTCTCTCCTTCAGGATTACAAACAGAAACCAACTGAGAGTCACACTATCCTCCTGATCTCAGAGAGAACAAAGCCCACAAATTCCCCTTTCTGTGAGAGTGAGTTACAAACACAGTGTAAACAGGGTGAAACAGTCTCACACAGATCTTTACCTTCAGTAAAACACGTCCTGATTCTCTCTCCAACAAAAACAGTCCGAGAAACACAGATCAGGCTTCAGACCAGGAGCTCCAGACCTGCAGGGATTTACACCTGCGCCCTCCAGCGTCTTGGAGTGGAATGAGCGGCTGTGGATCTAGGATGGACACTTGAAAACAAACAAACTTTCACTAAGTGCTTTTCATTTATCCATCATCTGTAACCGCTTATCCAATTTAGGGTCGCGGGGGGTCCAGAGCCTACCTGGAATCATCGGGCGCAAGGCGGGAATACACCCTGGAGGGGACGCCAGTCCTTCACAGGGCAACACAGACACACACACATTCACACCTACGGACACTTTCGAGTCGCCAATCCACCTGCAACGTGTGTTTTTGGACTGTGGGAGGAAACCCACGCGGACACGGGGAGAACACACCAACTCCTCACAGACAGTCACCCGGAGCAGGAATCGAACCCACAACCTCCAGGCCCCTGGAGCTGTGTGACCCGCAACACTACCTGCTGCGCCACCGTGCCGCCCGCTTTTCATTTATTTAATATATATTCATTTTATGGAGAAAATATTATAAACATTTAACACTGTCACATGACCCTTTTTTACTATTTTGGCCCTGAGGCCAATTGGACTCACATCTTGTATCTGTTGTATTGGGAAAGAATACATTCAGTTGGTTAAGTCTGATGTCCATACAGCTAACGGTTTAGTCAGTCTGATTAGAGTTATGGGAAACCCAAATGTAGCAAATGAGAACAAGAAACACCCTAAAATTTCCAATTTTAACACACTGTGTTTGAATTAATAAATAATAACACTGTTCACACATTTGAAACCATAAATCTTCGCTAAACTATCACTTTGAGAAGAAAATGGTCAAATATATTTGGGAAAATAAGATGCCTTTTATTGTGGTACATGTTTCTACTCCTGTACCAATTTGGGTACATGTGAAAACCACTCTAGATGGGAGTGGCATTGTAGGATTTTGAAGTTTCTTAAGACAGATTTCAGGTCATTGATGATTGACTGTGATCTCTGACTTGGAGGACATTCCTGTGAACTCATCTTTAACATGAACTTGTCCAGGTGTTGACAGTTCTGATTGCTGTCCATACTTTCTTTTGATGCAGTGTTATTACAAAAAAAGTTTCTGATCAGCTGCTAGAGTACTAAGTAATTTATTAAATAAACAATGTTTGGCCAAACCAGTCAGTGAAACCTTTTCTCGGTACACTTGGTCTGGGTTCAAAAGCTAAGCAGGAGGGTGGCACGGTGGCGCAGCAGGTAAAGTCGCAGTCACACAGTTCCAGTGTCCTGGGCTTTTAGGTTCGAGTCTGGGAGGAGCTTGGTGTGTTCTACCTGTGTCTGTGTGGGTTTTCTCTGGGTGCTCCAGCTTCCTCCCACAGTCCAAAAACACTAGCTGGTAGCGGGATTGGTGACTCAAAAGTGTCTGTAGGGGTGAGTGAATGAATGCGTTTGTCACCATGTGAAGGACTGGCGCCCCCTCCAGGGTGTGTTCCTGCTCTGTGCCCAGTGATTCCAGGTAGGCTCCGGACCCACTGTGACCCTGAACTGGATAAGCGCTTACAGACAATGAATGAATGAATGATTGGCTAAAGTTTGCATGGTATTCTACAAACTGACACTTTCTCTTAACCCATTTTATGGTGACATTCTCAAGGGCATTTAAGTTACAAGCCAACCTCTCAAACCATTAGAACACAGCTGCCTGTGAATGCAGTTGAGAAAAGTCGTGTTGCCTTATGCTGAAGTGGAAATAGGCCCTTGGAACAAGACAATGACCCCAAAAACATCAGTAAGCGAGCAGCATCTTGGTTCCAGACCTACAAAATTAAAGTTATGGAGTGGCCCAATCCCTGGACATTAATCTATAGAAAACCTGTGGGGTGACATCAAAACTGGTTCTGAGGCATGACCAAGAAATGCAGAGAAATTTCTGGCCTTTAGCAGAACTGTGCAGGACAAACTTAAGTGGATGTGCAGTAGTATGCAAATGTCTCAGACTCTTACAATTATAATTGTTTACAATAATGTATCTTCTAAATAAGAGTGTTGCTTGTATTAAATTATATATAATTAAATAACAAATAGGATATTCTTTTCTAAAAGAATGTTTTGTGAGCGACTGTGAAGAAAAAAGTTTCCAGATGATTTTCTTGATCACATGAATTTGTGAAATAAAAGCACACTTTATTTTGCATAATGATACCCTCTAATAAAACTGCACTGCCACAAGTCGAGATGTTAAAGGTTAAACCAATACATTAACACACAGAATATCACAAATAATTTTATTTTTTAGCACATTTCTTACTGCTCAGATAATAGCTTCTTAAATGTAATTTTCTCAAACAAAAAAAATTGCACAGTACTATGTAACTCAGTTTAATCCATTGAAAGCCTCACTACATTTTCCCACAAGTGAGCAAAAATATACATAAAACAAACCTAAAAAATTTTAAAAATTTAGCTTTTTGCTGCGGCTTCTCAGTCCAAGCGCTTCCTTATAAGGCAATCATTTGAAATTCATGAGTGGGGATTACAGTAATGGGATGTTAATTGCAAAAAAAATTTACACGTCCTCCCAATTTGCGAATATTTGGTATTCATTAATGTACACACCTTCTACTAAAACATTTCGGGAATGTCCACTTCTTTGTACAAAAGTGTTTTTACAAAGGTTTCATGAATGAGGCCAAATGCTATTATTCTGAATGCAAATGTATGTATGTGTATTTATTTATGTGTATGTACGCATTTAAATTTTCATATCATTTATTTTCTAAATGTATTTTTTAACATATTTATTTGTTATTTTTATTTATTGTTTCTAAATGCACACATGCTTTTTTTATTTAATTATGTATTGCAGGAGTCTAACACTTAAACATCACAGGCAGCCTGGTGCAGAGATGGGAGCAAAAACCTGCTTTTACAAAAATTATTTAAAACATTTAAGACATCATAAATTGTTCCATCAAAACATATTATTCCAGTTGTTCTCAAGATAGCTTTTTGCTGCGGCTCCTCAGTCCGAGCACTTCCTTATAAGGCAGTAATTTGAAATTAATGAGTGGGGATTACAGTAATGGAATGTTAATTGCAAAAAAAAAAAAAAAAAAAAAAAAAGATTTACACGTCCTCCCAGTTTGCGAATATTTGGTATTAACTAATGTACACACGTTCTACTAAAAAAATTCAGGAATGTCCACTTCTTCGTACAAAAGTGTTTTTACAAAGGTTTCATGAATGAGGCCAAATGCTATTATTTTGAATGCAAACGTATGTATGGTGTTTATATATTTATGTGCATGTACACATTTAGATTTGTTATACTTCATATAATTAATTTGATTTCTAAATGTATTGTTTTTTAAATTTTTACATCAAAACATACTATTCCAGTTGTTCTCAAGATTATAGTGGTCAGGCATCTCCAACCTGCCATTTTTAAGTACAATATCTGAAAGTGTAGTCACTGCAAAAATAAATAAATTCAAAATTAAAAAATTACATATTTGAAAAATTTGACAGGTTTTAGAACAGGTCAAGTACAGCATTACTAAAGAAAAAGACCTCAAGATAGAAACACAATGACTGAAACAATAACTCAACAATTCAAGAGACATAGCTGGAATTTTTTCCAGGCCATTTGTTACATCTTTATACAATGTCCCACATCCAGCTCAAAATAAAAATCTATCAATTTGCAGGGTGCATGAAGTAAATGCTAACACTTTCTTGATCACATGAATTTGTGAAATAAACACACTTTATTTTGCATAATGATACCCACTAATAAAACTGCACTGCCCCAAGTAGAGATGGTAAAGGTTAAACCAATAAATTAACACACAGAATATCACAAATAATTTTTTATTTTTTAGCACATAATTTCTTACTGCTCAAATAATAGCTTCTTAAATGTAATTTTCTCAAATAAAAAATTTTGCACAGTACTATGTAACTCAGTTTAATCCATTGAAAGCCTCACTACATTATCCCACAAGTGAGCAAAAATATACATAGAACGAACCTAAAAAGTACAGATTTGAAAAATTTTGCTTTTTGCTGCGGCTCCTCAGTCCGAGCACTTCCTTATAAGGCAGTCATTTGAAATTCATGGGTGGGGATTACAGTAATGGAATGTTAATTGCAAAAAAAAAAAATTACACGTCCTCCCAATTTGCGAATATTTGGTATTCATTAATGTACACACCTTCTACTAAAAAAATCTGATGTTTACGCAGCGTTCACAAATCTGGCGGAAAGTTTTTGAGAATGTCCACTTCTTCATACATGTTTTTTTATTAAATTATGTCTAACACTTAAAGATCACAGTTAGCCTGGTGCACAGATGGGAGCAAAAACCAGCTTTGACAAACCTTATTTAAAACATTTAAGACACAATAAAGGCATTTAAGACATAAAAAATTGTTCCATCCAGTTGTTCTAAAGATTATAGTGGTCAGGCATCTCAAACCTGCCATTTTTAAGTACAATATCTGAAAGTGTAGTCACTGCAAAAATAAATAAATTCATAATTAAAAAATTACATATTTGAAAAATTTGACAGGTTTTAGAACAGGTCAAGTACAGCATTACTAAAAAGACCTCAAGATAGAAACACAATGACTGAAACAACAACTCAACAATTCAAGAGACAGCTGGAATTTTTTCCAGGCCATTTGTTACATCTTTATACAATGTCCAACACCCAGCTCAAAATAAAGATCTATCAATTTGCAGTGTGCCTGAAGTAAATGCTAATTCTACAGATTTTAATGAAGATTTCATGACAATATTAAATCAATCACTTTTAACTTCTTAAAAACTACAACATCACAAATATCAGATTAATTTCAAGCCATCAGTAATTAATGGTCTTTGTATTCATCTTCAACAGTGGTTTATTCACAAATATTAGATTCACCTACAACCTAGTGTTATGATTGTCTGAAGCACAACCCATGTGGCATGTTGTATCACATCTTGAGAGCAATCACACTTTTCCAAATGTCCAATTTTTAAAGATTCTTGTGCCTAAGAAACCCTTCACACACACTAAAACGTTTTCTCCTCCATGTGAATGCGCTGGTGTGTTTCGAGAGTTCTCAGTCTACTGAAGCCCTTCCCACAAACTGAGCACTTGTGAGGTTTCTCTCCTGTGTGAATGCGCTCGTGTGACTGGAAATTCCTAAATTCATTAAAACTCTTCCCACAATCTGAGCACTGATACGGTTTCTCTCCTGTGTGAATGCGCTGGTGTGTTTTCAGAGTACTCCGTCTATTAAAATTCTTCCCACAGTCTGAGCACGGATACGGTTTCTCTCCTGTGTGAATGCGCTGGTGTCTTTGGAGACTACTCTTTTGATTAAAACTAGACCCACACTCTGAGCACTGATGCGGTTTTTCTCCTGTGTGGATTCGCTGGTGTCTTTGGAGACTAGTCTGTTGATTAAAACTTGTCCCACACTTTGAGCACTGAAATGGTTTTTCTCCTGTGTGAATGCGCTGGTGCGTTTGAAGATAGCTCATTTTAATAAATCTTTTCCCACACTCTAAGCAATGATACGGTTTCTCTCCTGTGTGAATACGCTGGTGTACTTGGAGTTTAAAATTTTCATTAAACCTCTTCCCACACTCGGAGCACTGATGTGGTTTGTCTCCTGTGTGAATGCGCTGGTGTATTTGGAGATTACTCATGTCATTAAAACCCTTCCCACAGTCTGGGCACTGATGTGGTTTGTCTCCTGTGTGAATGCGCTGGTGTGCTTGGAGATTACTCATTTCATTAAAACCCTTCCCGCACACTGAGCACTGATACGGTTTGTCATCTGTGTGAATGTGCTGGTGTGTTTGGAGACTACTCTGTTGATTAAAACTCTTTCCACACACTGAGCACTGATACAGTTTCCCTCCTGTGTGAATGCGCTGGTGTGTTAGAATATTGCTCAGTCTAGTAAAACTCCTCCCACACTCTGAACAGACATATGGTTTCTCTCCTGTGTGAATGCGCTGGTGCTCTTGGAGATTCCTCAGGCTGGTTAAAGTCTTCCCACACTCTGAGCACTGATATGACTTTTCTCTTGTGTGAATGCGCTTGTGTGCTTGAAGATTCCTCATTTCGTTAAATCTCTTCCCACAATCTGCGCACTGATACGGTCTCTCTCCTGTGTGAATGCGCTTGTGTGTTTGGAGACTACTCAGTCTATTAAATCTCTTCTTACACTCAGAGCACTGATGCGGTTTTTCTCCTGTGTGAATGCGCTGGTGTCTTTGGAGATTAGTCTGTTGATTAAAACTCATGCCACACTCTGAGCACTGAAAAGGTTTCTGTCCTGTGTGAATGCGCTGGTGTTTTTTGAGATTCCTAATTTCATGAAATCTTTTCCCACACTCTGAGCACTGATACGGTTTCTCTCCAGCATCTATGAGCTGCTGTATTTGGACATTACTCAGTTGATTAAAACTTTTTTCACACTTTATGCGCTGATTTGGATTCTCTCCTGTGTGAATGCGCTGGTGTGCTTCAAGACCACTTCGTCTACTAAAACTCTTTCCACAGTCTGAACACAGATACGGTTTCTCTCCTGTGTGAATGCGCTGGTGTCTTTGGAGATGGCACTGTTGAATAAAACTCTTTCCACACACTGAACACAGATACGGTTTCTCTCCAGTGTGAATTCGTTGGTGTATCTGGAGATTCCTCATATTAATAAATGCTTTCCCACACACTGAGCACTTAAATGGTTTTTCTCCTGTGTGAATGCGCTGGTGTGTCTGGAGACTACTCAGTTGACTAAATCTCCTCCCACACTCTGAGCACTGATGAGGTTTCCTTCCTGTGTGAATGCGCTGGTGTCTTTTGAGATTGCTCTTCAAATTAAAGTGCTTTCCACACTCTGAACAGGAAAACATTTTTGCTTTCTGAGTGCATACACTGGGTTTGCTTTAAAGAGCTGTCTTCATCAAAACTTTTCTGTCTGTATTTTTCAGTTTTTTGATGTTTCTTGATTAATTAGTGTAAGTAATGTAGAATTGCCTTGGACACTAGGAGTAGGAGAATCTGTGCAAAGAGACGTTTCTCTTTTCTGAAAAACAAAATCAAATACATGTAAAATATAAAAAAATGTTTTATTTTTAAACATTTGCAAAATATTAGATTTAGTGGTGGTTTGACACTACACACAGCACAATCTAAGTCAACACATGGATTATTTCAGGAGAAAGTCATTTTAGACCACATTTTTTTAATAGAAGTACTTGGCTGAACACACCTCATCACATGAACTCAATGCAAAAAGTACAACTTATCCTTTTTGTGAAAATATTGATAACTGGTGAACTGTGATTTACAACAGAACATTATCACAGACATAAAGACATTACCTGATCAGGGTAATCAAAGTGTAAATTTACATATGTCTAGTGCATGTATATTCATTCATTCATTATCTGTAACCCTTATCCAGTTCAGGGTCGCGGTGAGTCTAGAGCCTACCTGGAATCATTGGGCGCAAGGCGGGAACACACCCTGGAGGGGGTGCCAGTCCTTCACAGGACAATACAGACACACAGATACACATTCGCTCACACCTACGGACACTTTTGAGTCACCAATCCACCTACCAATGTGTGTTTTTGGACCATGGGAGGAAACCGGAGCACCTGGAGGAAACCCACTCGGACACAGGGAGAACACACCAACTCCTCATAGACAGTCACCCGGAGCGGCAATTGAACCCACAACCTCCAGGCCCCTGGAGCTGTGTGACTGCGACACTACCTGCTGTGCCACCGTGCCGCCCTGCATGTATATTATTTAATGATATTTAAATATTTTAATGGTAATGACAGTATTAACATTAAAAATACATTTGGTGCATAATATACTTACAATTTGTAGAAGAATTTCCATTTAAAATTTGACTGATAAAATATTTTATATTGTGATAATTTTAGATGTTGATCAATTTTGAAAAATGTATTGTGGTAAAATATTTGTTCATCTCGCCTCAGTCTGACTGATAATTCAGGAAGGTTATCAATAAACCTAAACCCTACTTGCTGTGGGGTATAATATGCTTGACCCATTACTGTGGATAAAGGTTTATTCTGACTGAAAAGTTGTTTTTGTAGAGACACTGACATATCCTTTCTCCGAGCAGTTGAGAGCTGCCTCAGAGATGAGGAAAAAGATGTGGAAATGAAAATAAGTCTCTTGAAGGAAGTTTGTACAATCAAAAAGGCACAATCCAGTTTTTACATCAAAGCTGGTAAAAATCTTACTCTATGTTCATGAGTTTGCATGTGGAATCACCTGATGTTTTCAACATCTTGTAGAAAAGAAAAAACTGTTTGATACAAATCAGTTTGCAAATGTTGTAGATTTTGTTGGGGGAAGAAAAATCAAGCCACTAGCTACTACCCTAACAAATAAAATATACCATGACACCTGAATTATGACAAATGTATGGAAAACCTCCATTTTCAGTTACTTGAAGGCAACGTTGTCACATCTGGGGAACTGCTGTTTTCATGGTTTGTTTATGTTCAGAAGATCTAATGTGGTATGATATGTTTTAGGGGAAAAACAACAATGAAGTTTAACCTGTCTGTAAGTTGTTTTTTTTTTTATTTCACGGTTTGAATTACCACAGAAACTCACACGGACCCCAGCCAAAGTTGCCAAAGTCCGGTGGAACTCCTGAACAACATTCAAACTCATGGAATATGTCAGTGTTTCTCAACCCTGTTTGTGAAGGCACCATGCCCTGCACATTTTATAACACCAACAGGAATTCTGAAAGGCTATATTCCTTAGTTGAACCAGCTGTGTTAGGAGAAAGCAATAAAAACACATAAGAGTTCGTCTTCAGGATCAAGGCTGAGATGCACTGACCTGTGTAACTTTTTAATTTTTGTTAAAGTCAAAAGCCTGTGCTAAGTGTCATGAGTTTTCAAGTGTTGGAAATGCCTAAAAACTGGCTGTTTAAATACTATTACTAATGGTAATGATAATAATAATTAATTCCACCAAATACAAAAGGGATTTTCACCTTCTTGGGCCCTTATTAAATATTTAATATTAGGAATGTTGTGTATATTCTCTTTTCTTTCCTGTACAAGTGATAAAACATTTTCTCTAGACCAGTCAGGGTTTTTGTGTGTGAAAGTCTGTCACTGAAAAACGATTCTCGTTTTTTTGCTACGTATCTATAGTCATATTTTATGTTCAGTTAAAAACGTTTTCCTTTGTTAAAGAGTATCCCTACCATGGGAAAAAAGACGCTGGGTGGATTTTCGTTTCCCTCCTTCAGGATTAAAACCACTGGGAGTCACGGCTAAGAGCTAACACTGCCCTCCTGATCTCAGTGAGGACAAAGCCCACACATTCATCTTTCTGTGAGAATGAATTACAAAACACAGTGTAAACACAGTGAAAGTCTTACACCGCTCTTTACCTTCAGTAAAACACGTCCTGATTCTCTCTCCAACAAAAACAGAGACGCAGGTCCATCCACACACCAGGAGTCCGGTCCTGCAGGAGTTTACACCTGCGCCCTCCAGCGTCCAGGAGTGGAATGAGAGGCTGTGGATCTAGCAAGGAAACTGTCCGTTATTTTTCAAACCGTCTACCGCAGCTAGCAACCCATTATGGAACAAATGTTTTAAAACTCCAGCACAAACGTAGCCGAGACTGAAAATCACGTCTAAAAAATTTAAGCATTCCCACTGAGCTAGCTTTTAAAGCAGAAACTATGGGTATAAATCCACAAAATTGACAGGTTAACTCAAAGTTGTGTCATATTAGGTCAAAAGTTTCAGCCAAACTCGTTAAAGTGTTTGCATTGCAGCTGTGTAAGTACAATACATGGTAAATTAAAAATATGAATTTGCATATGGCAGCCATTTTGTTTGGATTTATCAACTTTTTTGGGATAATTATCAGAATTCAGGCATGTCAGTTTTGAATTCTCATTAGAACAGGGAGATTAGCTCACAAGAGTAAATTTGAACAAATGTACCACCCCTGCCTCTCAGCGCTCCTTCTATAGTCACTCTATTAAAACACACTCATAAATTAATACACATTTAAAGAGTAGATCAAGAAATACGACAAAAACTATATTCAAGATAAATCAACAACTCTTAAAATAATAATACACCTAAATAACACTCTTCTGAATGTGTGGGTTTTTTCAGTTTGTCTGTATGTGATTCAATCTGAAAAAAAAAAAAAAACTAAACTTAAAAATCATTTGTTGCTCTTTAAGCAGAACAAGGCATATGGAAGATACTATATAAATTTTATCCAGGTACAAATTAAAACCACACTATGATCCTGATGATGTAGTTTGGATATCTGTAATTGTGAAATACTACTCTGCAGAGTTTTAGATGAGAGTAACATTTGGATTGTTAGCTTTCCTAACAGATTTCAGGACACTGATGATTGACTGTGATCTCCGATTTTGAGGAAATTGCTGTGAAATTATCATTGTCCTGAAATTCTCCAGCTGTTTACACTTCAGATTGTTGTCCATTCTCTCTATTTCCATGCAGTGTTATTTGAGGGGGGAAAAAAGCAAAGTAAAATCAAGCAAAGTAGAGGCTTCATTATGTTTATTTAACAATTAATGAGACTTACAAAAATTCTATATCAATGAATGTTCTACATGGTGTTTAAATGGAAATTAAGCAAAAGAATTTAGAGTAATACAGCTATATTAATGTTTATTAACCACTTAATGCAACCCAAACAACCCGACACCCATTTCCAAGGCAGCAACGCTTCAGCAACAAGTCTTCAAATCTTTCTTAATGAATGTATAAATATTTAAATCCAAATGTCTAAAGTTACTCCCACCCTCAGTGCAGCGATATTGCTTCTACTCTGTGTGAAGGCACTGATGATTTTTTTCAGATATATCCATCTAATAATACTTTTCCCATACTCTGGCATGAATGCATTTGGAGATTGCTCAGTCTGATAACTGAATTTCCCCTGGGGATCAATAAAGTATCTACCTACCTAGGTAGCTTCTCTTCTGTTTGAATTTTCATGTGTGTTTGGAGACTCCACATTTCAACACTCGGGCACTGATATGGCTTCCCTTGCTTTAAGTCAGCAAGATGTGGCTGGAATTTTTCCACACCCAACTCAAAATAGAAATCTAATCTTTGCAATGTACATGAAGATTTCAGGAGATGCAAAATCTACATCATCTTAATGAAGATTTGATGACAATAGCAGACCATTCTCTTTCATCCACGGCTCACATTCTTCAACAGTCCACTTTAGAAAACACTCCCAACCTGCTAGCAATAATCAGATTCATCTGCAATTATTAGATTCGTTTGAGTTTATCAGACACATCTGTGGTCTCCATATATATCTGCAATCATCAGATTTGATAAAAATAATTATTTGAATTACGTGCCACAACATAGCGATTAAAAGAGATTAATGAATGCATATGAATCACAATGTGCAGTAGCATTCCTTTTGTTTTAGGAGAATGCACTGATTTACTTTTAGATCCTTCTGCCTAATTACGTTTTCCCAAACTCAGAGCACTGATAGTTTTTTCTCGTGTGTGAATACGACGATGTGTTTTAAGGGTACTAAGTCTATTGAAACTCTTCCCACACTCTGAGCACTGATACGGTTTCTCTCCTGTGTGAATGCGCCGGTGTGTTTGGAAATCGCCAAGTCTAATGAAACTCTTCCCACACTCTTGACAGTAATATGGTCTTTCTCCTGTATGAATTCTTTGGTGCTCTTTGAGCTCCCTCTGACTCTTATAACGTTTCTCGCACTGTGTGCACTGATGTGGTTTCTCTCCAGTGTGAATGAGTTGATGTGATTGGAGATGAGTCAGCTGATTAAAACTCTTCGCACACTCTGAGCACTGATACGGTTTCTCTCCTGTGTGAATGCGCTGGTGTGTCTGGAGATTCCTCATTTCATTAAAACTTTTCCCACAGTCTGAGCACTGATATGGTTTCTCTCCTGTGTGAATGCGCTGGTGTGTGTGCAGACTACCCAGTCTATTAAAACTTCTCCCACACTCTGAGCACTGATAAGGTTTCTCTCCAGTGTGAATGCGCTGGTGTCTTTGTAGATTGCTTAAGTGATTAAAACTGTTCCCACATTCTGAGCACACGTACGGTTTTTCTCCAGTGTGAATGCGCTGGTGTGTTTGGAGATTACTCAATTGATTAAAACTCATTCCACACTCTGAGCACTCATACGATTTGTCTACTGCATGAATGACCTTGTGTCTTCGTAGATTCCTCATTTCATTAAAACCTTTCCCACACTCTGAGCAATGATATGGCTTCTCTCCAGTGTGAATGCGCTGGTGTGTTTGGAGACTACTCAAACTACTTAAACTCTTTCCACACTCTGAGCACTGATATGGTTTGTCTCCTGTGTGAATACGCTGATGTGCTTGCAGGATACACAGTCTATTAAAACTCTTCCCACACTCTGAGCACTGGAACGGTTTCTCTCCTGTATGAATGATCTTGTGTGTTTGCAGGCTACCCAGACTACTAAAACTCTTTCCACATTCTGAGCACTGAGGCCTTTTGTTTCTTGAATTAAGGCACTGGTGGCTTCTTAGTTTAGTCTTCGAATGAAAACTTTTTCCACACTCTGAACAGGAATGCAAATTCTCTCCTGTGTGAATGTGCTGGTTTTGTTTGAGAGAACTGTCTTGATTAGCATCCTCACCGTCCAAGCAGTCATGTGTTTTAAATTTGTCTGTACTTGTCTCTATTTGTTTGTCTGATGTATTAACGTGGGGAGTAGTCGAGGACGTTTCCTTAGAAATGGAGCTTCCACACACTGTATCCTCGCATTTCATCTCTTCTGGTTTCAACATTGTGATATAGTCCTCTGGGGGGATTGGTATTGGTGAAAAGAGAACTGTCTTGGACACTAGAAGCTGGAGAAGCCTTGGAAAGAGGTGTTGCTCTTTTCTGAAAAATAAAAAGGAAAATTTAAATTTAATACAAATTTTTGTAGTAATATGCCACTACTTTGAGTACAGTCTCAGATCCTGAGTCAAGATGTATTCATCCAGGATAAGGTCACTTTTTTTGCTGTTGTTGTTAAATGTACTTTTTTGTGGCAGAAGACACTGGAGATGCATTAAGCCGCTGAACACCACAAAAGAATTTGGTTGTTTTCATTTTAGTGAGAATAATTAAACATCTCGGTACAATTCAGAAATTGACATTTGAACTGCATTCATCCATAGCCTTTCCAGTAAAATAAGAATTTATAGGTCAGGTCAGGATGCCCATGGCAAGTGTGGGTTAAAGTGGTATAAAGTATCCCATTTTATAAAAATATATTGGCGTGGTGTTTGGGATACTCTCCAGGGAGAGTCTGATGCCTTTCTTCACTTAAAATTGCCAAGAGCAGACTACTAATGCAGAATAAAAAGATACAGATAAAGATACAGGTAAATTAAACCAGAAAATCTCTGGTGTATAAGCACCTCAAGTGTTGGTATTTTGTAGACTGAAGCTGTTTTCACATATGAACTGTAGGGAAATTCTAGAGAAACTCCAGAGTGGGGCTTTCACACATGCTAGGGCACAGCAGATTTTGTGTGTCAGAAATGTTCTTGGCGTGGGGAATGTGCTGCATGCTTTAGGCATGGGGCAGTGCACGTGCAGAAGAAACTGTGGAGCATTAGTGGCTCAACTCTCACATGCACTGGTTCTGACTTTACCAGGACTCTTTTCTCAGGGGCTAGCAGGATAAAGTGTGTAAAGTCCAGGACAAGTGTTGCAGGCATTCACACATACAGTTCCTTCAAGTAAACTCTGCAACATTTTTTACCCCGGAAATGTTATCACACAATCTGGGATTACTCCCCAATCTGTTACACGTGTGTGTGTGTGTGTGTATGCAGAGCAACAGGTGGTTTACAGTTTGTAACTGTAGAATTAAAATATACACTTGTATGGTCAGTAGAGCTGATAAATTGGACAACGAAAGTAGATATAGCTGTTCCTAATCAAATGATGATTCAATGTGTATGTGTAGAGGAGAAAACTTTAGCCTGCTGGTGTGTAGATAAAGCAAAATATTCAAAAGTAATTTATTTCGGGAACAATTAATAACGTCAATGGACGTCAAAAATACGTCTAATAATCGTCTTTTCAACTTTAATTTTCAACCTTAAGAGAACGTTGATTAGACGGCAGTAATTACGTTATTTCAACGTTGAATCAACGGCTAAATGTTTACTGGGAAGGCTTTGTCAGACTTGTTTTTGTCCATATATCTTAATACATTTGTTTGTATGGAAAACACTGGCTATTTTATTTGGTATGTCTTTATTGTCGTCTTTGTTCCCCTTCGTTTAGGAATATCTGTGCCATGTGGATTGTCACTTCTCTCCAGGATTACAGACAGAAACTGAGAGTCACAGCTAGAGCTAACACTATCCTCCTGATCTCAGTGAGAACAAAGACTCCACACAGTCCCTTTTCTGTGAGAGTGAGTTACAAACACAGTGTAAACAGAGTGAAACAGTCTCACACAGCTCCTTACCTTCAGTAAAACACGTCCTGATTCTCTCTCCAACAAAAACAGTCCGAGAAACACAAATCCAGCTCCAGACCAGGAGCTCCAGACCTGCAGGACTTTACACCTGCGCCCTCCAGCGTCCTGGAGTGGAATGGGAAGCGGTGGCACTGGTTTGGAAAAGAGGACGGTCCTCAAATATAAACAAACCTTTAAAAAGATTTCTTCATATATTTCACTACATGAAAATTGGATAAAATGTAATCTGACTTTGAAAACTTTAAACACTGTCACACTACTCATTAGTTCTGCTCCTTATTTATTATTTGTACAATGGGATGGCACTTTCATATTTCTGCAAAGTAAAACTCTAACAAAAAATTTATTTATTTATTTATTTATTTTTTTTTTGGGGGGGGGGGGGGTTGTTTGTTTGTTTGTGTGTAGCTCAGATTTAAATATCAGATAAATGAAAAACGTTCACGGTCATCCAAGTCTCCTCTATAAATGGATGAATATAATGGAAATGTTTAAAACATAACTTATTCACCAGGAACATTCATTGTCTGTAAGCGCTTATCCAGTTCAGGGTTGTGGTGTATCCGGAGCATACCCGGAGTCAGTGGGTGCAAAGCAGGAATACACCCTGGAGGGGGCGCCATGAACATGATCTGCTTTATTTACTTGAGATTACAGATGTTTTGCGTGTAGACCATCATTATTTGAGACTAGAACTCTTAACTGTAACTACCACAAGTACTGACCAGACAGGACAAAACCTGATGAAAGCTAACAGTAAGTTTTGACATTACTCTAGCCCAGGGGTGTCAAACTCATTTTCACAGAGGGCCACATCAGCATAATGGTTGCCCTCAAAGGGTCAGATGTAACTGTAAGACAGTATAAATGTAACCAAATGTAATGTAGAATAAATGCAAGTACTCCTTAATGTTAAATAACTCTGAATTTATTACTTACTCAACTTATAAATATTTGCATAGAGATATAAATGTTTGCTCGTTGCTCTGTTAACAACATAAATCCTGTTAATTTGTCAGGTTAAGAAACTCATATTACTCCATCAATCAACAATCAAACTATCCAAGTGAACAAAGAAAAATATCATCAAACACAAGTTATGACATTAACTAACTCTTTGTCTTTGTCTTGAAGGCTAATTTTGTTATACTTAGCTCCGTGTTTGGTATGAAAGTGCCGACGTAAATTGTACTCCTTGACAACTACCACCGCCTCAACACAAAAGACATACCTATCTAGTGGTCACTTGACGGGCAACATAATTGGCATGGATTGTGGGAAATGTAGTTTAAAGTCAATGCATGCTTTACAATTAGTGACAGAACAATTAATACTCAAGTCTAAAAGCGTGCATTGACCATAAAGTCCATTTCCCACAATTCATGCTGATTATGTTACCCGTGAAACAACGGCATTAAGCCACTAGATTGCAGTCAATCAGATCTTTTAAGCTCTTGTGGGCCACATCAAATGACATGGCAGGCCTTGAGTTTGAGACGTGCCCATTCTAGAAAATGTACTTATCCTTGTTGAACTTGGTAACTTTTTTCCCCCACAATGCTTTTTTGTTGTTGTTGAAGTATAATCACACTAATAACAGCTCAAATGTATACATTGGTAAATGAAGAAAAGAAAAATCCATGTATTATAATCAAAGTTTTGGAAATTGTTGTTTATTCATACATATTTACAAGTGAACTTGGGGGATTTTGCTCTGTCCACATACCATTTTCTTCTCTCTCCTCTCTGATCATCTCTTCTACTTTCCTTAGAATTTAGACTGCAGAGATGGGTCTTCTCTGCTCTCCAGTCATTTGCTCACAGTGTAGTACAAACAAATAACTGTGTTATCAATTACTGAAAAAATCCTTCATACTTTAAAAGAAGAATGCCAGAAAATACAGTCTCTACAGTAACATGACAAAGAAAACGTATGGCCACATCCCAGACCTGCAAGGGAATGCCCCCAAAAAATGGTTGCCTCACTTTAACAACCCCAGAAGTTTTGGCTTGCTCCAGCAACCCACCATATGCATATACTCTTTGCTCTGCCTTTATTTTCATGTCACTGTTATCATCTATCTACTGTTTTGTGTAGTGTGTTGTACACATGATCAAAATCTGAAAATACAAACCTCTGAACTCTTTTTCATTGTGGAGGACCTGGTTTCTCTCTCTCTCTTCTCTCCATCCCTGGCACTTATTTCCCTACCTTACCAGGCCCTCTACGGCACTCCCTTCTCCTCTTAGCTGTACCACACATCCTCTAGCTCGTTCTCTCCATTCTCTGCCTCATCTATCTGGCTTTGATTGACACCAGTGAGGGCACATCGTTACTCAGATCTACGCTGGGTTTCAATACAAAAACAATACCAACAACAACAAAACAGTAGGATCCTACTCAAAATAATGTGAATCAGAATTTAGCTCTTAAACAGAGCTTTTGTCTGGTTCTCTATAGTAGTAATTCTGACTCCAGAAGGTTTCCAGATGTTGTTTCAGGATAGCTGATATAGGAAAAAAAACGGGACATCTCTCAAAAATTGATAAAAATGGAAAAACTTTATTACAGCAAGCAGTTGCAAGATACAATGATGTACCATGGATTCAGCAGAGCTGGACTGAACATTGAGTAAAAGAAAAACATAGCTTATATAGTTTGACAGTACCGCCTTCCCCTAAGCTCCTCCTAAAGGATGTAATGTCAGTCGTGTCTGAGTACAGTCCATGTGTAAATACCACTCAAGTTCTAACTCAGTGGAAATAGAGTTCTGTCACTTTCATTTTCATGTAGTAATTTCACATATCCAGTGGCTTTGAGGTTTCCATTGATTAAGAATGGCCGCACTATCTTTGTACCCCATATACCACACCATACCATCAAGATGTGCAGCACCTGAAACTACAGATACTGGCAGCCTGTGCTAGCATTTCTCCTGCAGTGTTGCTATCAGTGTGTGAAGAGTGTAAGAAGAGGGTTGCATTGACAATCCAACACAATAGGCAGCACTTTGAACACATTTTATAAGTGGTCAGAAACTTGTAAATAACTCATGAAAGAATAAAAGTCATGTTAAAACCAAGCATTCCATTGTTTTTCTTGTGAAATTCTCAATGAGTTTGATGTGTCACATGACCATCTTCCCATTGGAAAAACAATAGTTGGATGCAAAATGGCCGACTTCAAAATGGCCACCATGGTCACCACCCATCTTGAAAATTTCTGAAGATACTTCTGTGCAATAAGACATTTCCAAATCATTTGTGAATGTGAATATGTTTTTTGAGACCACTTGATCTACTGAAACATTTCCCACACTCTGAGCACTGATATGGTTTCTCTCCCGTGTGAATGCGCTGGTGTCTGTTGAGACCAGTCAAGCTATTAAAACTCTTCTCGCACTCTGAGCACTGATGCGATTTCTCTCCTGTGTGAATGCGCTGGTGTGTGTGCAGACTACCCAGTCTATTAAAACTACTCCCACACTCTGAGCACTTATAAGGTTTCTCTCCTGTGTGAATCTGCTGGTGTCTTTGGAGATTACTCAGGTAATTAAAACTGTTCCCACACTCTGAGCACAGGTACGGTTTCTCTCCAGTGTGAATGCGCTGGTGTGTTTGGAGACTACTCAATTGATTAAAACTCATTCCACACTCTGAGCACTCATACGATTTGTCTACTGCATGAATGAGCTGGTGTCTTCTGAGATTCCTCATTTCGTTGAAACTTTTCCCACACTCTGAGCAATGATATGGCTTCTCCCCTGTGTGAATGCGCTGGTGTGCTCGAAGAATACTCAGAGTACTTAAACTCTTTCCACACTCTGAGCACTGATATGGTTTCTCTCCTGTGTGAATACGCTGATGTGCTTGCAGGATACACAATCTATTAAAACTCTTTCCACACTCTGAGCACTGGAACGGTTTCTCTCCTGTGTGAATTAGCTGATGTGCTTGCAGGATACACAGTCTATTAAAACTCTTCCCACACTCTGAGCACCGAAATGGTTTCTCTCCTGTGTGAACGCGCTGGTGTGTTTGCAGACTACTCAGACTACTAAAGCTCTTTTCACATTCTGAGCACTGATGCATGTCATTTCTTGTGTGAATGCGTTGGTGCCTTCTGAGCTTGGTCTTCAAATTAAAACTTTTCCCACACTCTGAACAGGAATGCAATTTCTCTCCTGTGCGAATGTGCTGGTTTTGTTTGAGAGAACTGTCTTGATTAAAATATGTTTTAAATTTGTCTGTACTTCTCTGTATTTGTCTGTCTGATGTATTAACGTGGGGAGTAGTCAAGGACGTTTCCTTAGAAATGGAGCTTCCATACACTGTATCCTCACATTTCATGTGTTCTGGTTTCAACATTGTGATATATTCCTTTGGGGGGGATGGGTATTGGTGAAAAGAGAACTGTCTTGGACACTAGAAGCTGGAGAAGCCTTGGAAAGAGATGTTCCTCTTTTCTGAAAAAGAAAAAGGAAAATTAAAATTAATTCAAAGTTTAGTAGTAATATGCCACTGCTTTCAGCACCATCTCAGCTGCTATGTCAAGAATCAGAATTAGAATCACTTTACTGGCCACTGTGCTTGCACAAACAGGAATTAGTTTTCTGCATTTAACCCAATCTGTGCAGTGAAACACATATTTACTTCAGTACAGCACACAGTCTTGTAGTTAGTCAGCAGAGTAGTGTAAACAGCTACTGACAATCCAGAGCCGGGACCAGGCCACAGACAGACAAGCTAAACCGACCATCTGCGAACTGCCTTGAGGCATCACCTAGGTTCAACTTTATTGAGACTGTGTCTTTCCCCTGAATTAAACGTAGAAGTAGAAAAAAAAATTAGCCTGTTTCAACAACCTAATCAATATTAAATCATACACATTTGATAGCAGCAACACCTCAGACCTAAAATTTGGGTTACTCAACATAAGATCACTAAACTCAAAAGCAGTCATCATAAATGATACATTTGACGTTTTCTGTCTCACAGAAACGTGGGTTAGACCAAATGAATTTTCACCACTAAATAAAGCCACCCTTCTAGACTATAATTATGTGCATAGCCCAAGAACATCAGGTGGAGCATGTGTAATTTACCAAAATATCTTAGACATCAATCTTAAACAATGTGACACCTTCATCTCTTTTGAGGTTTTCTCCACCATTATTACAAATCCGGTCACAAAAAAGGACGCATTTTTATTATGTAACATTTCCAGACCACTAGGGCCTTATTCAGAATTTCTGAAAGAATTCAGTGATTTTGCTGCAAACCTAGCTGTGTGCAATCATAAAGTTATAATTGTAGGAGATTTCAATATCCAGTTTGAGAAGGCAGACGACCCACTAAAAAGGCATTTACTTCAATCCTAGACTCTATTGGTATTACTCAAAATGTAACAGGGCCTACACACTACTGTAGTCAAAATTTAGACTTACTTTTAACACTTGGTTTTAACACCGACAAAATTAATATCTTACCGCAAACCTCAGCAATCTCCGACCATTACCTAATTTCATATGAACTAGGTCTCAGCCATAATATATGTATGTCCCCTCGCTATTCTACAAAGTGTATAATAAAACCATCTACCGCCCTACAATTTATAGAAAACTTCAACCAGAAATATCAACACCAGTTCTCACTCCATCAGACCCAATGGACCTAGATGTACTAACTGACTACTTAGAAAATACCTGTCGATCTACTTTAGAAAATGTGGCACCACTTAAAAGAAAAATTATGAGACAAAAAAGCTCACTCCATGGTACAGTGATAAAACCCATATCTTAAAACAAACTTCATGGAAACTAGAGCGGAAATGGCGATCAACCAAGCGGGAAGTGTTCCACTCTGCCTGGAAGGACAGCTTTATAGAGTATAAAAAATGCTCTCTCTAAAGCTCGCTCAGCATATCTGGCCTTGCTGATCTCCAATAATAAAAATAATCTTAGAGTACTGTTTAGTGTGTTTTCCAGAATTACAAAAATCAGGCAGGTTCAACTACTAATTCCGGCAACTCTCACCAGTAAAATCTTTATGGACTTTTTAAATAATACAATTGAGAATAGTAGACAACAAACTCAAACTACAGAATTAAATCTGACCTGGCTGCCACCCGATGTGGCTAATATAAAACATAATGTAATCATAAAAGAAAGACTTGAAACCTTTTACCCACTGCCGCAGTTAGAACTAGAGAAGATTATCACCTCCGCAAACTGTACAACTTGCACACTTGATGCAATTCCCACAAAATTACTTAAAGAAGTACTACCAGCTTTAACTATAGTAAACTCATCCCTTAGCCTGGGCCATGCACCCAAAGATTTTAAACTAGCAATTATTAAACCTGTAATCAAGAAACCAAATCTTGATGCTAGCACACTGTCTAATTACAGGCCTATTTCTAATCTGCCATTTCTATCCAAGATCTTAGAAAAAGCCATGGCCCAACAACTTAGTTTATATTTACATAAGAATCATATATATGAAAAATTCCAATCTGGATTCAGACCACATCATAGCACTAAGACAGCTCTATTCAAGATTACAAACGATCTTCTTCTTGCCTCTGATCAAGGCCTCTTGACCTCAGCAGAGCTTTTGATACCATAGACCACAATATTCTCCTAGAAAGGTTAGAAAACATGGTTGGTATCACAGGCACAGCCCTATAGTGGTTCAAGTTTTACTTAACAGAACGTTATCAATTTGTAAATGTAAACGATTTATCTTCAAATTATTCTAAGATTTGGAAATCCTCAAGGCTCTATTTTAGGACCATTATTTTTTACCTTATACATGTTACCGCTAGGCACAGTTATAAGAACGCATGACATTAACATTCACTGTTACGCAGATGACACGCAATTGTATATTTAGGCCAAGCCCGATGACAAAGGCAGATTAAAGAAAATAGAGGACTGTGTAAAAGACATGAAAGGCTAGATGTTGCGTAACTTCCTTCTTCTAAACAGCAACAAAACAGAAGTTCTGCTTTTGGGTCCAAAAGTGGCCAGAAATAAATGATGAGATTTAATTTGGAACCTTGCTGACTTTCCAGTTGTGCCTGGTTCAGCAGCAAAAAATTCCTGGTGTCATAAATGACCCGGATTTATAATTTGATCAACACACAAGCAGTATCACTAGGGCAGCTTTTTTACATCTTCACAACGTCGCCAAGATAAGAAATGCAATATCCCTGCCGGACGCAGAAACATTAGTACATGCCTTTATTACTTCAAGGCTTGACTATTGTAACGCACTACTGTCAGGATGCACCAGCAGGAATCTCTCCTTTTAGTTAAAGCTGTCATAGTCAGATCTGCCGGAGTCATTAGCCACACTCTGGAAATGTTCACATTTTCTGCAGCAGATTCAAAATTTCATCCCTTTACTATTTTCCGAGTAAATGACCGCCCACATGTCCGGACAGCACTCCAAGAGGATAGCCCAACGCTTTAGCGACAGCAGAGACACTCGGAGCCTGTGGCAGGGAATTCAGTCCATTACAGATTATAAACCCCCGCCACAGACCTGTGACAGCACCTCCTCTCTGCTGAATGACCTGAATGGGTTCTTCGCATGGTTTGAGGCACTAAACCACACCCCGGCACATAAATCCACCCCCCCTCCTGGAGAAAAGGTGCTCACACTATCCTCAGACAAGGTGAGGAATATATTCAGCAGGATCAACGCTTTGAAAGCTCCTGGACCTGACAACATACCTGGTCGTGTGATTAAGGACTGCGCTGGCGAACTTGCAGAGGTGTATTCTGACATCTTCAACACCTCACTGAGTCAGGCTGTGGTCCCTGTATGCTTCAAAGCCACCACTATAATCCCTGTCCCAAAGAAGTCATCACCCTCCTGTTTCAACAACTACCGCCCGGTCACACTTACCTCCATCCTCATGAAGTGCTTCGAGCGGCTAGTCATGCAACACATCAGGTCTTCCCTCCACCCTCCTTAGACCCCTACCAGTTTGCATATCGATCAAATCGTTTAACTGATGATGCTGTCTACACTGCTCTCCATGCAGCCCTTACTATTCTGGTCAAGAAAGACACCTATGTCAGAATGCTTTTTATTGATTTCAGTTCTGCATTCAACACAATCATCCCCCAACAGCTCATTTAGACTGGGACTGAACACATCACTGTGCAACTGGCTACTAACCTCATCAGCAACAACCATGAGTCACACTAGAGGAGTGAAGTGAGCTGGCTGGCCTCTTGGTGCAAACACAACAATCTCTCTCTGAACACTGAGAAGACCAAGGAGATTGTTGTGGACTTCAGCAGAACTCGCACACAACATGCCCCTCTATCCATCAACGGGGCTGCTGTGGAGAAGGTGAGCAGCACCAAGTTCCTGGGTGTGCACGTCACAGAGGACCTCTCCTGGACCATCAACACAACATCACTGGCCAAGAAGGCTCACCAACGGCTCTACTTTCTCCACTAGCTAAGAAGAGCAAGAGCTCCCACGCCCATCATGATCACCTTCTACTAGGGGGCCATCGAGAGTATCCTGACTAGCTGTTTCACTGCGTGGTACGGGGCCTGCACAGCATCCTGCCGCAGAACCCTCCAGTGTATTGTGAGAACTGCTAAGAAAATCATTGGTACATCTTTCCCCTGCCTTTAGGACTTATACAGCTCCCGCCTCCTACGAAAAGCCCTCTGCTTGGCAGGTGATCCCACCCACCCACTACACAGCTTCTTGAGCCTGCTGCCATCAGGGCGGAGTCTCAGGGCTAGGACCAGCAGACTGAGGGATAGGTCCATCCATCAGGCTGTGAGAATGCTGAGCTCTCTCCCTGCTCTGCCCCCCTCCCACTTCTGCCCCGCACACACACTAACTCAGCAACCTCATCAATTACCACCAATACCCAACTGTGACTTTGAAAATCAGGCAGGCACTCAACCACTTTAACCAGCCTCCAGGCTTCATATCCCTGTATTTGCACTACTGTTGACACTGGTTCTGTTTATATTGGTACTGTCACTTAACCATTTCATCAGACCTAAACTGTGACTTTTTCAATAGAACCGGTATGCACTTGTTCATTTTATTTAGTTGTTATACGATTATCTTGCACTATTGTCTACTCTGCCTTGTACATCCAGCATCCTACCTCCTTCTATTACAATTATCTTGCACTATTGTTTACACTGCCTTGTACATCCAGTATCCTACCTCCAAATCAGGTTACTGTCTTCAGTCAGTGTCCCATTGTCTCATGTATGTCTATCAGTGAGCTGCTAGTATTGTATGTCCTGCACTTGTCTTCTGTTGTCCTGCACTTGTCTTCTGTTTGTTCACTTTCATATATTTATATACTTAGCTTAGTTGAATTTAGTCTATTTTTTGTTAAATTTTACTGCATCTTGGAGAGGAGAGTAATGTAATTTGAATCCTTTGCATGTCCTATACATATGCAGAATTGACAATAAAACTCTCGACTTGACTGTGTAAATGATTTTTTTTTTTTACAATATATTGGTGTGGTGTTGGGGATACCTTCCAGGGAGTAGGTATCAGATTATGTTGCTCAGATTAATTCAAGAAGTTTTGCTGCATATTGTCAGGAAATCACAATTGTTCCGATACAAAAAAAAGACCAGCATCGGCAGCCTAAATGACTTTAGACCAGTCACCCTGACACCTGTTATCATGAAGTGTTTTGAAAAACTGGTGAGATGTTACATCAGGTCCTGCCTCCCAGCCACCCTCGACCCATTTCAATTTGCATACAGAGCGAACAGGTCAACAGAAGATGCAACAGCGCTCCACGCCACCATTTCCCACCTGGAACTGCAGGGGCGCTATGCCAGGCTGCTCTTTGTTGACTTCAGCTCTGCATTCAACACCATACTTCCAGACAGGCTGACTGTTAAGCTAATGGGCATTGGTCTTCCATACACTATATGCAGTTGGCTAAGGAACTTCCTCACAGACCGTGTACAGAGAGTTAGAGTTGGCTCACATCTCTCCACAGCCCTCATCATCAACACTGGATTTCCACAGGGTTGTGTGCTGAGCCCACTCCTCTATACACTGTACACGTATGAATGCATCAGCAGCCACTCAGACAACGTCACAATCAAGTTCGCTGACGACACTACTCTGGTCAGACTGATCTCTGAGGGCGATGAAACGGCATACAGGGTAGAGGTTCAAAAGCTAGTGGAGTGGTGCTCAGTGAACAACCTGGTTATTAATACCTCCAAGACCAAAGAACTGATTGTATACTGAAGGAAGAAGTCCAACCTGCAATCAATCTGCATCAATGGACAGGATGTGGAGAGGGTGTCCAGCTTCAAGTTCCTGCGGATGTATATGGACGCAGATCTCCGATGGGGTTCTAAGACTTCAGCGCTGGTGAAGAAGGACCAGCAACGTCTTTATTTCCTGAGGATCCTTAAGAGGCTGAATCTGGATAAGAAATTGCTGACTGTTTTCTACCGCTGCTCCGTGGAGAGCGTTCTGACACACTGCATCTCTGCGTGGTTCTCCAGCTTTAGCACAGAGCATAAAAATACCTTACAGAGGGTCATCATCATGTCACAGAAAATCATTGGACATGCTCTCCCCTCCCTGGAGGACCTCTACAGCACTCGTTGCCTCAGGAGGGCTTACACTATTATCAAGGACTGTACACACCCAGGACACCAGATATTTGAACTGCTGCCCTCAGGCAGACGTTACAGACAAACCATTTGAGGGAAGACAAACCATTTGAGGGATTATCTTTGCTAAACAAATACCAAATAGTTCAGGTATAAACAGATCTGGTTTTGTTTAAACCGGTTCAGTGCAATAACTGATGCTGCTAAAAACTTACATTGTGCAATAAGCGATGCTGTAGTTGTGGATTGTGTACATAGGAGAACTCATAGTGAATTATTTAAATACCAAATAGTTCAGGTATAAACAGATCTGGTTTTGTTTAAACGGGTTCAGTGTATTAACTGATGCTGCTAAATGTTACATTGTGCAATAAGCGATGCTGCAGTTGTGGATCGTGTACATAGTGAATCACTTATGTTATGCTCTTAAATCTGTGTACTGCTTCCTTAAATATGTTCTTTTAATTCTTTCTTGTTTTAACTTTTTCTCTTAATTGCGCTAAGGGGAGGGGGGCTGTAACCCAGTTTAGTTGTATAAGTAAAATGTACAATGACAATAAAGGTTTCATCATCAGTGATGGTTTGAGCTGCCATATCATGGCATTCCCTTGGCCCAATACATGTGCTAGATGGGCGCATGACTGCCAAGAACTACCGAGTCATTCTGTAGGACCATGTGCATCCAATGGTTCAAACATTGTGTCCTGAAGGCGGTGCCGTGTATCAGGACGACAATGCACCAATACACACAGCAAGACCGGTGAAAGATTGGTTTTATGAACATGAAAGTGAAGTTGAACATCTCCCATGGCCTGCACAGTCACCAGATCTAAATATTATTGAGCCACTTTGGGGTGTTTTGGAGGAGCGAGTCAGGAAACGTTTTCCTCCACCAGCTTCGCGTAGTGACCTGGCCACCATCCTGCAAGAAGAATGGCTTCAAATCCCTCTGACCACTGTGCAGGACTTGTATACGATGAACTGACGCTGTATTGGCCACAAAAAAAGGTCCTACAACATACTAATAAATTACTGTGGTCTAAAACCAGGTGTTTCACTTTCATTGTCCAACCCCTGTATGTGTGTGTGTGTATATATGTATATATATATATATATATATATATATATATATATAAAATGCTGCTCTATTGCATAAAAGTTTTAGGTATACATAAGCATAACCCTTGAATACTATATGGCCCATCACTAGGTGATCTGTGATCATCTGAAAAATGATTGTTATGGAGGGGAGGGTAAGAGCATGTTGGACTGTCATTCTTAGTCATCGTGCCTATTAGCCTGGTTTCGTCTATGATTCTGAGTACCTTGGTTCTAACCAGTGAATGAACCCACATTTCCACCAGTTTTGATGGGAACATTCTGATAACATAGCAAAATGTACTTTTGAACAATAATAATAATAATAATAATAACAATAATTAAAAAAAAATACATACTTAAGCCCAGTATGCCCACTCTATTAGACACGCCTACCTCATTGGTCCATCTATTCTTTGTTCAGCAGTGACACTGGGGGGGTTAAAAACTCCAGCAGAACTGCTGTGTCTGATCCTCCCTTAACAGCACAATACACACTAAAAATCATCATCATGTCAATGTCACTGAAGCACTGAGAATGATCTACCACCGAAAACATACCTGCTCTGTGGGGGTCCTGATCAGAGAAGAACAGGGTGAAATAGGATTTAAATGTATATAGAGCAACAGATGGTTTACAGTTTGTAATTGTAGAATTACAGTTTGCACTTGTATGGTCAGTAGAGCACAGCTCCAGGGGCCTGGAGGTTGTGGGTTCGATTCCAGCTCCGGGTGACTGTCTGTGAGGAGTTGGTGTGTTCTCCCCGTGTCCGCGTGGGTTTCCTCCGGGTGCTCCGGTTTCCTCCCACAGTCCAAAAACACACGTTGCAGGTGGATTGGCGACTCCAAAGTGTCCGTAGGTGTGAGTGTGTGAGTGAATGTGTGTGTGTCTGTGTTGCCCTGTGAAGGACTGGCGTCCCCTCCAGGGTGTATTCCCGCCTTGCGCCCGATGATTCCAGGTAGGCTCTGGACCCCCCGCGACCCTAAATTGGATAAGCGGTTACAGATAATGAATGGATGGTCAGTAGAGCTGATAAATTGGACAACGAATGTAGATATAGCTGTTCCTAATCAAGTGATGATTCAATGTGTATGTGTAGAGGAGAAAACTTTAGCCTGCAGGTGTGTAGATAAAGCAAAATATTCAAAAGTGAATCATATAACAACAGGAATATTTTACGTCTTTATTTGTAAAAGGCTTTGTCAGACTTGTTTTTGTCCATATATCTTAATACATTTGTTTGTATGAAAAACACTGGCTATTTTATTTGGTATGTCTTTATTGTCGTCTTTGTTCCCCTTCGTTTAGGAATATCTGTGCCATGTGGATTGTCACTTCTCTCCAGGATTACAGACAGAAACTGAGAGTCACAGCTAGAGCTAACACTATCCTCCTGATCTCAGTGAGAACAAAGACTCCACACAGTCCCCTTTCTGTGAGAGTGAGTTACAAACACAGTGTAAACAGAGTGAAACCGTCTCACACAGCCCCTTACCTTCAGTAAAACACGTCCTGATTCTCTCTCCAACAAAAAACAGTCCGAGAAACACAAATCCAGCTTCAGACCAGGAGCTCCAGACCTGCAGGACTTTACACCTGCGCCCTCCAGTGGAATGGAGTGGAATGGGAAGCGGTGGCACTGGTTTGGAAAAGAGGACGGTCCTCAAATGTAAACAAACCTTTAAAAAGATTTCTTCATATATTTCACTACATGATAATTGGATAAAATGTAATCTGACTTTGAAAACTTTAAACACTGTCACACTACTCATTAGTTCTGCTCCTTATTTATTATTTGTACAATGGGATGGCACTTTCATATTTCTGCAAAGTAAAACTCTAACAAAAAATTTATTTTATTTTTTTTTTTGGGGGGGGGGGGGTTGTTTGTTTGTTTGTGTGTAGCTCAGATTTAAATATCAGATAAACGAAAAACGTTCACGGTCATCCAAGTCTCCTCTATAAATGGATGAATATAATGGAAATGTTTAAAACATAACTTATTCACCAGGAACATTCATTGTCTGTAAGCGCTTATCCAGTTCAGGGTTGTGGTGTATCCGGAGCATACCCGGAGTCAGTGGGTGCAAAGCAGGAATACACCCTGGAGGGGGCGCCATGAACATGATCTGCTTTATTTACTTGAGATTACAGATGTTTTGCGTGTAGACCATCATTATTTGAGACCAGAACTCTTAACTGTAACTACCACAAGTACTGACCAGACAGGACAAAACCTGATAAAAGCTAACAGTACGTTTTGACAGTTCTCTAGCCCATTCTAGAAAATGTACTTATCCTTGTTGAACTTTGTAACTTTTTCCACAATACTTTTTTTTTTTGTTGAAGTATGATCACACTAATAACAGCCCAAATTATACATTGGTAAATGGAGAAAAGAAAAATCCATGTATTATAACCAAGGTTTTGAAAATTGTTGTTTATTCATACATATTTACAAGTGAACTTGGGGGATTTTGCTCTGTCCACATACTATTTTCTTCTCTCTCCTCCTTTCCTTAGAATTTAGACTGCAGAGATTGCAAATGACTGCTCTCCAGTCATTTGCTCACAATGTAGTACAAACAAATAACTGCGTGTTATCAATTACTTAAAAATCCCTCATCCTTATTTCAGATACAGGAGACTGTAAAAGAAGAATGCGAGACAATAGTCTCTACAGTAACATGACAAAGAAAACGTATGGCCACATCCCAGACCTGCAGGCTCTTATTCTTCAGAAAAGACTGGGGGAGACTGCAAGGGAATGCCCAAAAAAATGGTTGCCTCACTTTAACAACCCCAGAAGTTTTGGCTTACTTCAGCAACCCACCATATGCATATACTGTTTGTCTGCCTTTATTTTCATGTCACTGTTATCATCCATCTATTGTTTTGTGTAGTGTGTTGTACACATGATCAAAATCTGAAAATACAAACCTCTGAACTCTTTTTCATTTCGGAGGACCTGGTTTCTCTCTCTCTTCTCTGCATCCCTGGCACTTATTTCCCTGCCTCTGCCTCCTCCACCTCTCTTACCAGGCCCTCCACTGCACTCCCTTCTCCTTTTAGCTGTACCACACCTCCTCTAGCTCATTCTCTCCATACTCTGTCTCACCTATCTGGCTTTGATTGACACCAGTGAGGGCACATCCTTACTCAGATCTACGCTGGGTTTCAATACAAAAAAAAAAAACACCGACAACAACAACAAAAACAGTAGGATCCTACTCAAAATAATGTGAGTCAGAATTTAGCTCTTAAACAGAGCTTTTGTCTGGTTCCCTAAAGTAGTAATTCTAGTTGCTGTTTCAGGATAGCGGACTTATCTTTGACTAACATAGCCAGCTGTGCATTTAGCTAACACTGACAGTGTCAAACTTATAAATACACATGAAAATGTGCACGTGAAAATCACATGCAAAGAATAAAAACATTGATGTATTACACATTAGACCAGCAATGTAGTGTATGAGACTTTGTTTTGAACTAGAACTGTAATACAGGGTGGGCCATTTATATTGATACACTTTAATAAAATGTGAAGGGTTGGTGATATTAACTTCCTGTTTGTAGAATATTTGAATATAGGGGGGGGGGGGGGGGGTTGCACATCTCGTATCTTCACAGCATAGACAATTGCCTTCAGATGACCCCAAAGATAAAAGTCTAAGGCGGTCAGATCGGGAGACTTTGGGGGCCATTCACCTGGCCCCCGACGACCAATCCACTTTCCAGGAAACTGTTCATCTAGGAATGCTCAGACCTGACACCCATAATGTGGTGGTGTACCATCTTGCTGGAAAAACTGGAATGTGCCAGCTTCCGTGCATAAAGAGGAAAACACATCATCATGTAGCAATTTCGCATATCCAATGGCCTTAAGGTTTCCATTGATTAAGAATGGCCCCACTATCTTTGTACCCCATATACCACACCATACCATCAAGATGTGCAGCACCTGAAACTACGGATACTGTAAGTCTGTGCTAGCATTTCGTCTGTGGTGTTGCTATCAGTGTGTGAAGAGTGGGAGAAGAGGGTTGCATTGACAATCCAACACAATGGGCAGCACTTTGAACACATTTTATAAGTGGTCAGAAACTTGTAAATAACTCATGAAAGAATAAAAGTCATGTTAAGAGGGTGATGTGTCACATGACCCTCTTCCCATTGAAAAAACAATAGCTGGATGCAAAATTGCAGACTTCAAAATGGCCACCATGGTCACCACACATCTTGAAAAGTTTCCTCCCTCCCATATACTAATGTGCCACAAACAGGACGTTAATATCACCAACCATTCCCATTTTATTAAGGTGTATCCATATAAATGGCCCACCCTGTACATCCAGCTGAGAGTCCAGCTGAGAGCTTTAGAAAACACTACCAACCTGCTTGCAATAATCAGATTCATTCACAATTATTAGATTCTTTTGAGCATCAGTAACAGCTGTGGTCTCTATATTTATCTGAAATGATCAGATCTGAATTTTTTTTTTATTCTGTCCCACAACATAGCAGTTGAAAGAGCTTAATGAATGTATATAATTCACTAAAATGCTGTTTATTTTGACCCTGAATAAAATTCCCAAATTTTATCAAAATAATCAAAATCACCAGTTCTTTACCTTTTTAGCAAGTAAGTCTTAATTTTAAAGTTTTAATTCATCTTTAAAACTTTCTGAAGTTACATCTGTGCAATAAATCATTTCCAAACTCATTTGTGAATGCGAATATGTTTTTTGAGACCACTTGATCTACTGAAACATTTCCCACACTCTGAGCACTGATATGGTTTCTCCCCCGTGTGAATGCGCTGGTGTCTGTTGAGACCAGTCAAGCTATTAAAACTCTTCTCGCACTCTGAGCACTGATGCGATTTCTCTCCTGTGTGAATGCGCTGGTGTGTGTGCAGACTACCCAGTCTATTAAAACTACTCCCACACTCTGAGCACTTATAAGGTTTCTCTCCTGTGTGAATCTGCTGGTGTCTTTGGAGATTACTCAGGTAATTAAAACTGTTCCCACACTCTGAGCACAGGTACGGTTTCTCTCCAGTGTGAATGCGCTGGTGTGTTTGGAGACTACTCAATTGATTAAAACTCATTCCACACTCTGAGCACTCATACGATTTGTCTACTGCATGAATGAGCTGGTGTCTTCTGAGATTCCTCATTTCGTTAAAACTTTTCCCACACTCTGAGCAATGATATGGCTTCTCCCCTGTGTGAATGCGCTGGTGTGCTTGAAGAATACTCAGAGTACTTAAACTCTTTCCACACTCTGAGCACTGATATGGTTTCTCTCCTGTGTGAATACGCTGATGTGCTTGCAGGATACACAATCTATTAAAACTCTTTCCACACTCTGAGCACTGGAACGGTTTCTCTCCTGTGTGAATGCGCTTGTGTGTTTGCAGACTACCCAGACTACTAAAACTCTTCCCACACTCCGAGCACCAAAATGGTTTCTCTCCTGTGTGAATGCGCTGGTGTGTTTGCAGACTACTCAGACTACTAAAGCTCTTTTCACATTGCAAGCACTGATGCATTTCATTTCTTGTGTGAATGCGTTGGTGTCTTCTGAGCTTGCTCTTCAAATGAAAACTTTTCCCACACTCTGAACAGGAATGCAATCGCTCTCCTGTGTGAATGTGCTGGTTTTGTTTGAGAGAACTCTCTTGATTAAAATATGTTTTAAATTTGTCTGTACTTGTCTCTATTTGTCTGTCTGATGTATTAACGTGGGGAGTTGTCAAGGACGTTTCCTTAGAAATGGAGCTTCCACACACTCTTTCCTCGCATTTAATCTCTTCTGGTTTCAACATTGTGATATATTCCTTTGGGAGGATGGGTATTGGTGAAAACAGAACTGTCTTGGACACTAGAAGCTGGAGAAGCCTTGGAAAGGGATGTTCCTCTTTTCTGAAAAAGAAAAAGAAAAATTAAAATTAATTAAAAGTTTAGTAGTAATATGCCACTACTTTCAGCACTGTCTCAGCTGCTATTACTAGAATCAGAATTAGAATCACTTTACTGGCCACTGTGCTTGCACAAACAGGAATTAGTTTTCCGCATCCAATCTTTGCAGTGAAACACATATTTACTTCAGTACAGCACATAGTCTTGTAGTTAGTCAGCAGAGTAGTGTAAACAGCTGCTGATAATCCAGAGCCAGGACCAGGCCACAGACAGACAAGCTAAACCGACCGTCCACAAACTGCCTTGAGGCATCACTTAGGTTAAACTGTATTGAGACTGTGTCTTTCCCCTGAATTAAATGTAAAAGTAGAAAAAAAATTAGCCTGTTTCAACAACCTAATCAATATTAAATCATACACATTTGATAGCAGCAACACGTCAGACCTAAAATTTGGGTTACTCAACATAAGATCACTAAACTCAAAAGCAGTCATCATAAATGATATCATAAGTGATCATACATTTGATGTTTTCTGTCTCACAGAAACGTGGGTTAGACCAAATGAATTTTCATCACTAAATAAAGCCACCCTTCTAGACTATAATTATGTGCATAGCCCAAGATTATCAGGCAAAGGAGGTGGAGTATGTGTAATTTACCACAATATCTACCAGAACATCAATCTTAAACAATGTGACATCTTCACCTCTTTTGAGGTTTTCTCCACCATTATTACAAATCCGGTCACAAAAAAGGACGCATTTTTATTATGTAACATTTACAGACCACTAGGGCCTTATTCAGAATTTCTGAAATAATTCAGTGATTTTGCTGCAAACCTAGCTGTGTGCAATCATAAAGTTATAATTGTAGGAGATTTCAATATCTATTTTGAGATGGCAGATGACCCACTAAAAAAGGCATTTACTTCAATCCTAGACTCTATTGGTATTACTCAAAATGTAACAGGGCCTACACACTACTGTAGTCAAAATTTAGACTTACTTTTAACACTTGGTTTTAACACTGACAAAATTAATATCTTACGATCAACCAAGCAGGAAATGGCGATCAACCAAGCTGGAAGTGTTCAACTCTTTCTGGAAGGACAGCCTTAGAGAGTATAGAAATGCCCTCACTAAAGCTTGCTCAGCATATCTGGCCTCGCTGATCTCCAATAATAAAAATAATCCTACTGTTTAGTGTGTTTTCCAGAACTACAAAAATCAGGCAGGTTCTGAACAACTAATTCCTGCCACTCTCACCAGTAAAGACTTTATGAACGTTTTAAATAATAACATTGAGAATATTAGACAACAAACTCAACCCACAGTATTAAATCTGACATGGCTGCCACACCGATGTGGCTAATATAAAACATAATGTAATCATAAAGGAAAGACTTGAAACCTTTTACTCACTGCCGCAGATAGAACTAGAGAAGATTATCCCCTCTGCAAACTGTACAACATGCACACTTGATGCAATTCCCACAAAATTACTTAAAGAAGTACTACCAGCTACTGTCAATCCTCTTTCAACTATAGTAAACGCATCCCTTACCCTGTGCCATGTACCCAAAGATTTTAAACTAGCAATTATTAAACCTGTAATCAAGAAACCAAACCTTGATGCTAGTACACTGTCTAATTACAGGCCTATTTCTAATCTGCCATTTCTATCCAAGATCTTAGTAAAAGCTGTGGCCCAACAACTTAGTTCATGTCTACATAAGAATCATATATATGAAAAATTCCAACCTGGATTCAGGCCACATCATAGCACCAAGACAGCTCTAGTCAAGATAACAAATGATCTTCTTCCTGCCTCTGATCAAGGCCACGTATCCCTGTTGGTGCTTCTTGACCTCAGCGCAGCCTTCGATAGATAGACCACAATAATTTCCTAGAAAGGTTAGAAAACATGGTTGAAATCACAGGGACATCCCTATTGTGCTTCAAGTTTTACTTAATGGAACGTTATCAATTAATAAAAGTAAATGATTTATCTTTTACGATTTTTCCAAACTATACTAAATTAAGATTTGGAATTCCTCAAGGCTCTATTTTAGGACCATTATTATTTACATTATACATGTTACCGCTAGGCACAGTTATAAGAACTCATGACATTAACTGTTATGCAGATGACACGCAATTGTCTATTTCAGCCAAGCCCGATGACAAACACAGATTAAAGAAAATAGAGGACTGTGTAAAAGACGTGAAAGGCTGGATGTTGCATAACTTCCTCCTTCTAAACAGCAACATAACAGAAGTTCTGCTTTTGGGTCCAAAAGTGGCCAGAAATAAATGATCAGATTTAATTTGAAACCTTGTTGACATTCCAGTTGTGCCTGGTTCAACAGCAAAAAATTCCTGGTGTCATAAATATCCCGGATTTATCATTTGATCAACACACAGGCAGTTTCACTAGGACAGCTTTTTTACATCTTCGCAATATCTCTAAGATTAGAAATGCCTCATCCCTGCAGGACGCAGAAACTTTAGTACATGCCTTTATTACTTCAAGGCTTGACTACTGTAACGCACTACTGTCAGGATGCACAAGCTGAAATTTAAGTCAACTTCAACTAGTTCAAAATGCTGCAGCCAGGGTCCTCACTAAAACAAGAAAATTTGCACATATCAGTCCAGTTCTATCATCACTTCATTGGCTGCCTATTAAATTCCGCATTGATTAAAAAATTCTGTTATTAACGTATAAAGCCCTACATGGGCTCGCTGTTGAATACATTCAAGAAACTATTTCCTATTATGAGAATTCAGAAGACCTCATCTGGGGTAAGAGCTTTACCTTCTAAAGCCCCCCAACTCTGGAATGATATTCCAGAATATGTTCGGGACTCAGACACAGTCGCAATCTTCAAATATAGGCTAAAAACTCATTTGTTTAGTTTCGCTTCTGGTAGTTAATACTCCCCAATAGATAAAGGTGGCAGATCCAGGAGGTCCATGGACACAGGGAATTATAGTAAACTGAGACACTGGTGTCGTCCGCCGCTCGGTCACTCAGGTTTGTTGGCGGTGGAGCGGAGGAATGCCAGTGTTTCAAGATGCTCCCGCATCTGTGTGTCCTTCTGGTTCTCTCCTTTTAGTTAAAGCTGTCATAGTCAGATCTGCCGGAGTCATTACGACTGTTGACAGTCGAGCTCCTGCTCCACGATTCAGACCAGCTGCCCACGCTCCAGCCACCACCAAGTGCCTTGAAGCTGCCCCTACAATGAAGTTTTCACAGACTCCTAACTATTATTACCAGTAGATTGACCAGAGGATGATAGGTCACCCCTTGTGAGCCTTGATTCCTCCCAAGGTTTCTTTCTCAGCTGAGGGAGTTTTTCCTTGTCACTGTTGCCCTTGGCTTGCTCACCTGGGGATTTTTTACATATTTACATTCTTTACATTTTTACATTTAATGTCAAAACTCTGACTTACCAGAATTCTGTGAAGCTGCTTTGTGACAACATCAGTTGTAAAAAAGCACTATACAAATAAATTTGATTTGTTTTGATATTTACACACACACTAGTGAACACTAGGGGGCAGTGAGCACACATGCCTGGAGCGATAGGCAGCTCTAGTCATGGCACCCTGGGAGCAGTTGGGGGTTAGGTGCCTTGCTCAAGGGCACTTCAGTCATGTATTGATTCAGGATAAAGTCACCTCAGACTTCATCTTTTTTGTGGCAGAAGACACCTGAGGTGCATTACGCGGATGAACACTAAAAAAACAATATGGGTTTAATCTCAGGGAAAACAATGAAAATTTCCCCAATACAATCCAGAAATTCACGGTTGAACTGCACTCGTCCATAGCCTTTCCAGTAAAACAAGAATTTATAGACCAGTTACACATAAGCTTTCTGGCAGAATGCCCAATAGAAAATATTGGATAAAGTGGAATAAAGCACCCCCACCACTAGGTGGTGGAGCAGTGTAAATGCATTTTTTTTTTTACAATATATTGGTGTAGTGTTTGGGATACCATCCAGGGGGAATCTGGTGTCTTTCATCGTTTAAAAAGGCCAAGAGCTGGCTGCTAAATATACAGATAAACATACAGGTAGTTGAACCAGAGTCTAGTGTGACACCATTATACAATTAAATAAGCTTATAAAACTGTGTTTTTCACCAGTCACAATGTAACTGGCAGGACACACTTTACATATCAGACTTTCGTCTACATGGAGGTAGAGAAAATGCTAATGTTGCTCAGATTAATCCAAGAAGCTTTTCTGTATATTGTCAGGAAATCAGAAATCAATTAATTTAAAGTGTGGGCATTTCATAGGCTGAAGCTATTTTCACACATGAAGTTTAGAGAAATTCGAGAGAAACTCCAGATTGGGGAGTAATCCCAGATTGTGTGTCAGAAATGTTCTTGGCGTGGGTAATGTGCTGCATGCTTTAGGCATGGGGCAGTGCACGTGCAGTGAGTGCAGAAGAAACTTAGCATTAGTGGCTCAACTCTCACATGCACTGGCTCTGACTTTACCAGGACTCTTTGCTCGGGGGCTAGTGGGATAAAGTCTGTGTAAAGTCCAGGACAAGTGTTGCAGGCATTCACCGTGCAAGTGTGTAAGGGGCTCAAGTTTCAGTTCAATAGAGATTTTACTACAGGGTTACCAGCAAACCAGAACAGCTAAAAGTTGTCATATTAACAAAGCTGGAGTTCATGTGATTTCCCATTTATTTAGTTGCTTTAACAACTCATCACATGCTCCTGCAAACCACATCATTTTTCTAGCCACTAGACTAGCCATTAGCTTAGCATTAGCTTGCTTGCTCTTGCTTTGTTAGATTAGATCTGTTTGGGGTATATATAGGTTAAACCCCTAAACAATGTGTGTCCCATCCCTTTGTCATTATGTCAATTAGCCTTATGCTACACATAGACCTGATAGCCCTTTTCCTCCAAAAGAACTCTGCCACATGATATATTTAGCTGTAGGTCTGTATCTGTATACATGGTGTTTATTCTGATATCTTGCTCTTTATTTTTAGTTTGGCCTTCACCCCATCATTGAACATTTTCAAAATCTATATACTGAACTTGTAAGAGAGAGCAACAAGTGAGAGAAAAACCTAAAGGACTGAAATTGAATTTAGACTACTTATGGACTGGACTGGGCGTGAAATAGTTGTGTTCTTCTGTGCTAAATAGAGAGCAATATATCTGCTGCTTTTTATTTAATGTATACCCTGATAGCAAGGAGATGGCGGACCACTGAGGGCAACGTTGGAGGTCCACTAGTGTTTTACACAGAGTTTTCTGGGTGGACCTCTGGTGATTAAACAGAATTTTACACAAAATGCCACATTTTAGCACTTTTCCATTCACAGTCCAATTTACATTTTTTTCCCTTTCATTAGGTTATTCTTTATAAATAAGATTAGTAAATAATTTTAATCAGCACAGTGTCAACATTTTTATCATTTAATCATTTTATAACATTTTATATTATAATCAGGCTTATACTCATTATCATAGCTCTCATAGTTGTTGGTAATATTTGTATTAGTGGCGCAGCAGGTAGTGTCAGTCACACAGCTCCAGGGATCTGGAGCTTGTGGGTTCGTTTCCCGCCCCGGGTGATTGTCTGTGAGCAGTTGGTGTGTTCTTCCCGTGTCCGCATTGGTTTCCTCCTGTTTCCTCCCACTGAATGTGAATGTGTGTGTCTGTGTTGCCCTGTGAAGGACTGGCGCCCCCTCCAGGGTGTATTCCTGCCTTGCGCCCAATGATTCCAGGTAGGCTCTGGACCCACCGCGACCCTGAATTGGATAAGGGTTACAGATAATGAATGAATGAATGTTTTCCACAATAAAAATCTCTGTGAATGTAAAATCTGTTTGAGGAGATTATAAATGAGTTATATCCTGTACAGGACAGTAATCTGAGTGGTCCGATGGAGGACCAGCAGTGGTCTACAGTCAGTGGTGTGACAGCCTTTTTATGACAGTGGACCGATATATGCTCACTGTCTGGGTTATTGTTATACAGGAGGTCCTCGGGTTTACGTCAGTCCCGAGTTACTATGTTTCGTGGTTACGACACATCTCCCATTTACTGTATAAAGCCTTGTTTAGACTGAAGTGGTTTTGGGTCGTAACGCGAACTTCGTGTGTGGTGTGCGCGGCGGAAGAATACACGGTTACGCGGCTCGGGACAGAGGAGGATAGGATAAGTGCTTACAGGATGTTATTTACGTACACTGTGTACGTATGTTCCGACTTACACCGAAAATCGGTTTACGACGCGACGTAGGAACGGATCAACGTCGTAAGTCGAGGACCCCCTGTATATAAAAGTTCTGGACAAATGGAATGCCTTGTTGTTATTCTTATATATACACTGTAGCATACACATTTTGGTGCCAAAGGGGGGCTCGGGAAGAAAACGTTTGAATACATTATAAATATGACAGGAGACCATAGACACAAGAAACAAGAAAATTGACTTTCCTTCCCTTTCCTCCCTGTAGGAAAGGAAACCCTAACACTATCCCCCTGATCTCAGTAAGAACAAAGCCCACACATCCCCCTTTCTGTGAGAGTGAGTTACAAACACAGTGTAAACAGAGTGAAACAGTTTCACACAGCTCCTTACCTTCAGTAAAACACGTCCTGATTCTCTCTCCAACAAAAACAGTCCGAGAAACACAGGTCCATCTTCAGACCAGGAGCTCCAGACCTGCAGGAGGTTACACCTGCGCCCTCCAGCGTCTTGGAGTGGAATGAGAGGCTGTGGAGTTGGAAAAATATGGTCCTCAAATGTAAACAACCTTTAACAAGTTTTCTTCATATATGTCACTACAGAAGAAAATTGGATAAAATTTAATCTGACTTTGAAAACATTTAACACTGTCACATGACCCCTTAGTTCTGCTCCTTATTTATTATTTGTGCAATGGGATGGCACTTTATTTCTGCAAAGTAAAACTACCAAATAAATGTTTTCAGGGTTTTGTTTGTTTATTTTTTGTGTGTGTTGCTCAGTTTTATATAATCCAATAATTAAATAACATTCACAGGTCGTCCAAACCTGGTCTATAAATGGATGAATATAATAATTAAAAAATGTAACGTATCCACCAGAAACCTTTTCTGCTTTCAAATGTCAAGAGATCAAGAGATTTCAAATGTTAAGTAAATAGAAAACAACACTTTAAATATTATTTTTTCAGTACTGTTTACAGTCAGCAAAAGTGTTATTTAAATTTTTAAAAATGTTTTGAATTACTTCAACAATGTAATTTTTAACCTGTATGACCGTGGTTAATAATACCATATAGAAACCATGTTTGGCACCAGTCATTTTTGTTTATGTGTGCTTAAAGACACCACCCTATAGGACACTGCCTATTAATAGTGAAACCTACCTAGCTCAGCTAACAACTTACCGTCATTTTTTAATAATAATTTCAAGTGAGAGTGTAAAATTTATGCTTTAAAATTAAGTACAAACTGAATGTGAAACTTACTTTGGTTAAAAATGTTCAAGAATCCCACTGACAGTTTGAACTGACTATTCACAGTTTCTTTCCTATAAAATGACTTACACTTTAAAATGTGTCATACTTAATTTCCAGTTATAACCGTGCTAAAAAACACACCATGCTGTATCACAGCTCGAGTGGACTTCTGGATCCTGAGACTGAAATGCCTGTCTGTGCAAGTAATGTTTTGATTACTTACAAAGATTATTTGCCTGTGTTGGCTTTTTATTTTTAGTGTCAATGTTTTTAGAGAATTATTGCAGTTCAGGCATCTGCCAAAGTCTTGACACTATTCAGAGATTCACATGCAACATTTCAAACTTGCTAAGTGGGTGAAGCCTAACTGTCCAAATTTCAGTTTGGTTTTCTTGAATCCAAGGAATCGTTTAAAACAGAGGTAATCCAAACCATACTTTGGTTCCAGGTTCAAGACAGGGATTTTTAAAACAGCAGTGGTTATGACACTAGCTGGAACGGCCAATGGACATGGATTAAAATCCAGATTCGATAACGTCTGATATAAGAAGATTTGAGGCCAAACTTACTCATGTTGTATTGATGTGTCGTAAAATGTGTAGGAGCAGCTACTATCAGTAGATGAAGTTTCATATCCCTAAGAGTTAGAATAACCTAAGAATCCCAGCACTTTGTGTTTAAACTCCTAAATAACTCTAGCATTTGAAAGTTGAAATATGCACAAATGGCCCCTTTGTTTTTTTTTCTCTTTCAGCAGAAAATGGTCAAACGTATTTGGAATATAAAATATGAGTTTTATTCCGGTACAAACGTCTACTTCAGGCACAGTTACACACGTGTCAAAACACTCCTTTACCGTTAATACTTTTCATCCTGGGAAATTGAGACCTTAACCAATTTTAGTTAAATTTATGAAAGGTTTTCCAATACCAACCACAGTCAACCATAACATCAGATTAATCTGCTGGTGAAGGGTCTGAAGTGTATCTTTCACACTTAAACCATTTATGGCACCTGTAGCTGTGGACAGCCATCCCCATGCCCCAGGGAGCAGTTGGTGGATAGATGACTTGCTCTCTTGCACTTCAGCCATAATTGTTTGGAGGGAGAACAGTGGTTTGCTCCACACTCATCTAATTTTCCTGCCAGTCATGGGATAGAACCATCAACTTCCCAGTCCCAAGCCCACTTCTCTAACTATCAGGTCACGTCAGCCCAGTGTGAATGCGATGGTGTGACTGGAGATACTTCAGTTCAGTAAAACTCTTCCCACATACTGTGCAGAGAAACGGTTTCTCTCCTGTGTGAATACACTGGTGCCTTTGTAGATTACTCAGTCTATTAAAGCTCTTCCCGCACTCTGAGCACTGATACGGTTTCTCTCCTGTGTGAATGCGTTGGTGGATTCGGAAACAGTTCAGTCTGTTAAAACTCTTCCCACACTCTGAACAGGTAAACGGTCTCTCTCCTGTGTGAATGCGCTGGTGTGCCTGAAGATTCCTTACTTCAGTAAAACTCTTCCCACACACTGAACAGGAATAGGGTTTCTCTCCTGTGTGAATGCGCTGGTGTGTTTGGAGATTGCCCTGTTGGTAAAAACTCTTTCCACACTCTGAGCACTGATACGGTTTCTCTTTGGTGTGAATGCGCTGATGTGTTTGGAGATTACTCAGTTGATTAAAACTCTTCCCACACTCTGAGCACCGATACGGTTTCTCTCCTGTGTGAATGCGCTGGTGCGTTTGGAGACTACTCTTTTGATAAAAACTATTCCCACACTCCGAGCACTGATACGGTTTCTCTCCAGTGTGAATGCGCTTGTGTGTTTTAAGATTACTCAGCTGATTAAAACTCTTCCCACACTCTGAGCACTCGTAAGGTTTTTCTCCTGTGTGAATGCGCTGGTGTATTCTGAGAGTTTTCAATTCATTATAACTCTTCCCACAATCTGTGCACAGATATGGTTTCTTACCTGTGTGAACACGCTGGTGACTTTTGAGAGAAGTGTGGCTATTAAATCTTTTCTCACAAACAGAGCACTGATATGCTTTCTTTCTTTCTATATTTTTTTGTGTTCGTCTGCCAGATACATTTCTTTGGGGAGTAGTGGAGGATGTTTCCTGAGAAACGGAGCTTGCACACACTGTATCCTCACATTTCATTTGTCCTGATTTTGACATAGTGTTATATTCCTCTTGGAGATGTTTCTTGATGTACTGGTGGAGGTAAGGCAGAAGTGTCTTGGGCACTAGGAGCAGGAGAATGCTTTCAAAGAGATGTTTTTCTTTCCTGAAATATCAAAGGAAAAGGTAAGTAAAGATTCTATGTGAAACTTTTGGAAAATGCTTGCGGTGTTAGGTTACATCGCAAACGTTAGTGTGACACAGAGTCACCTTAGAATCCATTATGTATTCTTCCTAAGTGAGGTTTTCTCAGATATCCTTCTTTAAACAGTGGTAAAACACCACCCAGAACTTAATAACTAGAAATTATGACTATCTTTAAGACAATCTACAGTATATATTATCTGAGCAGGGTCTCACAAGCTATCACTGTCCTGGGAGCACTTTATAATTCTACAATTACAGGCTGTAGTTTACCTGTTGCTCTGCATAATTTCTTATCTCCATCTCACCCTGTTCTTCAGTGGTCAAGACACCACAGGCACCACAGGTATGACACTGGGATATGTGGTGGTGTGTTAGTGTGTTTTGTGCTGGTACGAGTGGATTTGACACAGCAGTGCTGCAGGGGTTTATAAACCCTGTGTCCACTCCCTGTTCACTGTCCATAAGACACCCCTACCTTGTAGATTTAAAATCAGACACAGTAGCTAATCTGTCACTTCACAGCATGGACACATTATGCTGTTGACAGGATATCTTTTTGGTGGCTCTGGACATTACGGTCTTTGCTCCAGAATGAGTTTTAGCCAAGAAAAAAATAAATAAATAAATAATAATAATAAGAAAAAACCCGACAAACGCTATAGGGTCCCCACACTACGTGCTAGGACCCTAATAAAAGCACAGCATGTATAGAACGTAAATAACAGTGCTATGGTATTTACGTGGTACTGTCATATACCATATTATATTTGAACATACTATGGTTAAACCATCAGTCATCAGTCACACTGTTAAATACCATGTCACATTTCACTGTGCCACAGAATAGCATCAGCTATATAGTAGTACTGCTGAATACCATGAAACTCAATGGGGCATGGTTACACTTTCAGAATCGTCTAATAATAGGAGTGTCATGGTGTTGTATTATAATAACCACATTATAAGTCTTGCTATAAGCCTAGCCATTAGCTTAGCCTTAGCTTTCTTTCTATTTTCTTTAGATATATCTTTGGCCTCAGTTATTAGCTTAGCACAGCCTAGCCTAGCAAATGTTTTATTACTTTAGTTCTGTTATTTGTTCTTATTTAGTTATTTACAAACTTTAATTTTTAGCTGTGGTGCTTTAAACCTTCTCCCTTAGTGTTAGCACTGATGTTAAGATTTCATTACATGCTGCAGACATATTCATGTTTTTAGCACTAATGCTAGCTAGCTAGGGTGGCCAATTTGATTACATTGATTACCAAAAGAAGGACATCATGGTCACGCTTACTTGTGAAATTGAAGTCCATTCCACGCTGCCTCCTACATTTTGTTGTTCCTCGGGAGTTCGTGGTCCATAACTTACTCCAGGGTTACACAGACCTGAAGCGCTGTGGTGACACTACACCCACAGTAAAGACTATTCCTTACATTTCTCCATGCTGTGCCCATGACTGTAAACACGCAGGAGAGAGCGGACCTTCTGCAGGAGCGGACAGGCGAGCTACGATCACACAAACCGCAGTTAAACCTATTAAATGCAGTGGGTTTCTTCGGACTTGCGAGTATAAGACCCTCAATAACTCGAATCCAGAACAGATGTGGTTTTTTAAAGTTCAACCTACTACCAACAGACGGCATCCGAAGTGTACTTTCCTTGTATTCAATCCTCACACTTCACATTCCATTGGAGGCGGGTTCACAGCACAGCAATGGTTTAAAGGGTAAATCCATCCCCTAGCTTCAGTTAACGCCACCTTTGGCTGAACTAGACAACGTGGGAGGGGTTCCTGCTGCTTTAATCGTTTAATTTCCATAAGCAATAGACGCCCACGCAGTAAAGACACCAATGCATTGTAGTGGATAGTGAAAGACATGTATAAGTTGGATGCTATATCTATTCAGGGTGTACTCCCACTATCCTCTATCTTGATCAGGGTCCCTGTGGGTCCGGAGACTACCCAGAATCATTGGGTACAAGGCAGGAACCCTTCTGGACAAGGCGAAAATCCACCCCAGGGCAAAACAGTCACCCTTTACTAAAACTCCCGAATTGGACCAGTTCAAGAACCAGAGTTCATAGGGTTAAAAAATGCTACCATTCACTCACATACTCACAGCTGGTGACACATTTCCATGTAGACACAAGGACAACACAGCCTTATAGACAGTGACCTGAGGCAGACACTGAACTCACAACCCCAGGACCCCAGAGCTGTGTGACAGTGACACTACCTGCAGCACAAGCATTATTTTAGAAGTGACAGCATTCTAAAAAATGAATTAATGCTTAATGAAAACTAAAATCATAATAACTCTGACTTTATTGGCAGGCGTGCAGTGTGGAATATACTGAGAGTTCATGAAATGTGAAACAAGAGGTTTGGCATATAGAGAGGGCAAAATGATTACCCAGGAAAACTGTGGGGAAAAAAACTATTCAATATAAGCTCTGGTTACAGGTGAACCTGGACAGAACGTACCCTGGTTTTTATCCGTTTCTATGTTTTGTTAAAGATACAAATTGAACACAGTTCTAATGTTGAACAAGAATTTATTTCTGGATTTTTTTTGTTGTACCCTTTGTTTTATTGATGACTCAATAGCAGAGATAAAAAAAATCAACATACATTTCAAGTAGTTATACAGTAGTCATCAATTTTCACACATTCAGAGAGAGACAGTCACCCAAACATATATTAAATTCACAGTAAATAAATAAATACATACAATAAAATAGATATGATTATATAAAATAGTAATAGTAATACTAAATACAAAAATGATAAATAGTTAAATTAAAAATAAATAAAATATATATATATAAAAGTCCAGGTCTTGGTTTGTTTTCTTAAACAGTGTATGATGTGTTTTCTGTGCTAAAGACAAAAAAAGGACCATCCAGACTGTTATGGTGCAATAGCCAACATCTCTCATGGCATCAGGGGTGCCATCAATGACCATGGCATGGGTGACCTCCACATGTGAGATGTTTCCATTGACGTGGAGGTGAACATTGGGATTTTAGAGAGACATATGCTGCCATCAGGATGATGCCATATCCAGGGAAGTCCAGGGTAATTTCAGCAAGGCAATGCTAGGCTTCAATTATGTGTGAGCTATAACTAAAATGATGAAATGGTGTAATTAATTAATTAATTGTCTGTAAGTGTATATCCTTCACAGGGCGACACACCCTCACACACACATTCACTCACTCACACTTTTGAGTCATCAGTCCACCTACCAACGTGTGTTTTTGGATAGTGGGAGGAAACCGGAGCACCCGGAGGAAACCTACGCAGACACAAGGAGAACACACCACACTCCTCACAGACAGTCACCTGGAGGAAACCCACGCAGACACGGGGAGAACACACCACACTCCTCACAGACAGTCAACCGGAGGAAACCCACGCAGACACGGGGAGAACACACCACACTCCTCACAGACAGTCAACTGGAGGAAACCCACGCAGACACGGGGAGAACACACCACACTCCTCACAGAGAGTCACCCGGAGGAAACCCACGCAGACACAGAGAGAACACACCACACTCCTCACAGACCCACATGGACACGGGGAGAACACAGGCAGTCACCCGGAGGAAACCCACGCAGACACAGGGAGAACACACCACACTCCTCACAGACCCACATGGACATGGGGAGAACACAGGCAGTCACCCGGAGCAGGACTCAAACCCCCAACCCCAGAACTCTGGAGCTGTGTTGCTGTGCCACCGTGTCAACTAAATGGTGTAATTGAAAAGTAAATATCTCATCTGTCCAATCCTTTTTTTAGTGTGTTGTATGCATCAAATACTAAATGTGTTTACAGCTCATATCTTCTCAAATAAAGGGTAATTTTATCCCCATTTTGCTGCAGTAACAGCTTCTTCTCTTCAGGGAAAGCTTATGGTTATATTTCTGGGAGGATCTAATGTCATTCAGACACAAAATAGGGACATAGGGAAATCACACCTCACTCCTCATAGACAGTGACCTAAGGCAGGGATTGAACCCACAGCTGCAGGATCAAGGAGCTGTGCGAGAGTGATGCTACCTATTGGGCCGCTGTTCCACCCCTTACACAGATACTTGTATAATCAATTTGTCAGAGCTCATAATAAATACATTCACATAGGGCAGGGGTGCCCAACTCCAGTCCTGGAGGGCCGGTATCCAGCAAAGTTTGGTGATTGCTCTGCTAAAACACATCCCTTAAACCTGGCAATTAACAGATGAGTTGACTCAGGTGTGTGCGCAGAGGTATAACCAAAATTTGCTGGATACCAGCCCTCCAGGACTGGAGTTGGGCACCCCTGACATAGGGCTGTCACGGTGAAAGAATTCCGGTGCGTTGTTTTATCAGGGGTCAACACTGTTATATGTGATAATTACCATCCCACTTACTTAATTCCTCTTGATTCTTGTGCTATGCTCCTCACTGTCACCTGGAACTGGCCTGAATTGTGCCTTTTGAAGCTGGTCCTTGGTGCTGGAGGAGACCACTGGGCCTCGATATTTGAATTATAGGTGGCTAGATGAGATCTCATATTCGCATTTCTCCATTTCACAGCGAGTTTTCTGACACAGATTTTGCATATTGTCTGATCTGAATTGACTGGCTGTTTCTTTTCATTTGGTTGAAAGCTGAAAAGCTCCCAAACTGGCGAAGGTTCATTTGTGACTAGGTTTGCTGCAATTGTGTCATACTGTGGTTATTACAACAGCCCTACATTCAAGTGTAGAACTAGGTGGTGTAACAGGTTCTATCGCTATCAAACTGCTCCAGGGACCTGGAGGTTGTGGGTTTGAGCCCCGCTCTAGGTGACTGTCTGTGAGGAGTGTGGTGTGTTCTCCCTGTGTCTGCGTGGGTTTCCTCCGGGTGACTGTCTGTGAGGAGTGTGGTGTGTTCTTCCTGTGTCTGTGTGGGTTTCCTCCAGGTGACTGTCTGTGAGGAGTGTGGTGTGTTCTCCCTGTGTCTGTGTGGGTTTCCTCCGGGTGGCTGTCTGTGAGGAGTGTTCTCCCTGTGTCTGTGTGGGTTTCCTCCAGGTGACTGTCTGTGAGGAGTGTGGTGTGTTCTCCCTGTGTCTGTGTGGGCTTCCTCCAGGTGACTGTCTGTGAGGAGTGTGGTGTGTTCTCCCTGTGTCTGTGTGGCTTTCCTCCGGGTGACTGTCTGTGAGGAGTGTGGTGTGTTCTCCCTGTGTCTGTGTGGGTTTCCTCCAGGTGACTGTCTGTGAGGAGTGTGGTGTGTTCTCCCTGTGTCTGTGTGGGTTTCCACCGGGTGACTGTCTGTGAGGAGTGTGGTGTGTTCTCCCTGTGTCTGTGTGGGTTTCCTCCGGGTGACTGTCTGTGAGGAGTGTGGTGTGTTCTCCCTGTGTCTGTGTGGGTTTCCTCTGGGTAACTGTCTGTGAGGAGTGTGGTGTGTTCTCCCTGTGTCTGTGTGGGTTTCCTCCGGGTGACTGTCTGTGAGGAGTGTGGTGTGTTCTCCCTGTGTCTATGTGGGTTTCCTCTGGGTGACTGTCTGTGAGGAGTGTGATGTGTTCTCCCTGTGTCTGTGTGGGTTTCCTCCGGGTGACTGTCTGTGAGGAGTGTGGTGTGTTCTCCCTGTGTCTGCGTGGGTTTCCTCCGGCTGACAGTATGTGAGGAGTGTGATGTGGTCTCCCAGTGTCTGTGTGGGATTCCTCCGGGTGACTGTCTGTGAGGAGTGTGGTGTGTTCTCCCTGCGTCTGCGTGGGTTTCCTCCGGGTGACAGTCTGTGAGGAGTGTGATGTGTTCTCCCAGTGTCTGTGTGGGTTTCCTCCGGGTGACTGTCTGTGAGGAGTGTGGTGTGTTCTCCCTGTGTCTGCGTGGGTTTCCTCCGGATGACTGTCTGTGAGGAGTGTGGTGTGTTCTCCCCGTGTCTGCGTGGGTTTCCTCCAGGTGACTGTCTGTGAGGAGTTGGTGTGTTCTCCTTGTGTCTGCGTAGGTTTCCTCCGGGTGCTCCGGTTTCCTCCCATGGTCCAAAAACACACGTTGGTAGGTGGATTGGTGACTCAAAAAGTGTCCTTAGGTGTGAGTGAGTGAGTGAATGTGTGTTGCCCTGTGAAGGACTGGCACCCCCTCCAGGCTGTGTTCCCACCTTGCGCCCAGTGATTCCGGGTTGGCTCTGGACCCACCGCGACCTTGAACTGGATAAGGGTTACAGACAATGAATGTTTTTAGCTGTCTGAATTGCAGAGCTCAACAGCAACCACCATGTGACGCTGTTTAGTTGCGATACACAGAACATATTTTCTCAGCATATATAACCAACGCTTTGTGGACATTCATTCATTCATTATCTGTAACCGCTTATCCAATTTAGGGTCGCGGGGGGTCCAGAGCCTACCTGGAAAACTACCTTCTAGTTTTCTAGTTTCCTTACTTTGCTTTGAGGGTTTTAATTTCTATAGCGAAGTGAGGTGAAGTACTGGGGATGGGTGATTAACTCTGGATCACAACCACCGCTCCAGTTCATCCTAAAAGTAATGTAAGGAAGATAATCATTTTAGGGAACACAGCTCCTCGGCTGCACAGCCATATGATGGCCAGCTTTATACCACACCATCAAACACTTCATGATGACCCTAAGTTGGTGTGCAGCTACTCTAGTGACCATCTCATCTGACACATTTCTGTGGCGATTATACTGTAGGGAAAGTGCCAAAGAATGTGAGAGCTGCCTAGCAGTTTCAGGCTGAAATCCCAGCCCATGTGTCTAAAACAGATACCTGAACTGTTGATAGTACTGCTGTTTCAGAGCCTTCCACTTGCCTATTAGTATGTTTAATTGCACTTTTTCGGCGGGATCTTCCTCTCATTCGCCTGCGCTGAAGAAGGTGTGGCCTCGGGAAGAACTAGTAGGGTTGCGGCTGAGTGATGGATTTGGATTCGGTTCAATGAACCGATTCATTCGAACGGTCTGGCTCAAAGTCCAACTGGTTCACATACGTCTTCAGACTCTCACTCAGTCAGTCGCAGTTTCACACCAGTGGATATTTTTTTTTACAGCCAGTAAACCTGGCAGCGTGAAGGAAACCCACACAGATACAGGGAGAACACACCAAAGTTATCACAAACAGTGACATGAGGTATTGAACCCAGGACCCTGGAGCTGTGTTGGCAGTGACACTACCTGCAGTGCAATTAACAACACTGTCCCTAAACACTAGTATGTCCACCAATTAAACACATTTTCACCTCATGGTACCTACATTATTAGCCTGCTCTGCAGTTTTGTTTCCCATTAAGCTAATCTGGAACTCGCTACCTGGAACAGGGTTCTTTTTAAGACACTCATATTTCCAAGTGTGCCAAGTATGGGACTAATTTGTGATGTGTAAACTTGCAGAACACTGACTGGCCACAAAGAACGGTCTCACTATGTAACGACCTACATCTCAAATTAGGGACTTGTAAGATCTCCAATATACAGCAGCAATCCCGTTTTTTTTTATCCGTTTCATACAACGGCATCTCGTAAGATTACATCTTGGTCTTTTGAAGAAGTTCGAACACTCCTTCAATCTCAGTTCTCACTGTACAGTTCAACAAGGAACAATAAAACTGCACTGATCTGTCTGAACTTATACATCTAGCTGTTTTTTGGTCCCGGACAACAACAACATGCCAATATACGATGAGCAAACGTCCATTGACATTGCAGCTGGCATTGTTGTGGTTTTAAAAGCTCACTGTTCCTGTTAGGGATGGTGTTTTGTGACTTCAACAGCTTCAGGAGAGAGCTGTGGGAGTGGAAAAAGGACCAGGTAGTAAAAAGCAGGTAGGTACCATACAGTAGAAAAGTGCCAAATCTACCATGTTGGCCCATATCAGACACTACTGTGTCTGAGCCACTCGCACCAACACACACTAACACACCACCACCACGTCAGTGTCACACCTGCTCTGTGTATTGCAACTACAGAGTGCATCTAAGTGGTCAGTGGAACTGATACAATTAAGAGTGAGTGTACAAACAAGGAGTTCATTTTAATGTAATGGCTATTCAGTGTAAGAGTTCTCATTCAAATAGCATTAGCTGCTGTTAAAAAAAGAATCAGGGGAGCTTCCCATATCTCAGGTGAAGAGTTGTTCACTGCTGCCTTCGCTCTCCCAGGTTTGTGGCACTGTCAGTTTGGGCAGACACCTGGCTACTGGATGTTATTATCAGTGGCGAAAACAAGGTAAAACCACAATGTTGCCTTTAAACAGGGCACCTTTTCTACAAATAAACATCAACAGTTAAGTTCAACATGCAGAAGTGCGACCTCTGTAGAGAATGTGCCACTTAATTTCATTTTAATAAATCAACAATGACGGTGACTTGACCAAAAACAAAACAAGTTCGAATCGGTTCGGTGAATCGGTTCTATTGAATCAGTGAAAGGATTCGGTTCAATAAAATCGAGTGGTTCACGAGTTGAATATCACCGGTGTGCGCGAGGGACTCGCCAGGACTGGAGTGGCGCGAGGCGCTAGATAAAATAAATAACCGAGGCGCAGGTTTCGCTGGTCTGTTTGTTCGTTCGTTTGTTTGTTTCAACTGTTTGTTGGGTTTATATAGTGCTCTTCATTTGATGACATGGTTCGTTGCATGGACGCGCCGTGAACGCGCAGCAGAGCGGCGGGAGCGCGCACCACTCTGCGCCCAATTGGCCCCGCGGGGTGCCTTTCATTTGCAGTTATTATTATTATTAGCATCATTAATATTGTCATTAGTATCGGATGGAGGCGGTAATGGAGCGCGAGTGTAGCGCGCTGGGGGGACTTTTCCAGACTGTGATCACTGATATGAAGGTAAGACCCTCCCCAACCCTCTTTACAGACGACCACCGGGTTTTTGGGGGGTCCTTATCGTCCGTTAATGCTGTCGGAGCGGTATGGCTCTGATGCTGCAGTGGGTTGGTAGATTCATGGGCACTAAGACTGGCACCTTTCTCGAGCTGCGGGAGGGATGCACCGGTGTGTGTGCAGATATGAGTGCGCACCCCTGGTCCATGTTTTCTTGGTTTGGCACTTTCTGTGTGTTTACTGAAGGTTTAACACTGTATGGAGTTATAGAAGAGGCTAGAACTCACATGCTGTGTTTACCTTTTGTGTGTCATACATTAGCACGCGCAGGGCTGTGTCCTCTATAGAGAATGTGTCTGTGAATATCGTCACTGGTCAGAGAAAGACATGTATATATACATTTGTGTTGATTTTTAGTTCACTACATCATGTGCGCACAGCAGCTGTCCTTCATATTGTGTGAAAATCTCACGATAAACAGACCAATATAATATAATTTTCCACTCACTTCCATTGAAAGTTAAGAAGGTTTCTCCCTACTCCTGTAAAGCTACTGTTGTCTTTGGACAGTGATCATATGTGAAATAGTTTGGACACCACTGGTCAGATTTTCTGAGGGTATACGAAGAGAACACACCTCTTCATTCATTCTTTCTGCTCGTTTATGTAATTTAAACTACTGAGGGATAAATAATAATGAAATATAAAATGTGGCCTGTGCTAGAGATCTCACACTCAATGTGTTAAACTGTGTGAAATGTGCACTAAAATGAGCTTATTTTACTTAGTAACCAACAAAACACCCGAACAGGGTGTGTTTTCCCTGTGTCTGCATGGGTTTCCTCCCTCCCACTCTCCAAAAGCCATGATGGACTGGCACCCTGCCTAGGGTGTGTTTCATGGCTTGTGCTCGATGATTCTATTAGTCTCCGGACCCTCAGTGACCCTGATCAGGATGAGCTAGTTACAGTAAACGTGAATGAATGAATGCATGGCCAGTGGCGTCAAAATGTTTAGATAGGATTTCTGGCATTGGAAGGGTCAATGAACGCATGGGGTTCTTGACAAATGGAATGAAGTATTTATGGGACTGGGAGGGTTAAGATCAAGAATGGCTGGAAGCCAAAGTATTTTGGTTACTGTGTTTGGAAAACTGTTGTAAACAGACTGGAATAGTTCAAATTCAAGTTTACAATAAGCCACGGATGGGTTTCAAATACTTAATATCAGGCATTGTTGGTATAAGGAATTACAAAAATCAAGGTTTTCTAGAAGTGTAAGATTTCGCATTGGAAATGGCTGTGATTGGGTGAGTTATCTGTAATTGGCTATACTTATCAGTGGCTTTGTGGCGCAATGGATAGCGCATTGGACTTCTAGCTATATGAGTGAGGCAATTAAAAGGTTGTGGGTTCGAGTCCCACCAGAGTCGTTCATTTCTCTTGAATTTCCCCTGGGGCTCAATAAAGTATCTATCTAATTCAGAAGATTCAAATCTGGGATTGCTAAAATCAAGCTAGTTAAGGTCAGAGATTTCTAGGCTTGGAAGGGCTATGACCAGCTAGGATTAAAGACGATTGGAAGTCTTCAAATCTTGGATTGTTGGGGTTAGAATGGGCAAGATGTGAAAATGTTAAAATCTGGGATTGCTGAGGTTAAGTTAGAACAAAGTGTTTCTGGGATTTGAAAGGTTAATATCTCAGGAAACTTGTGTTGAAGTCGGGATTAGCAGAGTTAAGGTTACTATCTCTGATTTGGATGAGGATAGAGCAGTGGACTTGGCGGTGTGAGCTGTGGTGGATGTGGAGCATCGTGATCTGGGTCTTTGCTTCGAGGCCACAGTGTTTGATGGATGACGGTGTTGCTGTGCTGAAGGAAGCAGCCTTCCTGCATGTGCTGCTTCAGTGCTGCTGCTTCAGCAGTAACACACAGGAGAGTGTGAGCTGTAATAAGTTTAAGCAGAGCTCCTGTCTTTATTCGGTTATCTCTGCTACGTCAAATGCCCTGTCATTAGGACTAAATCTGTATTTGACGTCGGGCTCTTTGCTTTATTAAAACTGGACCAAGCCTTAATGAGAGTGTTCCATTATAATCACTGCAGTGGGGATGGGATGGTGAGAGAGGGAGAGAGAGGGAGGGTGTTGAAACATGCCTTGTTTGGTTGAGAGTGACACAGGCTTTGAAGCAGAAGGCCCAGGGCGCTGCTGTGCGTGTGCATTAGTCGTATGATTTTTGATGTGATAATAATATATCAGTGCTCATTTCTGTGAACTGTTGCATGTGGTGACGTGAATGTGAGAGAGCAGTGAACATCAATAGCTGTGTGTGTGTGTGTGTGTGTGTGAGGTGACTGCAGCGTCATGGCTATGGTTCTGCAGTCGCTCACGTTGTCACGGCAACAGATGTTTTCTCCAGTTATCAAACTACAAAAGAGCCAGAGATGAGGCGTGGAGACATTAGACACACAAACACATCTCTCTCTCTCTCTCTCTCTCTCTCTCTCACTCACTCTGTCAATCACAGCAGGAAGCAGGTTTTCTGTGCCTGAGAAGTTCATATATGCTTGCATTCAGCCGTCTGCTGTCTCTCAATCAAGTTTATTCTGCTCTGTGGTGTATGGATGATAAATATGGCAGATATTCAAAATCACCAATGCTCGAAGACATTTTATTTATACACCCAACGTTACATAAAGCCACCTGCTCATTTTATGCAATTAATATAATTTTTGGGAAACCATACATTTTAGATTCAAGAAATGTTTTGTTTACAACATAATACTGTGGAAACAATAGAAATACACTGTAAAAAACACATGGTTATACCGTACATTTCATATGTAAACAGTGTGACAAAGGAAGAATGGACACCGGGATTTAGTCGAATACTGCGAATGAGCATCTTTTACAGTCCTTAAAAGGGCATAGTGCAGAAAGGAGCCGTGAGACACACTGTATTTGGGCGGTGTATGTGAGGAGATTCAGGGGGGTGCCACACTCCAGTGCTCAAACACAGATTGACGGTACCTAACTCCCCTGGCCAACACACATCTCATCACACACCAACACCTAACAGGCACACAAACACACACCCGCACATGTATACAAAATAATCCCCCCATTGCAACCCAAACAACAGCCCACAATAAACCCAGAAAATGTGGAGCCGCTAGGCATGCTGGGAGCTCCCCCATGAGCCCCAGCTCTTCCCAGTCCTTGGTCATTAGTACTGCCTAATGGTTGGTGTAATTAACAATGACTAAATGTATTTTTCACATGTGTATTACGTGTTGTGTGTTATATGAATGTCTCAATGTTTTTTTTCAGTTAAAAGATTCAGTAAAAATGAATGTTGTGACGGATATTTGTATTAATGAGGTTTTACTGTTACTGTATTCACATAGTGGCCATTCAGGTTACGTCTTATTTTGGTCTGATTCAGTTCAGTTCATCTAGAGGGTCCTGGTCCCAGGCGCCATGCAGACCCTCTGAGGGCAGATGGGCAGGGACAGAGCATTCTGCAATTGCCTGTGGGATAATTCTCTTTATTTTATTAGTAAACCCAAAGTAGCACAGGCAGCACTGAATGTCAGAGTTAGTGAGCGTCATATGATGGAAACGATGGCTGAAATATGAACAAAATGAGCACAGATAACATACAGTGCAGTAAGTTCCTCAGGTAAGGCCACACTGACTTAAATGGTTCTTCACGAGGGCCTGGGGTTCTTGTGCTCTGTGAACTTTACGTTTGTTCATGGATAAATTTGACTTTACAGCAGCTTTGAATCTGGATCATTCATAGCAAAGGAACACCCATCATCTGTGGGGACCAATGCTATCTAATCGTATCTAATATTCTACAACAGGGGCTCCTGACTTTTATGAGGACCCCTGGTACTATTGACAGATTGTGGAGAGGTGGGAGGTGCAGGGGCTGTTGTTATATTGTGCTGTTGCCATGGAAAACTGTAGTATACATCAGCACAATTGATGGGTTACCTCAGCATTAATGGACGCCTTGGGGCTACTTCTCACAGAAATGTGTAATGCTTGTGAGTGACAAGTGCAGTGCAGTTTTGGCATCCAGGTAATTTTACAACGCTTGGTTTTGGTGGATGTCAAATTTGAAAGCCTGGTCTGATTTAAATTTGTGAGTGTCTGAAGCGCACCATTGCATCAGGTTCTGGACTCTGGTCTTCACCTTAATTCAGAAGGATGTGAGAGACTGGGATGTGAATTCAATCTTAAATCATTTATCACTCTGTAGTTCCAGTAGTTTTTCCTCATAGTCCAACGATAGAGCTGTTGAATCGGAAAGAAATGGTTAATGTAATTATTTGCAAGCACACGTTGAAGCTCATGTGGAGACATGACACAGTACCATTATGGTCTGTTAATAATCACTGAGTTCACTAAAATGACTTGAGTGTTTTAATAATAACAGTAATATTTTTAAATTAAAAAAGTGTAGTTCAGTGACTATGCTGCTACTTTCCCATGCGGTAGTTGGCAGTTGTTACGTTCTGTTTAAAAACAACCGACACCCACCCAAAGGAAAATTCAGTTGCTCATAGGTTGCTCTGTAATGGCTCAGGAGACATATTGGTGATTCTCCTAAAATTCCTTAGGAGAAAAAGAAAGACACAAAAAGGGATCATGAGACACGAGAGCAGGATAAATGAGATAAAGGAGAGAGTAGGGTGTAGTTCATCTGGCAAATCGGAGCCCAGTTTGAGACTCAGGAGATATATTTGAGCAGCAGGAGACTTACGCTAACGTCTCTTTTGTTTTTCCATCTGATCTCGTTGTTGTCTAGGAGAAACTGCTGAGACGTTAAGGAGATCTCCTTTTTGATATTTCTTTCCTCTGGGCAGGACTGGTCTGCTGCCCGGTGAATGGGAAGTTCTGTTCTAGAGCAGTAAGCTGTGAGAAACTGTGTTACTTTGTGCTGGGTTTTTATCATGATTTCATTCAGATTTATTGTTTTATAAAAACATAAGTTATTAGAATAGAATATACACTGAACGGTCACTAGATTGGGAACCACCTACTGATTGTCTGTTTTATCAGCTCCACTGACCACACAGGAGCATTGTGTAGTTCTACAGTTACAGACTGTAGTCCACCTGTTGCTCTGCATACTTTCTTATCCCCATTTCACCCTGTTCTTCAGTGCTCAGACTCAGGACCCCCGCTGATTTGAGGCCTGGATTATTCTCAGCTCTGCAGTGACACTGACGTGGTGGTGGTGTGTTAGTGTGTGTTGTGCTGGTGTAGAGTGGATCAGACACAGCAGTGCTGCTGGAGTTTTTAAACCCTGTGTCCACTTAACTCTGTGTCTAATTCTTTGAGACACTCCTCTCTCGTTGGTCCACCTTGTAAAGTCATGATGTGAAGTCAGAGACAGTAGCTCATCTGTCGCTGCACAGTGTGTGTCGGTCGACCTCGAGTCCTTCATCAGTGACACAGGACGCTGTTCGCTAGATGTTTATGGTTTCTGGACTATTCTTAGTCCAGACACTGAGGTGTTTAAAATCTCAAGATGCACTGCTGTGTCTGATCCACATTCTGTGTCTTTGGCACATTTTCCATTCATACTTCACACAAACTGCAAGAGTTCTAATACAGCAATCCCACCAGGGTCAACCTGCCAAGTGTGAACAAGTACCTATTCAGTCATAAATAATATGAGATTTACAAGTCTAGACATCGCAATACAGAAACTTTTCAAAGTATTGTCCAGTGAGAATACACTCACTCCGAATGAGAGAGAGAGAGAGAGAGAGAGAGAAGATAGAAGGAAACACAATGGTAAACAATGAAGTAGGAGGAGATAATGAGGAGATTAAGAGAGGGCGGTAAAGGACAAGGGGATAATTAGTGAGGTTTTTATGCTGATTTCTCTGTGTGTGGGGGGTAGTTTTAAAGCATATATTGTGTAACTGGGAGGAGGAGCATCCATAAAGAAAAGCTTTTCTTCTTCATGTTGCAGGGCAGTTACCCGGTGTGGGAGGACTTCATCAGTAAAGCTGGGAAACTACAGGCCCAACTCAGGTGAGGCTTCACAACACACACTCATGACTTTTTACCACTTTTATTTGTCCCATGCTCAACATGCCTCCACAGGCCAAAATCACACTGAGTGATGGGAAGAGGGAGGGACATCCCATGGGGAAATGCCCAGTGTCACTGCCTCTCATTGAAAATGAATGACGTCCGTTCGCCCGAGGTACAACCTAACACTTAACCCTAACCATAACCTCCCACCTGCTGGTATCCGCCTACTTACTGTGTATGTGCCTCTCACCTGCTGGTCTCTGCATGCTCCGCATGCACCAAAGAGGATGTTGGTGAAGTGTCCTGTTGCTCAGATACTTATCCTGAGAAATATAGCTCAAGAATCCCACCTGTGCTCTTTTTGGATTTTAGTAGATATCACAGAAATGTCTCACACTGGGCTCAGATTTGCTGAGATAAGAACAGTCACGTTTATCTGCAGCTAAATGCCACCATTTCTCACCAGCAACAGGAACATTCTCAGTGTGTCTCAGCTCTCAATGTTGTCTACATAAGAAATTTTAGGAGAATCACTTTTTAGACTCTCCCCAGCCATTCGCAAAACAAATTCAGATTAAGAAAGTTGTCTTCTGGTATCCTACACCCCCAGAAAGCAAACCCAATAATGATACTTGGACTTCTGACCTTGGAGAGCAACGGCACCACTCAGGATTGAACTCACAGTCTCTTGATGATTGGGCCAAGTCATAGACAGTTGCACAGCTCAGGATCCTAAATACCAAACTCATAAACTAACATCCAATTATCGTAGACGAGGTCTTTCTCAGCATATGCAGAAGGGAAGATAAGCTGTGAGATCAGGTTCATTCATACATTCATTCATTATCTGTAACCTATCCAGTTCAGGGTCGCGGTGCGTCCAGAGCCTACCTGGAATCATTGGGCGCAAGGTGGGAATACACCCTGGAGGGGGCGCCAGTCCTTCACAGGGCAACACAGACACACACACATTCACTCACACACTCACACCTACAGACACTTTTGAGTCGCCAATCCACCTACCAACGTGTGTTTTTGGACTGTGGGAGGAAACCGGAGCACCCGGAGGAAACCCACGCGGACACGGGGAGAACACACCAACTCCTCTGAGATCAGGTTATATACCATAATCTAACAGTAATCACACATAGAGATCAAGCCTAGTCATGGGATATAGAAAATACCACATAGATGTTCTCCTCTGTAGACTCCATTCTAAACACGGTGTAGTGCAGTACTAATCTAGGAAGTGGTCACGTGTTTCTTTCTTTAACAGAAACTGTGACATTTGTTTTCTCCATTTTTTTAAACAATTTTCTTTATGGGGGTCTCTAGGTGTTGCCACTTTTTTCTTTATTCTGCATTTTCCGAACTTTCAATTCTATTTGTGAATGGCCTCTACATCGCATTAATATTTTATTCTGGTTTTAGTTATAACACAATTAGTACAAGCTGATGGAGAAATGCTCACTGGTGCCTACTGCGAAAGACCTTTAACCTACTTAGGTCACCTCCGAGTTTAGTACCTGCCTGTGAGGAGCATTAGGATTTAACATTACGTCTGTGCGGGGCTCTCTCTCGGTTTTAACCCAGACCCACAGACCCATTGATTCACAGAGGCAGGTCTCCGAATTTCCAGGATCTGTATCAGTTTCCAGATCCATCGGATTCAACCAAATGCTGATTGAGTGTATTAAAGGAATGAGTTTGGAAATTCTCAAATTGTAGTGCCTGAATAAGCAGCACACGAAGCTGAATCCAGGAGAATGAAGTGATGCGTAACACACTCTACTGTAGCCACCTGCCATTTCATAAATCCTCAGTCTCTCTCCAGCGCTCGCTGTTTGAGAATTGTTTGTCTTGTGTCTCATTATTTCATGCAATGTGTGCTGTGTAGTGAGGCCTACGATGGTTGTGTCTGTACTGAGCATGTACAGACTTTCCTGGTCATTATTCCAGACACAGTACAGAATCTCAACTATTTACAGCATTTACATTGTATTAGGCATTATCAACACTAGGTAAGATTTTTTCTTTTTTCTTCCAGTGTAGTGTAGTGTATAATCCATTCTGACAGCACTGTACTGAAATCAAAGGGAGGGGGAGGGAAGAGGGTTTTACTGCTCTCTCTCCAAGAAGTACATAGTGCAGTTTCAGCAGTGCTGAGCACAGAGTAGCAAAGTCAGCAAAGTCAGTGGCGCATCAGCTGTAACTGGGCTAGTGTTGCTTTAAGGTGTATGGGCAGATGTGCAGAGTTTATATACAAATACTATGCCATTTTATATAAGGGATTTGAGCATCTGTGGCGTTTGGTATCCAAGGGGTATCCTGGAACCTCTCCCCTGTGGAAACGGAGGGCTGTCCCTATAGCTGAACTTTGGTGGACTGAAATGAATGAATTCAAAAGCAGTTTGCCCCACTTTGCTGCAAACACCATATACGTTTCTGGGAACGGATTTGATGTTGGAACATTTCTGGGACGATTTCATAGCGCTCAGCCACAAGAACATTAGTGAGGTGAGGTACTGGTGTTGGGGGATTAGTTCTGGATAACAAACACCATTACAACTCATCCCAGAGGTACTGGATGGTAGTCCATCATGCCAGAGAATGAAGTTCCACAGTTGCAGCTGCTCCAGAGCATCCCATTTAATTTCATGCTTTTCTATGGAGATTATAACAGCTGTCTGCGCAAAATTGAACATCTGTGTCCAGAATGTGTGCACCTTAAAGTACTAGAAGTCACTGAAAAGGTGTCTGCAGGGTTTGGGACAAATAGCATATGTTGTATCTCCTCATATACACACATGTGCTAGTGTAAATGTAGCTCTGCATGTCTTTTGTGTACAGTCAGCGCTGACTAAGTTCTCATAGGAGGATTTGACTGTAATGACAGAAACTCACACACACACACACACACACACACACACACTCCACTTTAACTCGTTTTAATTTGGCTCCTGAGTGATATGAGGCAAACGCTGGTAATTAGTGTTAAAGAAAGGGGATAATTATAGATTACAGGGCCAGATCCTGCTCTTCCAACATAGCCTCTGAAATCAAGGTTATAAATAGAGTGTTGATACCCCGTTGCTGCAGGAACAGCCTCTAATTTTCTCAGAAGGCTTTGCACTAGACGTACACCCAAGATTTCTGTGAGATTTCAGCAATGAGAGCATCCCCGCTCGACCCAGAGGTTTTGGACAGAGCTACGTCATTACAAAGAGCACACTTCACTACACCACATCTAAGTGCTCAGGATTTTATGCCCCTCAAGCCAACACTTGGCATTGAGGATGCTGACCCTAGGCTCATGCACAGATGCTCCAGAGCATCTCATTTAATTGAACGATTTTCTATCAATCAAATCAAATCAAATAATTGAGTCAGATTTATTTGTATAGCGCATTTTACAACTGATGATGTCACAAATATATAAAAAAAAATGTAAACAACCCACAGGTGAGCGAGGCCAGGGGCAAGAAAAAACTCCCTCCGAGCTGAGGAAGGAACCTTGGGAGGAATCAAGGCTCACAAGTGGGGACCTATCCTCCTCTGGTCAATCTACCTACAAATTATTGACAAAAATAAAAGGACCCTACACCATCACATACGACTGCTGTTATGCTCATGTGTATTGATAATAGTAGTAGTAGTAGTAGTAGGAATACTTGTAGGGGCAGCTCCAAGGCACTTGGTGGTGGCTGGAGCATGGGCAGCTGGTCTGAAGCGTGGAGCAGGAGCTCGACAGTCATCCATCAGTGTCCAGCCGGACAGGTGGGCAGTCATTTACTCAGAAAAAGGTAGAGGGATGCAGTTAGTTTTGATCTGTTTGGGAGTGTGGCTAATGACTCCAGCAGATGTGACTATGACAGCTTTAACTAAAAGGAGAGAACCAGAAGGACACACAGACACAGGAGCATCCTGAAACACTGGCATCCCTCCTCTCTACCGTCAACAAACCTGAGAGATCGCATGCAAGCAGCGGGACAACCATGGACTCATGGATCTGCCGCCTTTATCTAATATCTTTGTAAAGTTGTAAAATATGTTGTACTCTGTCCTAGGGATGAGCAGTATCCACATTTTTATGCTGTCATACCGTCTCTAAATATTAACACGGTACACAGTAATACCCTGGGTGTGGGGTGCACTGTCGGGCTGCGTGTGAGTATTGGTCGAGTGAAGGGTTTTCGGCGTTGTGCAGTTCAGCTCAGCACAGCCCAACAGTGCACACTGACATGTGCTGACGATTTAAAAAACAAACATTTCTGAGAAAGCAAATTTAAGTGACTGGTGATTAAACATGTACTTAAAGAGACACAGAACAGAAATTTGACACACAACACATACATGACGTAAAAAACGCCCTCATTTTATGATACCGCCCAACACTACACTGTATTATAGAATTGTGTGAAGAGGTCTGAATTTGTGTGTGTGTGTGTGTGTGTGTTATTTTTGTTCTCAGAACTACAGTTGTGGCACTGGCTGCGTTCCTCGATGCCTTTCAGAAAGTTGCGGATTTGGCCACCAGCAGCAGAGGTAAAGACGCACACATTTGTATCTGCCATTCTATACTTGACCTATTCATCATCAGCTTAAAACACACACACACACTAATATTTGTCTCTGCTTTTCTGAAACACACAGCTGTACTTCTCTCATACGTCACACATCTGGTTCTTTTTTACTGAATGCAAATATATTTATGAGCTAAATTTGTAGCGGGAGGCGTGGTGGTGCCACAGGTAGCATTGCTGCCACACAGCTCTGGAGTCCTGGGTTCGATCCTTCTTCAGGTCACTTTCCTGTATCAACACCGGTTCCTCTGTGTGGTCCGGTTTTCTCCCACAGTCCAGAAACACAATGACAGGATGACTGGCTCGTCAGTTGTGAACTGTGCAGAGGTGTGGAGTGTGTGAGTGAATGAGTGAGTGTGAGATTTCCTGTGATGGACTGGTACCCTGTCTAGGGTGAGTTCCAGCCTTGTGCCCGGTTTAGCTATGATCTGGACCCACTTCAGTCCTGTTCAGGATGAAGCAGTTGCAGAACATAAGTGAATGAATGAACAGGTTCAGTTAGGAGCTAACATACTATTACAAATCCTGTAGGGGTGCTAGTACAAATGGTGATTAATGTTTCCTTATTTAAGGTTGGTTCTTTAAACCTGTGGCCCAAACTGAAGGCAAGGCTAGCTGCCGTAATCATGATTCATAGATTCAGCTTGCTACAAAGTCACTGTCATGGAATGAAAGAAGCTCTTGCTGCATATCGTCGTTGTCCAGTAAAAAAACATCTCCCAAAGTAGTAACTTTACAGGAGAAAGAAAAACAATCTTTTTATCTTTCAATGGAAGTCAGTGTATAAATATTTCCTTTGGTCCATTGATCACGAGAACTGAAGGACATGTGGAGGACGGCTGCTGTGTTTAAATGATGTAGTAAACTACAAATCCACTGGAGATACTTGTTTTTATTTGGACAGCAACATCTGAGTGTAGATTTCTACTTCATCATTAGTTTTGCAAAGGTCAATAGCATAATAACAGTTAATTCATAGTGTAGCCCTAGTCTGGGCAGTATGATGATTTTATTGTTATAGTGATATATAGGTCACTGAACATCACATTGTGCTTTTCTGCATATTGTATAGAAAATGATGCATGTTTATATTTTATAAGTGGCATAACTGGCTTTTTTGGGTCTCTCCTAAGTTGCTGAACAATAAAGGACACATACTGTGACGCTTGTTGTGTGTCATAAAAGGTCTTGAATGATTGTGATGTCATATTTGACCATATTATTCAAGACCTAGTGGACACATGAGTGTAAGGATGTAGACACGAGCAGGACTGTGGGATGTGGCAGGTTCATAAATCCTCCAGTGCTGTTTTTTTTTTTGCTTTCTCTCTCTCTCTCTTTCTCTCTCTCTCTCTCTCTCTCTCTCACACACACACACACTCTTTCTCTCTCTCTCTCTCACTCTTTCTCTCTCTCTCTTTCTCTCTCTCTCTCTCTTTCTCTCTCTCTCTCTCTCTCTCTCTTTCTCTACACATACATGCTCACTCACTCTCCCTCTCACTCCTTCTCTTCCCTCATTTCTCAACATTTGCTGTCATCCCTTCTCTCTCTCTCTCTCTCTCTCTCTCTCACTCTCGTGTCTCATTTTCCACCCCTTCCTCTCCCATTCTCCCATTCATCATCTTTCTCTGTCTCTATTGCTCTCTCTTCCTTTTTCTCACTCACTCTATGTCTCTTCCTGTCGCATCCTCTCTCTCTCTCTCTCTCTCTCTCTCTCTCTGCGTGGGCACTGTTAATTAGTGCTGTGGTGACTGAAGCCTGAGCTTGTTAGTGTAAATCAAACAGCATCATTTAACAGGAAGGAATCAGTAATGAGGAACAGAGCCACCATCTGTCCGTGCGAGCGACCATGACGGCACCGAGGCTCTGGCAGAGTGATGGATCTGTGCACGGCTCAGAGTCTTGGTGCTGTGCTGCGTGTTAAACTCGGTTTATTAAAGCGATGAGAACGCTTTGCTTTCCCTCCTACTTTAATTGATTGATCGGGAGTTGACATCGTAAACATTCCCAGCTCTTGTCCTTGTGAACCAACAGAGGGCCGTTACCATGGTAACCTGGTTAACTGTCACTGGGCCCGGGTCTATGTTACAAAAATGGCATGAAGATAAAAGTTGCACCCCGAAGCTTTGGCTTAAGCCTGGGTAGGTTTGACTTCAGCTTCTGCCACTGCATCAGACGTCCCTGTACATACTTCGGTCATTCATTCATTCATTCACTCATCTTCTGTAATCACTTCCCTGGACAGAACACCATTCCATCACATGGCCATACATCAGTCTTAATATTCTTCATACAGTAGTTCTTCCACAGATTTCCTTACCAAGATATCCACACATCTCCTTAACCTCGGGGAAGTAACCACCAATAATAACAGCCTACCTCGGCTGCAGCCTAGGCTTTGGGATGTGTGTAATTCCCAGTTTCCCAATCTTGGTGCCCCACACTGCACATTTCTGTGCTTTGTATCATGTAACACATAATGCCACTCGTGTTACTTATCCACAAGGTCATCACAGGTAGGGCAAGGTGTGTGGAGCATAAAGCATAAAGAATATGTGAACATTTTCAAGACATTTTCAAAACAAACCTTGTGTCATTGCTTTCTTTCTTTCTTTTTCTTTTTGTTTTGTTTTGATCGGTTGCCTGTAATAAAATGATTCCAGCTGACATCGGACAGTAGTAAGGATTAGTCCTAGACGTTCTTTGTTTGATATTTGAATCTATATCTAATATCTAATATCTGCAGCTGATTGTCCTGATTGGCTTTGACCTTCTGAGACCTTCTTTAGCAAAACCTAAAACAATAAAACAGATGTAGAGCCTCTATTAGAGCTCACAGGATAAGTGTGAGAATGTGAGTTGTGCCGAACTGTGGCTTTATATAAAGATTTTAGTCAGTGCTGGGGTGTGTGCCAGCTCTTGATTAGAATTGAGTTGTTTATAGTGTGTAATATGACTCCCTGAATGTCTCTCAGTGTAAACCACATCTGCTGGTGTCTGTCTCTCTGTCTATCTGTATGTTTTTTTCTTTGCACGGTTGTACATTTGTTCCTCCTTACATCAGTGTTTGTACCCGTCTGTCTGTCCTCTGTGTCTGGCTGGGTCTAGCCATTCACATGTGCCTGTCTTTTTACCAAGCTGTCTGTCTGTTTGTCTTTCAGTAGCATGTCTTTCTCTCAGTCTAGTCATTCATGTGCGCCTCTTTCCATCAGCGCTTGTATATATCTCTATGTCCATCTGTCACACTGAATCAATAGAAATATCCCAATCCGCTGTGAATGAAATATATATGAATATATAAACTGTTTGGATGAAGGAGCTCTTTCGATGTGGTATTTGTATCCGTCTCGTGTGTTTTTCTCGGTGTATATCGGACTAGACATCCACATGTGTCTCTCTGTCTTTCTCTGCATTGTTCACACAAATCCGTCGGCATGTATGTATGTGTATCAGTCTAAATTAGTCCTTGTTTGTCTCTCTGCCTGTCTTCCCTCCTCTCTTCTCCCTGTTTTGCCAGCTCTAAGCTCACACACAGATCTGAGGCACTGTGCGATGTGTAACACTTTATTTTTACTCTCTGACCTCTGCTTTACCATCTGAGGTCAGTGACACCTTTTTAAGGCCCCTTTAGGACTTTAGGTTTATATCATATGTATTATCATATTAGACAAAGTAAATCATGATGAGTAGTTTGTTTTTTGTGATCAACATTTCCCAACCTCGTATTACCTCAGGTTTAAACAGTTCATGGCGTTAAGACGGTTAGCTTTGTTCTTATTGGCGGCCCTGTGTTAGGCTTAGATCTCATCCACAAGGCAGTGCTTAGAAGTATTTTTAAAAAAATGGATTTTGTGCCTTTTCACCCCTCACACAGTTTCAGTTCGTTGGTGTGATAACAGAAATGTAGGGTTTTATTACACTCAAGAAAAAATATCTGAGTTGAATTCCTTTTCACTGGAGCAATGGCAAGTGGGGGTCCTGGAATAAAGTCTAAACCTGAAGGGAAAGTCATTCAAACCTCTCTGGAATTTAAGAGCAGTGTAGGATACAGGGGGATTGTGTGTGTATATGTACATACTGTAAATGTGTGTTACATATGTGTGTGTGTGTGTGTGTGTGTACGGGTGTTGGATTTCTCACTTATGGTATTTATAGAGGGAATGTTAGACACTGCTCATTTTCTGAACTCCAGTGCAAAAGGAATGTACTATTTACACACACACACACACACACACACACACACATAAAGAACACACAACAACACACACACACACACACACACACACACACAAAACAATGCACACACACACACACACACACACACACACACACACAAAAACAACACACACACACACACATAAACAACACACAACACACACACACACACACAAAAACAACGCACACACACACACACACACAACACACACACACACACACACAAACACACAGTATTGAGATGATTGAGACAGGTTTACATTAATCTGTGTGTGTGTTGCTACAGTGGATGTCCTCCTGAAAGGTCAGCACATGCGAGGAACCTGTCTGATATTGGTTTGTCTTTGTGTGTGTGTGTGTGTGTGTGTGTGTGTGTGTGTGTGTGTGAGTGTGTGTGTGTGTATGTGCATGTGTGTGTGTGTGTGTGTGCATGTGTGTGTGAGACCTTCACGGCACATCACACACTGAAGAATGTGTGATGTCGTGAGACACACACACATACACACACCCACACACACACACACACACACACTTCTGTGGTTAGCTGTAGGGCAGGTGCAGGACGGCTGAGGGCTGCAGTTTGGGGAAAGAACCGGATGGATTGAAATTAGCCATGCACACACACACACACACACACACACACACATTCAGAACAATCAGTGAATACTGCAGCACATATTTCACATGCAGTGAAAGGTTAGACAGACTCCAGTTGGGGCACGGAGTATGAGGCCACTTCAGACATCACTGTGGTCAGTGTACACAGCCCGGTCACTGTATTTAGTGTTGTATTACAGTCCTTCTATGAAGGCCACCATATGATGAGGTTTCTCCAACCTGTCAGACCAAGTGCTACTAATAATTATGTTTTTGGCAATAATTAAAATATTAATTTAATAATAATATGTATAATATTTATATATTAGTCCCTTCTAAAACCAAGGGCCACTTCAGAATGTTTCAAATTATGAAAAAAGAAACAACAGAACAGTGAGACACTTAAAGGAGCATAAATAAAATAAATTAGACAAATATAAACTCTCCATTTGTGAAATCAATGTATTCCCCAGTGAAATTCTCTGTTTAAGGTTGGTCAAAGCTGTTTTGTGGAATGCTGTTCCATAGCCTGAGAGCAGTGGCACTGAATGCTCCCAAAGAAATGAAATGCGTCTCTCAGAAAGATTTTATTTGGAGTACTAAGCAGACATCGGGTTTAAGGGATGATCTCTGACTTCACATCCATCAGGAAACTAGAGGCCAAATAAAAGGATGACATAACAGACCTCACTAAATACAAAGACAAAATGTACACCCTCTACATCTTCACGTCTGAGAAATAAATGCATGAGCAGAAGGCTCAAGAACACCATAATAATTAGAGAGAGGATTTACAATAACTAGCATGACAAGATAAACACAGAGCTAGTCAAACCACTCCGGTGAAAGCCTTGGAAGAGGAGCCCAAAAGAGGAGCCTTGAGACAAGCAACAATTACATCTTTTTACAAGCCATTCCCTCACATCAACTCAACCAATCAGCACACGCCATCAGCAGCAGCAGCTGTAGACACGGGCCGTGTCTCAAAGCCTAGGCTGCAGCCGCTGATGGTTGGGTTTTCGGTAAGAAACATCCTCTGAAGACTGCTCCCGAGGAGCGGACAGGCTCCATCAAATCGAACTGTGAGGTGACGTCACTGGAAAGGCTCCAACTCTTACAGCTTCCTCTGAGCGAAGGCTGCATTTCTTAGCTGTATTCGGAAGATCCTTCACTTTGGAGCAGGCTTTGGTGATGTGAGGGCTCAGCTGCAGCCTTTGAGATGCAGAGAAAGAGAAAGAAACACACAATAAATGGGTTGCGGTCGTGAAACTTCATCTGAGCTCATGTTCAAACAGGAGAGAGTGCAGTGACTGTGGTGGTGTTTATGCAACAACAGCGTCATCATCTTCATGGTCCTTTCAAATGCAGTTTGAATAATCATCCAAACACTTCCACATCATGGCTTTGGCTAAAAATATAGATGTGTCCCTATGGCTGGAGACAAACCGCTCAAACAGTGTGAGCTTTGGGACTTGGCAAATTTAGACATGCTAACAAACTGTGCAGAAACTGTCCCAGTCAGAGCTGAAGAAGGGAAGGAAGGTACTATCAACAGACTGTTCTCTATAGCCTTGTGGAACCGATGTTTTAATAAAGCAGACAATGAAGGCACCATCATTCTTCATTAAAGACATGTGTTACACGCATTTAACCACAAATTCAAGTGTTATAAAATCTCATATACCCATAATAGAACATTTACTAATGATAAAGATATACAAAATCACTCCTAAATTTGAAAGGAAGCCAGTGAAACAATGTTTAGTCATTTTAAACACAGGTGTAAAAAGTAACCACAGTTTTCCTGTATTTACAAAAAGAACAGAAATGAAACTTTGAAGAGAAGCTGAAGCAGCTGTTCATTGGCTTGTGTCATGAAAGTGTTAAAGGGTGAATGACTCTGGAGGGTGTTTAAAACACAGCGATGTTTCAGATGCCAGTGACAGAGGACGGTATAAAATTGTGTGTGTTCGTGTGGAGAGGGGAGGTGCTGCTGCATTGCAGTGCTTCACACAGACCCTGGTGTCACTGCTATTAATAAAGAGAGAGAGAGAGACAGAGAGGGAGAGAGAGACATGGTAGATGAGGTGTATAGGCTACACACTGCAGTAGTATTTATAGATTGGGGTCAGAAGAGCAGAGGGTGTAGCTGTGGGATTCTGTGGGAATCCAGACAGAGAAAAAATCCAAATCTCTCCAAGCTGCTGCAGCAGACTCCGACTGGAGGGCAAGACGTTTACTGTGTACGACTGTCCTGAAGTGTTGAAATGAAGTCACTGATTACTGTAATATTGAAGTACATATGCATTAATTTTTTGAGAGGAAAAATGTCAGGGTTGAAGTCAATAAATAAACATTTTTAAAACATTTTAATTAAATGTAACCATTTTTATGTTAAATTGTGTGATCTTAGTGAATATAAATGTATGTATGGTGTCATTTTATTAAATCATGTGTTGTCAGGTATACCTTATTTTATACAGTAAATGACTTTATAAATGACATCATTGTACATGACGCTGCTCTGTATGACATCACTGTGTGTGACATAAATGTATGATTTCACTGTACAGCACATTTTTATATATGACTTCACATATCTGTAATGGAATTGTGAAGTGGGCGGCACGGTGGTGCAGCAGGTAGTGTCACAGTCACACAGGGTTCGATTCCCGCTCTGACTGTCTGTGAGGAGTGTGGCGTGTTCTCCCTGTGTCTGCGTGGGTTTCCTCCAGGTGACTGTCTGTGAGGAGTGTGGCGTGTTCTCCCTGTGTCTGCGTGGGTTTCCTCCAGGTGACTGTCTGTGAGGAGTGTGGCGTGTTCTCCCTGTGTCTGCGTGGCTTTCCTCCGGGTGACTGTCTGTGAGGAGTGTGGTGTGTTCTCCCTGTGTCTGTGTGGGTTTCCTCCGGGTGACTGTCTGTGAGGAGTGTGGTGTGTTCTCCCCGTGTCTGCGTGGGTTTCCTCTGGATGACTGTCTGTGAGGAGTGTGATGTGTTCTCCCTGCGTCTGCGTTGGTTTCCTCCGGGTGACTGTCTGTGAGGAGTGTGGTGTGTTCTCCCTGTGTCTGCGTGGGTTTCCTCCGGGTGACTGTCTGTGAGGAGTGTGGTGTGTTCTCCCTGCGTCTGCGTGGGTTTCCTCCGGGTGACTGTCTGTGAGGAGTGTGGTGTGTTCTCCCTGCGTCTGCGTGGGTTTCCTCCGGATGACTGTCCGTGAGGAGTGTGGTGTGTTCTCCCTGTGTCTGCGTGGGTTTCCTCCGGATGACTGTCTGTGAGGAGTGTGGTGTGTTCTCTCTGTGTCTGCGTGGGTTTCCTCCGGGTGACTGTCTGTGAGGAGTGTGGTGTGTTCTCCCTGCGTCTGCGTGGGTTTCCTCTGGGTGACTGTCTGTGAGGAGTGTGGTGTGTTCTCCCTGTGTCTGCGTGGGTTTCCTCTGGGTGACTGTATGTGAGGAGTGTGGTGCATTCTCTCTGTGTCTGCGTGGGTTTCCTCCAGATGACTGTCTATGAGGAGTGTGGTGTGTTCTCCCTGCGTCTGCGTGGGTTTCCTCTGGGTGACTGTATGTGAGGAGTGTGGTGCATTCTCTCTGTGTCTGCGTGGGTTTCCTCCAGATGACTGTCTGTGAGGAGTGTGGTGTGTTCTCCCTGTGTCTGCGTGGGTTTCCTCTGGGTGACTGGATGTGACAATCAGCAGACTCTCTCACCCCATCATCAACCCCCCTCCTCCCCCACACTGGCTCTCACACCTCCACCCCCAGCTTGTCTCACCATCAGCCTGCAGGACGTCCACAGACTCTTCAGCAGACAGAAGGTGAAGAAAGCCCCGGGACCTGATTCAGTTTCTCCATCCATCCTAAAACACTGCTGTGACCAACTTGCACCAGTCTTCACCAGCATCTTCAACAGATCACTGGAGCTCCGTTGTGTTCCAGCCTGCTTCAAGACCTCCACCATCATTCCAGTCCCCAAGAAATCCACCATCACTGGATTTAATGATTACAGACCTGTCGCCCTGACATCTGTGGTCATGAAGGTCTTTGAACGCCTGGTCTTAGCCCACCTAAAGACCATTACAGACCCCCTGCTGGACCCCCTGCAGTTTGCATACAGAGCAAACAGATCTGTTGATGATGTGGTCAACCTAACTCTCCACTTCATCCCTCAGCATCTAGACAGCTCTGGAACCTACGCTCGGGTTCTGTTTGTTGACTTTAGCTCGGCTTTCAACACCGTTGTGCCGCAGCTACTTCAAAGCAAACTGTCCCAGCTGTCAGTGCCGGACTCCATGTGTCAGTGGATTGCAAACTTCCTCACAGACAGAAGACAGTATGTGCGGCTTGGGAAACACACCTCAGACCTTCGAACACTCAGTACTGGAGTTCCACAAGGGTGTGTTCTTTCACCCCTTCTCTTCAGCCTTTACACCAACGACTGTGTCTCCAAGGAACCAGCTGTAAAGCTCCTGAAGTTTGCAGATGATTCCACTCTGGTGGGCCTCATAGCCAATAGTGATGAGTCTGCTTACAGAAAGGAGGTTGGTCAGCTGGTGTCCTGGTGCAGTGACAACCACTTGCTGCTGAACACAGACAAGACTGTAGAGATGGTGGTGGATTTCCGACGCAACCCACCCCCTGTATCCCCCCTCTACATCAAGGGCACCGCAGTTTCCACTGTAGAGTCACTCAAGTTCCTGGGCACCACCATATCCAGGGACCTGAAGTGGGAGAGGAACACCGTCTCCATCACCAAGAAAGCTCAGCAGAGAATGTTCTTCTTGAGACAGCTCAAGAAATTTGACCTGCCACAGACCCTGATGATCCAGTTCTACACAGCGATCATCGAGTCCATCATCACCTCATCCATAACCACCTGGTTTGGTTCCTCTACCTCACAAGAAAGAGCCAGGCTCCAGCGCATCATCAGATCAGCAGAGAAGATCATTGGATGTAACCTGCCAACGCTTCAGGAGATCCACACCAGCAGGGTGAGGAAACGCGCTCGCAAAATTATGCTTGACCCCTCACATCCTGGACATCACCTCTTCCAGACTCTCCCTTCTGGTAGAAGACTAAGGATCATCAAAACCAGCACAACACGACATGCTAACAGCTTCTTTCCCAGAGCTGTAGCTCTCCTCAACCACAGTGAACACCTCTGAGTCTCCAAACCACTGAACTAAACCGACTGGACATAACTGCACTGAACAGGACACTTTACTCACTTGCACTATGCTATTTTGCACAGCTGTACAGAAGTTCTATTTCTGTAACTTCTACAACAATATATAATATAACCTACTTTAGGAATATCTGGAAACATTTATATTCATACTCATATCTGTACAGTACAGATTTTATATTTTACGTTGTCTAATTTATGTCTTAACGCTCTTTTTTTTCTAGTACTTAACTGTATTTTTTTAGTCTATTTATTGTTTATTGTACCTCTTTTAGAGTTTTTGTTAACAATCTGTGTACGTGTTACATGTCATACATGTGTTGCTGTCACCAAGACAAATTCCTAGTATGTTTAACATACCTGGCGAAATAAAGAGATTCTGATTCTGATTCTGATTCTGATTCTGAGGAGTGTGGTGCATTCTCTCTGTGTCTGCGTGGGTTTCCTACAGATGACTGTCTATGAGGAGTGTGGTGTGTTCTCCCTGCGTCTGCGTGGGTTTCCTCTGGGTGGAGGAGTGTGATTTTGTGGAGTTTGTTTTATATTTATTTAATTTTTATTTATTTTGTGGAGTTTATTGCAAAATGTAATGGTTAAAATATACAAATGAATCCTCTAGCCCAGTGGTTTTCACAATTTGTAGTGCAACCAAGTCTCCAGCCTTTGCTTATGTACAAAAAGTAAGCCACTGAGACTAGGCTTTCTTATATGGCCTTTGTAAAATCCCTCCCTGGAAAAAAGTGGGGGAACACTGCCCTCCCACCTTTCACTTTCACACAGAACTAATGAACTACGGTGTATGTGTTTGCACATACTGTATTTTATTTTTTTAACACTAATTTTGATTTGATTAATCATGAAAACTGAAACATTATGTAATTTAACATGAATATTATTAATTCCTTAAGTAAATAATAAATTAAGTAGTTTTCAAGGTCATCTGGCGTACCACCTCTTGCTGCTTCATGTACCGCCAGTGGTATGTGTCCCACAGCTTGAGAACCACTGCTGTAGCCAACATGTGTGTTTTTGTACTGTGTGCTGTGTCCAATCACAGTTCCAGATGAGTGTTTCTGAGCGCTTTAAGGAATAGAGGTATTTTAATTCCCCAACCACAGTAAATGATAATGCAAGCCAGTCTTTCCCCCTGTCATATTATCGATTCCCAATCACAATATCTATCACTATGAGCTCAATACTCTCCTCAGTGTAGTCTCAGAGGTTCCACAGTAAATACCAGTGGCACATTATGAACGCTGCATGAACACAAACGCCCACAAACACACACTCCACCTCAGTCTCATCCACCTCCCACTGACAGGACAAATGGCCACTCTCTCTCTATCTCTGTATGGTTCTCGCCTTGCTTTTCTGTTTTTCTCTATCCTCTCTCTCTAACTGTCTCTCTCTCTCTCTCTCTCTCTCTCTCTCACACACACACACACACACACTCTCCCACTGAGGGGAACAGAACAGAACGAAACTTCTTACACTTCTTGAGCCAGCATAGCCATCTGTGGCACACACACACACACACACACACACACACACACTAAAGCATATTTACCCTTGTTTCTCTGTTAATAAAAGATATCAGCTGACTTTAAACTGTGGAAATCATTAGTGTTTTTGTTTGCTTGTTTTGCTTTGTTTTGATTTGTTTGTCTGTAATTGTGAAATGCATTGCTTTGGGTTTTAAACTTTGTTTCTGTTTGGTGACTGGAACTGAGTAAATGATTGATCCTACGTAGACCTGAATCATTCATCCATCTCTCATTTGATGTGCATGTATGAGGACATGAATTCATAAATCACTCATTGGGTATAAGTTTGCATGTGTGTGTGTGAGTGTGTATGTGTAAGCGTGTGTGTGTGTGTGTGTGTGTGTGTGTGTGTTTATGTGTGTGTGTGTGTATGTGTGTGCGTGTGTTTGTGTGTGTGTGTGTGTGAGTGTGAGTGTGTGTGTGAGTGTGTGTGTGTGTGTGTGTATGTGTGTGAGTGTGTGTGTGTGTGTATATGTGTGTGCGTGTTTTTGTGTGAGTGTGAGTGTATGTGTATGTGTAACATTTATATTTGGCTAGAGGTTAAGGTTTCATTTTAATGCAGTTTTAATATTATTATATACAGTGTATTGTATGGATATGAACCGACTTGTATAAAAACAGTGTGTGTGTGTATGTGTGTTTGTTGCAGGTGGTACGAGGGACATTGGCTCCGCTTTGACCAGGATGTGTATGAGACACCGCAGCATAGAGACCAAACTGAGACAGTTCTCAATGTGAGTGTGCTTCTCATATCACATACCATCACTGACCATCTCCAACATAGTAACTTTACAGGAGAAGGCAAAACACTGTTTATTGACCTTCCTCTCCGCATACACAAAGGCACAATGCCAGCCAAGAAATAAGAGTGATAGCACTGGGCAGTTACTGCTCTCCTCAGCGTGTGGAGGTCTCCAATGATGCGGTGTTAGAAGTGTAGTCTGCCTTCATGTGTCTCAGAGGAAGCATGTGCTGCCTTCATCCTCCCAGTTCTACAGCACTGCGTGATTAGGGGGAGACCTAGCAAGAGGGTACATTGACATTGATTAAAATGGGGTAGAAAATAAAATAAGCATTCGTACAAACTTTGTAAAAATGAAAAACGTCAAATCAAAGAAGCACAGAGAACAGGGCTGTGTGCAAATGAACAGCACTTTACAGATATAAACAGATCACAGCTGAGAGTGAGAAATATTTGAGCGCTAATGTTTACTGAAATTTATGTGTGTGTGTGTGTGTGTGTGTGTGTGTTTGTGTGTGTGTTTGTGTAGGGTTTTTGTGGACTCTCTGATTAATCCACTCCAAGAGCAGATGGAGGAGTGGAAGAGAGTGGCCAACACTATGGATAAGGACCATGCCAAAGGTACATGGGCACACACACACACACACACACACACACACACAGGGCATGTAGCTGCAGGCGTTTCTCTGCTCTGCAGCTCATTTTTCAGTCATCACTGCCCTGTTTGATCACTTTAGTTCTTTTACCTTTTTTTCATTCCTCACTGACTTTGAAACAACTCTTCAAAGCTATGCCCCCCCCCCCCCCGTCTTTCTCTCTCTCAACAGAATACAAACGAGCACGTCAGGAGATCAAGAAGAAATCTTCAGATACTCTCAAGCTGCAGAAGAAAGCAAAGAAAGGTTCAAATTTCTCTTTTTTGGTCGCCCCCTGTTTACTGAGCGTTTACTGTGGTTCCTGTTGTACACAGTCTGCTGTAACACTCCTCTACAGGTGTGTGTGGTTGATGCCTCTTGGATCTGATCCTGCAGTGAAACCAATCAGTTTTAGCTCTTTTTTTGACTCCCAGAATTACACAGTGCTGCTACGTGGGAGGGTTTACCACACGTCTTTTCAAGCTTCTTCCAACATAAAGAATTTGGATGTTACCACGCTTAGAGGAGAAAACAAACTGCCCAGCTGAGTTATGTTGGCTAACAGATGCCTGCATTAGCTTTGAGCTGAGTAATGGAGAAAGAGGGAGGCCTAACTGACTTTCAGAGAGAGAGCGAGAGAGGACAAATGTGATCTCTGGGATCCTCAGTGAGCTGTGGTATCACCAGGGATTGAGCTCACGGTATTGTGTTGAGGCTAGTGCGTAAAGAGTTGCATCTATTAAGTCCTATTTGGGTGGGATTAGTTTTATCCGTGGACATGGGTTAAAGTCATTATTACCAGAGTATTTCAATAGTTCTAATTACATCGAATTAGACAATTTCAGGTTTTAAAAAAATAATAATAGCAATTTCTTTGCCATCTCCTCGACCATCATCTGTTTTAAAGGACTTAGAATAGGTTTAGATATTTTTGGTGAGAGAGCTGTTTTCAGAACAGTGATAGTCTAAATAATCCAGTGGCACTGCTGTGTCTGATCCACACTGTGTGAGGATAATGCGTGAATTGAGTATCGGCTTGTCAAGAGCAAATGTACTGACTTCATTTGGTAAAACGACATTAAACTAGCTCCTTAAAATGAATCCTGTCTGAATAGTTATTCTTTTAGACCATGACCTTTCTGGTTTCGCTCTTTCACTTAAAGAAAATGAAACATTGAGCTTTGCACTTTACCAAGAATAACACGTCAAGAATAATCACGTCTTCACACTTCTCTCTGTTCAGTAAACAATGTGTGAAACACATACGCTTCACAGAGGGACTGGAAAAGGGTTTTATAAGAAACTTAAGATCAGGGATTTCATTGGTTCTTTCTTTTCTACACAATGTTCCTGGCTCTGCCCTCAGACGTAAAACCTAAATTGCAGGTTTGAATTGTAGAGGTGGAATGTCCATGCATTCCATTAAGATTCCTTATATTGTGTTATTTTTCTTCACATTTGAGTCTACTGGGTGTGTTCACTGTGTGTGTGTGTGTGTGTGTGTGGTGCATGTTCCTGTGTTTTGTATTGCATAAAAACGCTGTTCCCTCAGGATAACTGTGCCCTCATTGGTTTGTATAAAAGGTTTCACTGAGCACACACTTCCTAAGGGGAGGGAGCCTGGTCTGCTGTTTGTGTGTGTGTGTGTGTGTGTGTGTGTGGCCTGGAAAGTAATGTACACACACAGAATCTGAAACAATACTTCAAAGGCACACAACAACACTTTATTTTACCTAGATCAGGGTTTTGTCTCCAGCAGATGACGCTGTGGATCTGAGCCTGTTTGTCTTGGGCACTTGTATAAATTGCTGTCACAGTTATAGATCTCAGCTTCAGAACCAACAGTTTCAGACCCGAAATCAAACTCCACGGTTTCAGACCCAAAATCAAACACGACGGTTTCAGACACCAAAATCAAACACCACGGTTTCATACCCAAAATCAAACACCACGGTTTCAGACCCGAAATCAAACTCCACATTTTCATACCCAAAATCAAACACCACGGTTTCAGACCCGAAATCAAACTCCACAGTTTCAGACCCGAAATCAAACTCCACAGTTTCAGACCCGAAATCAAACTCCACAGTTTCATACCCAAAATCAAACACCACAGTTTCAGACCCGAAATCAAGCTCCACAGTTTCAGACCCGAAATCAAACTCCACAGTTTCAGACCCGAAATCAAACTCCACAGTTTCAGACCCAAAATCAAACACCACGATTTCAGACCCAAAATCAAACTCCACGGTTTCATACCCAAAATAAAACTCCACTGTTTCAGACCCAAAATCAAGCTTCACAGTTTCAGACCCGAAATCAAACTCCACAGTTTCATACCCAAAATCAAACTACACTGTTTCAGACCCGAAATCAAGCTCCACAGTTTCAGACCCGATATCAAACTCCACAGTTTCAGACACGAAATCAAACTCCAGTTTCAGACCCAAAATCAAACACCACGGTTTCATACCCAAAATCAAACACCACAGTTTCAGACCTGAAATCAAACTCCACGGTTTCAGACCTGAAATCAAACTCCACAGTTTCAGACCCGAAATCAAACTCCAGAGTTTCATACCCGAAATCAAACTCCACAGTTTCATACCCAAAATCAAACACCACAGTTTCAGACCCGAAATCAAACACCACGGTTTCAGACCCGAAATCAAACTCCACAGTTTCAGACCCGATATCAAGCTCCACAGTTTCAGACATGAAATCAAACTCCACGGTTTCAGACCCAAAATCAAACACCACGGTTTCATACCCAAAATCAAACACCACAGTTTCAGACCTGAAATCAAACTCCAAGGTTTCATACCCAAAATCAAACACCACAGTTTCAGACCCGAAATCAAACACCACGGTTTCAGACCCGAAATCAAACTCCACAGTTTCAGACCCGATATCAAGCTCCACAGTTTCAGACATGAAATCAAACTCCACGGTTTCAGACCCAAAATCAAACACCACGGTTTCAGACCCAAAATCAAACACCACGGTTTCATACCTAAAATCAAACACCACAGTTTCAGACCCAAAATCAAACACCACAGTTTCAGACCCGAAATCAAACTCCACAGTTTCAGACCCGAAATCAAACTCCACAGTTTCAGACCCAAAATCAAACACCACGGTTTCATACCCAAAATCAAACTCCACGGGTTTAGACCCGAAATCAAACTCCACAGTTTCATACCCAAAATCAAACACCACAGTTTCAGACCCGAAATCAAGCTCCACAGTTTCAGACCCGAAATCAAGCTCCACAGTTTCAGACCCGAAATCAAACTCCACGGTTTCAGACCTGAAATCAAACTCCACAGTTTCAGACTCGAAATCAAACTCCACGGGTTCAGACCCGAAATCAAACTCCACTGTTTCAGATCCAAAATCAAGCTTCACAGTTTCAGACCCGAAATCAAACTCCACAGTTTCATACCCAAAATCAAACTACACTGTTTCAGACCCGAAATCAAGCTCCACAGTTTCAGACCCGATATCAAACTCCACAGTTTCAGACACGAAATCAAACTCCAGTTTCAGACCCAAAATCAAACACCACGGTTTCATACCCAAAATCAAACACCACAGTTTCAGACCTGAAATCAAACTCCACGGTTTCAGACCTGAAATCAAACTCCACAGTTTCAGACTCGAAATCAAACTCCACGGGTTCAGACCCGAAATCAAACTCCACTGTTTCAGACCCGAAATCAAACTCCACAGTTTCATACCCGAAATCAAACTCCACAGTTTCATACCCAAAATCAAACACCAGAGTTTCAGACCCGAAATCAAACTCCACTGTTTCAGACCCAAAATCAAACACCACAGTTTCAGACCCGAAATCAAACACCACGGTTTCAGACCCGAAATCAAACTCCACAGTTTCAGACCCGATATCAAGCTCCACAGTTTCAGACATGAAATCAAACTCCACTGTTTCAGACCCGAAATCAAGCTCCACAGTTTCAGACCCGAAATCAAACTCTACGATTTCAGACCCAAAATCAAACACCACAGTTTCAGACCCGAAATCAAACTCCACGGGTTTAGACCCGAAATCAAACTCCACTGTTTCAGACCCGAAATCAAACTCCACAGTTTCATACCCAAAATCAAACACCACAGTTTCAGACCCGAAATCAAGCTCCACAGTTTCAGACCCGAAATCAAACTCCACAGTTTCAGACCCGAAATCAAACTCCACAGTTTCAGACCCGAAATCAAACTCCACAGTTTCATACCCAAAATCAAACTCCACAGTTTCATACCCAAAATCAAACACCACAGTTTCAGACCTGAAATCAAACTCCATGGTTTCAGACCTGAAATCAAACTCCACAGTTTCAGACCCGAAATCAAACTCCACAGTTTCAGACCCAAAATCAAACACCACAGTTTCATACCCAAAATCAAACTCCACAATTTCAGACCCGAAATCAAACTCCACTGTTTCAGACCCAAAATCAAACTCTACGGTTTCAGACCCGAAATCAAACTCCACGGGTTTAGACCCGAAATCAAACTCCACAGTTTCATACCCAAAATCAAACACCACAGTTTCAGACCCGAAATCAAGCTCCACAGTTTCAGACCCGAAATCAAGCTCCACAGTTTCAGACCCGAAATCAAACTCCACGGTTTCAGACCTGAAATCAAACTCCACAGTTTCAGACTCGAAATCAAACTCCACGGGTTCAGACCCGAAATCAAACTCCACTGTTTCAGACCCGAAATCAAACTCCACAGTTTCATACCCGAAATCAAACTCCACAGTTTCATACCCCAAATCAAACACCACAGTTTCAGACCCGAAATCAAACTCCACTGTTTCAGACCCAAAATCAAACACCACAGTTTCAGACCCGAAATCAAACACCACGGTTTCAGACCCGAAATCAAACTCCACAGTTTCAGACCCGATATCAAGCTCCACAGTTTCAGACACGAAATCAAACTCCACGGTTTCAGACCCAAAATCAAACACCACGGTTTCATACCCAAAATCAAACACCACAGTTTCAGACCTGAAATCAAACTCCACGGTTTCAGACCTGAAATCAAACTCCACGGTTTCAGACCCGAAATCAAACTCCACGGGTTTAGACCCAAAATCAAACTCCACAGTTTCAGACCCGAAATCAAACTCCACAGTTTCATTCCCAAAATCAAACACCACAGTTTCAGACCCGAAATCAAGCTCCACAGTTTCAGACCCGAAATCAAGCTCCACAGTTTCAGACCCGAAATCAAACTCCACAGTTTCAGACCCGAAATCAAACTCCACAGTTTCATACCCAAAATCAAACACCACAGTTTCAGACCTGAAATCAAACTCCACGGTTTCAGACCTGAAATCAAACTCCACAGTTTCAGACTCGAAATCAAACTCCACGGGTTCAGACCCGAAATCAAACTCCACTGTTTCAGACCCGAAATCAAACTCCACAGTTTTATACCCAAAATCAAACTCCACAGTTTCATACCCCAAATCAAACATCACAGTTTTAGACCCTGTCACATCTTGACACTTTCTGCTTTGTTTTCCTCTTCCATGTGGCTCTGTTTGTTGTTTTCTTTTTCCTCACATGGCTTTGTTTATGTTCACTCGCTCCACCTCTTGTTCCGCCTCTCTGTAATTGTCCTCGTTATCTGTGTCAGGTGTGTCTAGTTAGTTCATGTATTTAAGCCCTCTTCCCTCACTTCCTGGTATCGGTCATTTTGAGTTTGAGTTCGTTTTGTTTCTTTGTGTATTGGGTTTCATGTTTCTCGTGCCTCGTTCGTTGTCTCCTGTCTGTTTCATGCCCCAGTCCAGTTTAGTGTTATTTTGTGTTTTTGTGTTTAACTTCAGGTCCGTTTGTTTTGTTATTTCTCTTTATTAAACCTTCCGTGTTATAGCGAGTGTGTCCGCCTCCCTGAATCTACTCATCACGTCCCCCTGCGTGACAGAATGACCGATCAAAAAATGGACACAGCTAACACGGACTACCCCTTTAGGAGAGGTGTAATTCGCCGGACTCCTTTCCGCAAAGATCCCGTGGAGGAGGCGTTGAGAGAGGCTTCAGAGTGGAGTCAACGGCTTCAGCACATGTCCGGTATGGTTCCTTTTCCCCGAACAGAAGACTCGATTCAGGAATCGAGTGATTCCTCCAGCGGGAATCGACGGAGCCGGAGGAGAAAACAGGCTGAAGACCCAGCTCCAGATAATTACCCCCTCAGGTCCGGGGAGATTTTTGGGGGGGCGTTATATACAAGGGCTGTTAGCCTCAGATCACAGGACATGGGAAATGAGGCTAACAGAGGCGCATCTCCGGGGGAACTATGGTCAGAGAAGTCCCTCGAGAGTGCGCCCAAACCCGCTAAATACTCAACTCGTGCTCGGCGAGCAGCACGAGCACCTGCCTCGTTGGACGCCTCAGCTCCAGTTTCCGAGAGCACGGCGCCAACGGCTGCTCCAGTTTCCCTAAGCGCGACTCCTCCAGCCGCTCCGGTTCCTGGAAGAGCGGCACCTCCGGCCGCGCCTCTCTTCGTGCCCGCGGCACCTCCGGCCGCGCCTCTCTTCGTGCCCGCGGCACCTCCGGCCGCGTCTGTCTCCCTGAGCGCGGCACCTCCGGCCGCGTCTGTCTCCCTGAGCGCGGCGCCTCCGGCCGCGTCTGTCTCCCTGAGCGCGGCGCCTCCGGCCGCGTCTGTCTCCCTGAGCGCGGTGCCTCCGGCCGCGTCTGTCTCCCTGAGCGCGGTGCCTCCGGCCGCGTCTGTCTCCCTGAGCGCGGTGCCTCCGGCCGCGTCTGTCTCCCTGAGCGCGGTGCCTCCGGCCGCGTCTGTCTCCCTGAGCGCGGTGCCTCCGGCCGCGTCTGTCTCCCTGAGCGCGGTGCCTCCGGCCGCGTCTGTCTCCCTGAGCGCGGTGCCTCCGGCCGCGTCTGTCTCCCTGAGCGCGGTGCCTCCGGCCGCGTCTGTCTCCCTGAGCGCGGTGCCTCCGGCCGCGTCTGTCTCCCTGAGCGCGGTGCCTCCGGCCGCGTCTGTCTCCCTGAGCGCGGTGCCTCCGGCCGCGTCTGTCTCCCTGAGCGCGGTGCCTCCGGCCGCGTCTGTCTCCCTGAGCGCGGTGCCTCCGGCCGCGTCTGTCTCCCTGAGCGCGGTGCCTCCGGCCGCGTCTGTCTCCCTGAGCGCGGTGCCTGCGGCCGCGCCTGTCTTCCTCAGCGCGGCGCTTCCGACCGCGCCTGTCTCCATGAACGACGTCGCAGATTCCTCTGTTCCCATGGACGTCGTCGATAGGACACCAGTTCCTAAGCACCGCTCTGCGCTCACTCCTGACCTCCAGGAGAAGCTTACAGGCCTCATGGCACGCCTGGAGCTCTCCTTGAAGGCGGCGTCCGCTTCTTCTGTCTTCGAAGGAGCGACGTCCGCCTCTTCTGTTTCCGTGGACGACGTCGCAGATTCCTCTGCCTTCGTGGACGTCGTCGCACATCCTCCTGACTCCGTGGATGACGTCGTCGCAGTTCCGTCTGCCTCCGTGGATGACGTCGTCGCAGTTCCGTCTGCCTCCGTGGATGACGTCGTCGCAGTTCCGTCTGCCTCCGTGGATGACGTCGTCGCAGTTCCGTCTGCCTCCGTGGATGACGTCGTCGCAGTTCCGTCTGCCTCCGTGGATGACGTCGTCGCAGTTCCGTCTGCCTCCGTGGATGACGTCGTCGCAGTTCCGCCTGCCTCCGTGGACGTCACTGCAGGTTCCCCTGTCTCCTTGGACGTCGTCGCAGGGTCTCCAGTCTCCGTGAGTACGGCTCCCCCAGCCGCTCCTATATCTGTGACTTTGGCTTCGGCCGTTTCGGCTCCTGAGACTGTGGTCACGGCCGTTTCGGCTCCTGAGACTGTGGCTACGGCCGTTTCGGCTCCTGAGACTGTGGCTACGGCCGTTTCTGCCCCTGAGACTGTGGCTACGGCCGTTTCTGCCCCTGAGACTGTGGCTACGGCCGTTTCTGCCCCTGAGACTGTGGCTCCGGCCGTTTCTAAGCCAGTGACTGTGGCTCCGGCCACTTCTGAACCTGTGACTGTGGCTCCGGCCCCAAGGACTTCGAGGCCAATCCCCAGAACTGTACCCAGGCTGGCACCTTGGACAGTCCCACAGACACATGCCAGTCCTGGGTACCACCCAGTTGTTTTTGTTCTTGTTTCTGTTCCTGTTCTGGTTCCTGTCTCTGTCCTTGTCCCTGTGCCTTTGTCTGTTTTAGTTTCTGTTCCGGTCCCTGTCACCGTGTTCGTCTCAGTTCCTGTTAATGTCATGGTACCTGTTCCCTTGCCTCATGTCCAGTTCCCAGTTAAACCCTTTGTCCCGTCTCATGTCAAAGTCCCTGTTAGTCCTCTTCAATCCTCTGTCCAGTCACGTGTATCTGCTCCTGTTTTGTCTCAGTCCCCGTTCAGTGTTCAGCCCAAGGTCCAGTCACGTGTGTTTTCTCCTGCCTTATCTCCGTCTCTTCTCTCTAGTTCTGTCAAGTGTCCGTTTAAGTCTAGTCCCTTGTTCCCATCTCCATTTCCTATCTTGTCTTGAATCTTTTGGTTTCCTGTTTTTGGTTCTTCTGGCCCCCTCCTGCGCCAGCTCCTGGAGAGTCTCGTTTTTCACGCTCCGGGAGTTGCGTGTCTTGGGGGGGGCGTCTGTCACATCTTGACACTTTCTGCTTTGTTTTCCTCTTCCATGTGGCTCTGTTTGTTGTTTTCCTTTTCCTCACATGGCTTTGTTTATGTTCACTCGCTCCACCTCTTGTTCCGCCTCTCTGTAATTGTCCTCGTTATCTGTGTCAGGTGTGTCTAGTTAGTTCATGTATTTAAGCCCTCTTCCCTCACTTCCTGGTATCGCTCATTTTGAGTTTGAGTTCGTTTTGTTTTTTTGTGTATTGGGTTTCATGTTTCTCGTGCCTCGTTCGTTGTCTCCTGTCTGTTTCATGCCCCAGTCCAGTTTAGTGTTATTTTGTGTTTTTGTGTTTAACTTCAGGTCCGTTTGTTTTGTTATTTCTCTTTATTAAACCTTCCGTGTTATAGCGAGTGTGTCCGCCTCCCTGAATCTACTCATCACGTCCCCCTGCGTGACAGACCCGAAATCAAACTCCACTGTTTCAGACCCAAAATCAAACACCACAGTTTCAGACCCGAAATCAAGCACCACGGTTTCAGACCCGATATCAAGCTCCACAGTTTCAGACACGAAATCAAACTCCACGGTTTCAGACCCAAAATCAAACACCACGGTTTCATACCCAAAATCAAACACCACAGTTTCAGACCTGAAATCAAACTCCACGGTTTCAGACCTGAAATCAAACTCCACAGTTTCAGACTCGAAATCAAACTCCACGGGTTCAGACCCGAAATCAAACTCCACGGGTTCAGACCCGAAATCAAACTCCACTGTTTCATACCCGAAATCAAACTCCACAGTTTCATACCCAAAATCAAACACCAGAGTTTCAGACCCGAAATCAAACTCCACTGTTTCAGACCCGAAATCAAACTCCACAGTTTCATACCCGAAATCAAACTCCACAGTTTCATACCCAAAATCAAACACCAGAGTTTCAGACCCAAAATCAAACACCACAGTTTCAGACCCGAAATCAAACACCACGGTTTCAGACCCGAAATCAAACTCCACAGTTTCAGACCCGATATCAAACTCCACAGTTTCAGACACGAAATCAAACTCCACGGTTTCAGACCCAAAATCAAACACCACGGTTTCATACCCAAAATCAAACACCACAGTTTCAGACCTGAAATCAAACTCCACGGTTTCAGACCTGAAATCAAACTCCACAGTTTCAGACCCGAAATCAAACTCCACTGTTTCAGACCCGAAATCAAGCTCCACTGTTTCAGACCCGAAATCAAACTCTACGGTTTCAGACCCAAAATCAAACACCACAGTTTCAGACCCGAAATCAAACACCACAGTTTCAGACCCGAAATCAAACTCCACAGTTTCAGACCCGAAATCAAACACCACGGTTTCATACCCAAAATCAAACTCCACAATTTCAGACCCGAAATCAAACTCCACTGTTTCAGACCCAAAATCAAACTCCACGGTTTCAGACCCAAAATCAAACTCCATGGGTTTAGACCCGAAATCAAACTCCACAGTTTCAGACCCGAAATCAAACTCCACAGTTTCAGACCCGAAATCAAGCTCCACAGTTTCAGACCCGAAATCAAGCTCCACAGTTTCAGACCCGAAATCAAACTCCACAGTTTCAGACCCGAAATCAAACTCCACGGTTTCAGACCCGAAATCAAACACCACGGTTTCAGACCCAAAATCAAACTCCACGGTTTCAGACCCGAAATCAAACTCCACGGTTTCAGACCCGAAATCAAACTCCACAGTTTCAGATCCAAAGTCAAACTCTGCGGTTTCATGCCCAAAATCCAACCCGAAATCAAACTCCACGGTTTCAGACCTGAAATCAAACTCCACAGTTTCAGAACCAAAATCAAGCTCCACAGTTTCAGAACCAAAATCAAACTCCACAGTTTCAGATCCGAAATCAAACACCACAGTTTCGGAACCAAAATCAAACAGCACAGTTTCAGAACCAAAATCAAACTCTGTGGTTTCAGACCCGAAATCAAAAACCACAGTTTCAGAACTGAAATCAAAGGCCAAAGTTTCAGAACTGAAATCAAAGGCCACAATTTCAGAACCGAAACCACAGATCCAAGAGTCAGAACTCTGCCTCAGTTCAGTTTCAGAACTCAAAATTTTGTTTCAGAACCTTAAGCAGCCAAACCAAAGATGAGTTTCTGAACTGAAACCAGTGATCAGTTCCAGAACCCAACCACAGATCAGGTTCAAAACCCAAAACCAAGATCACAGATTCAGGACCTGGTGAGTGAGCGAGTGTCTGTAAAAGTTTTGGCTGAGACCAAAAAGCGGTTTTTGGAGGAACTGGCTAAGACTGACCAGGTCAAGGAATTTATATAGTTAGTGATTAGTGTCCTGAACTGGACCTGAACTGCTGAAATTCTGCATGTCTGACAATTGTGTGTGTGTGTACAGGGCGTGGTGATCTGCAGCCGCAGGTGGACAGCGCTCTGCAGGGAGTGAGTGATAAATACGTCTTGCTGCAGGAGACAGAGAGGCAGGCGGTCAGAAAGGCTCTGACAGAGGAGAGAGCGAGATTCTGCACCTTCATCTCCATGCTCAGACCGGCCATAGTGAGTCCACCCTGTTCCCCTCGACCCGTCATTACTCTGTCACTGTGTTTATTACAGTCTGTGTGTTTTATCTGATTTTGATTAATTTTCTGTTCATGAGGATCTAAAGATGTGTTATCTCAAAAATAAAATTTGGCTTGTTTTAACCAATTTTTTGACCATTTACAATCCCTGATCTTGACTGATACTCATATTCTGATTAAACATCACTTAACCTTGAAGCTACTGTACTCTTTGTATCAAAATTAGGTCCCTGTGAATTCCCAGGTGTCCTTCTTGGGTTACAGATGTTGTACTGTTTACAGATGTTCCATCATGGTGATTCGTTTTGTTCTCGTTTAAGTCTGGGATCCCTCTCTTTAGGATGAAGAAGTGTGTATGCTGGGTGAAATCACTCACCTGCAGTCGATCTCTGATGATCTGAGGTCCCTTACTATGGACCCCCACAAACTGCCCCCCTCGAGTGAACAGGTGTGAATACACACCTTCCTGTTTACATCACACATTATTAATGTTATAAACTTTAGAAACCAACTGGCCATTTCATTAGAAACACCAACCTGCACATTCATCTACTGGCCACTTTATTAGTAACACCTACCTGCACATTCATCAACTGGCCACTTTATTAGAAACACCCACCTGCACCTTCATCGACTGGCCACTTTATTAGAAACACCTACCTGCACCTTCATCAACTGGCCACTTTATTAGAAACACCTACCTGCACCTTCATCAACTGGCCACTTTATTAGAAACACCTATCTGTGCATTCATCAACTGGCCACTTTATTAGAAACACCTACCTGCACCTTCATCAACTGGCCACTTTATTAGAAACACCTATCTGTGCATTCATCAACTGGCCACTTTTTTAGAAACACCCACCTGCACCTTCATCGACTGGCCACTTTATTAGAAACACCTACTTGCACATTCATCAACTGGCCACTTTATTAGAAACACCTATCTGCACCTTCATCAACTGGCCACTTTTTTAGAAACACCCACCTGCACCTCCATCGACTGGCCACTTTATTAGAAACACCTACTTGCACCTTCATCAACTGGCCACTTTATTAGAAACACCCACCTGCACCTTCATCGACTGGCCACTTTATTAGAAACACCTACCAGCACATTCATCAACTGGCCACTTTATTAGAAACACCTACCTGCACCTTCATCAACTGGCCACTTTATTAGAAACACCTACCTGCACCTTCATCAACTGGCCACTTTATTAGAAACACCTATCTGTGCATTCATCAACTGGCCACTTTATTAGAAACACCTACCTGCACCTTCATCAACTGGCCACTTTATTAAAAACACCCACCTGCACCTTCATCGACTGGCCACTTTATTAGAAACACCTACCTGCCCCTTCATCGACTGGCCACTTTATTAGAAACACCTACCTGCACATTCATCAACTGGCCACTTTATTAGAAACACCTACCTGCACCTTCATCAACTGGCCACTTTATTAGAAACACCTACCTGCACCTTCATCAACTGGCCACTTTATTAGAAACACCTACCTGCACCTTCATCAACTGGCCACTTTATTAGAAACACCTATCTGTGCATTCATCAACTGGCCACTTTTTTAGAAACACCCACCTGCACCTTCATCGACTGGCCACTTTATTAGAAACACCTACTTGCACATTCATCAACTGGCCACTTTATTAGAAACACCTATCTGTGCATTCATCAACTGGCCACTTTTTTAGAAACACCCACCTGCACCTTCATCAACTAGCCACTTTATTAGAAACACCTACCTGCACCTTCATCAACTGGCCACTTTATTAGAAACACCTACCTGCACCTTCATCAACTGGCCACTTTATTAGAAACACCTATCTGCACCTTCATCAACTGGCCACTTTTTTAGAAACACCCACCTGCACCTTCGTCAACTGGCCACTTTATTAGAAACACCTACTTGCACCTTCATCAACTGGCCACTTTATTAGAAACACCTACCTGCACCTTCATCAACTGGCCACTTAATTAGAAACACCTATCTTCACCTTCATCAACTGGCCACTTTATTAGAAACACCTACCTGCACCTTCATCAACTGGCCACTTTATTAGAAACACCTATCTGCACCTTCATCAACTGGCCACTTTTTTAGAAACACCCACCTGCACCTTCATCAACTGGCCACTTTATTAGAAACACTTACCTGCACCTTCATCAACTGGCCACTTTTTTAGAAACACCCACCTGCACCTTCGTCGACTGGCCACTTTATTAGAAACACCTACCTGCACCTTCATCAACTGGCCACTTTTTTAGAAACACCCACCTGCACCTTCATCGACTGGCCACTTTATTAGAAACACCTACCTGCACCTTCATTAACTGGCCACTTTATTAGAAACACCTACCTGCACCTTCATCAACTGGCCACTTTATTAGAAACATCTACCTGCACCTTCATCAACTGGCCACTTTATTAGAAACACCTACCTGCACCTTCATCAACTGGCCACTTTATTAGAAACACCTATCTGTGCATTCATCAACTGGCCACTTTTTTAGAAACACCCACCTGCACCTTCATCGACTGGCCACTTTATTAGAAACACCTACTTGCACATTCATCAACTGGCCACTTTATTAGAAACACCTATCTGTGCATTCATCAACTGGCCACTTTTTTAGAAACACCCACCTGCACCTTCATCAACTGGCCACTTTATTAGAAACACCTACCTGCACCTTCATCAACTGGCCACTTTATTAGAAACACCTACCTGCACCTTCATCAACTGGCCACTTTTTTAGAAACACCCACCTGCACCTTCGTCGACTGGCCACTTTTTTAGAAACACCCACCTGCACCTTCGTCGACTGGCCACTTTATTAGAAACACCTACTTGCACCTTCATCAACTGGCCACTTTTTTAGAAACACCCACCTGCACCTTCATCGACTGGCCACTTTATTAGAAACACCTACCTGCACCTTCATCAACTGGCCACTTTATTAGAAACACCTACCTGCACCTTCATCAACTGGCCACTTTATTAGAAACATCTACCTTATACTTGCATTCTGTGGCCGCTGTAAATGAATATTTTTTTTCTATATCATTTTAGAATGAGCTTTGGAGATGCTGTTGTAAAGTCGTTCTTCAGAATGTATTGAGTGTGTTTCTGATACAGCGTATTTGGTGTATATTTGTAAATTTGTTGGCGTATTGATCACATTTGGTTGTCTATTAATTATATACTGTGTATTGTGTGTGTTCTCTCATGCAGGTGATTGCTGATCTGAAGGGGTCGGAGTGCAGCTGGTCATATCAGACTCCACCTTCTTCTCCCAGCACCACGTCCAGGAAGTCTAGCATGTGCAGGTGTGTAACCATGGCAACCATCTAACCATAGACCTGAACAAAACCTGTAAACAGTATCCACTCAGGCCACTTGATCTAATCATGGTTGATTCTCTCTCTCTCTCTCTCTCTCTCTCTTTCTCAGCAGTAGTCTGAACAGTGTGAACAGCAGTGATTCTCGGTCGAGCAGCAGTCACTCTCACTCTCCCACGTCACATTTCCGTTACAGAGGCTCTGCCCTCCCACAGCAGGGCTCTGCCCGTCTGCCCAGTGTCTCCTCCCACGACTCAGGCTTCACCTCTCAGGACACCTGTCAGTCTAAGAGCCCCTCCCCCATGCCTCCAGACAACAACACACAGGTGACCATGAAACAGCACTCAGCAACATCAAACCAAATCATTTACTTATACATCTTAATCAGATCAGAATACATTTTTTGAGGCCCATCTAATTTAAATTTATATCTACTTGAGCTGTGGAATCCTTTAAACTATCTTTTAAAATGAAGAATAATGGACATTTAAACTCAAGCATCTGATTACAATCCCAATTAGAAATGAGTGCGCTTTGATTCAGGGCTCTTGTCTTATCAACTGTGGGACTGGCATTTAGCTTCAGAGAGTTCTCAAATGCAGAATCAGTATCATATTGATGAAGGTGTGATGACAAGAATAGATCATTCTCTCACATTCTCAGGAGACATGCTTCACGAAATTAAGACTGCGTTCCCTTGAGAAAATGTTTCCACATTGCTTGCAGTTATCAGAATGACATCTTCAATCAATAAAAAAACATTTCACTCATCATCAGATGTATCTGTTTGAGCTGTTTGATTCCCTACGTAACAAAATGGTCTTCCACATGTTTGTGTGCTGTTACACATTTCCACCAGAGGGGTCCCCAAATCCCCCCACAAGTTAAAGAGTGCAGTGCAGCTTTAACATGCTCCATCACACTGAAATATAAATCTATACAGACACACTTCAGAGCTCCTACATACTTCACCACAATTATACACCAAGTGCCAAATGTGTGTACATTAAGAGCAGACAGATGATGAAGGGCACTTCTGTTAAACCATTTAGAAGTTTCTGCTCTGTGTGGCCTGGGCTTGCTCTCGTTTCATGTAAATGATACATTTGGGAGGTGTTTTGCTTTGACACGAGAGGTAAAGGAAAAATTAAATCAGATCAGTTTTGCTAAATAATCACCGTCATCACAGAGTCATCAGTGGTGTTCTTGTGACTGTGGATATTACTGTAGATATCCCTCATGTTTATTACATCCGAGGTACAGAGCCTAATGAATATGTATTATTGGGGGACCCTGCCCAGACCTGGTGCCATAGCAACCGTCTCCTGTTGCTAGGGAACGTTTGCCATTGACTCAAAGAGCCAGAGCACCGGAGACAGTGATGAGTCATTCTGACCTCTCAGTTCCCACACACACACACACACAGAGTCTCACTCTGTATACCCCTCAGTCTTTCTTTCTTTCTTTTTTCTTTGCTTCTACCTTGTTGCCTAGCACTCAGCATGTCCACACATCTCATCAGTGATGGGGCAGTATTGGCTGATGTTTATCGATGTGCTTCATGGTTAGTGTTTAGTGAATAGTGATCTGTGGTTAGTGTTCAGTTGTTAGTGTGTAATGTGTAGTGGTTAGTGTCCTGTGGTTGGTGTTTATTAGTAAGTGAAACTGACGGGTGTTTAGTGATTAGTTTTTAGTGTTTAGAGCTAAGTGGGTACATTTTAATGAGTGTTGATCAATGCATGATTAGTGTTTAGTGCTTAGTAACAGTGTAGTGACTAGTGAAAATGATTAGTGTTCAGTTTCTCTGCGTAGCGTTTGGTAATTAATAATTAGTGAAAACCACTTAATGATTAACACCTGGGGGATTAAGCCTAGTCCTGGACCTTTCAATGAAAAATGTACAATGTGGTGTAGTCCAGGACTAGGCTTAATTCCTGTCTGGGAAACACCTCCTAAGTGTTTAATGTTAAGTGCTAAGTAGTTATTCGTAATCAATTCTTGGTGTTTTGTGGTTAGTGATCAGTAGTTAGTCATCTTCATCATCATCATCTTTTCCACTTCTCCATTTCAGGGTCGTGGTATCAGTAGTTAGTGTTTGGGAATGATTCATCTCTGCTTAGTTGTTTTAGTTGTTTAGTTAGTGATTAGTTTAGTGTTTAGTGCTGTTCCGTGATTGGCTTTTGCATCTTGCAGCATTTTCCTTTGCAAAATTATAATGTTTATTATTACTATTATTATTATTTGTCCTTTTCTGTTAGTCTATGGACACTGTACACAAACGCTCTGCATGGCAATGTGTGTATGTGTGTGTGTGTGTGTTTAGTGCTCTGGCTCCTCCTCTTATCCTGATGAGATTCAGCCAATCACAGACAGCTGCTCTCCCACATTACCTGATCCCCACACCAACACCGAGGACAAGGTGAAACAAACACACACACACACACACACACACACACACACTCACACACACACAACACCAGACACATCTACACACATTTACTCATTTTTGATGAAAATATCAAAGTTTAGGCCTGTGTTTGAATGTATTTCTAAAATGGAGATTTCTGATCTGTTTTCTAAAGCTGAAAAGACCCAAGCTAAAGGGAAATGGTCCACTTTTATATGTACACATGTATACTTTAATTTTCATGTATATTTTTGATGTTCATGTCTGATTTCTAGGGGTGTAAGCCTCTGACTTTAGAAGTGACGGTATATGAGCTGTTTAATTATAATTAAATAAGGGCAGTCTTCACAAACTTTGAATGTTATGATTCTTTTACTTTTGAAAATGGCCTGTGAGTTTTATTTTGGCCAGAATCCGCTCTTATTTTATGAGAAATACAGCTCTTTTTGGTTGAATACACCATTCTAAAAGTGCTATTGGTGCTTTTTCAGTGGGTTTACACCCCTAAACATTTCTCACACCCTATTATTTGTTTGTTTTTGTGTTTGTTTGTTTTTGTTCATCCCATTGGCTCAGTTGCGTGAGTCTTTTATCCCTTCACCTTCTTCCCCTCCCTCGTCCCCCATTCACGGCCCTCAGTGGGTGTGGTCTCGTCTGTGCCCCGCCCACTTGCTCGCACACTTTGAACCCTGTTTTCCTCTCGGCCCAGGCACCTTTCCTCTCTCTCACAGAGTGCCCAGCTGGAAGGTCAGTCCCACTCCTCCTTCGCTCCACTCATCTGTTCTCTCCCCTCTGTTCATCACCTACACTCTTTTTCATTATTTTTATGTTTTTATATCATTTATTGAATGTCACAATTCATTAAGGTATATTTCTCATATATTAATGTTCTTTAAACGTAGGAAAGAAAGGAAAGAAAAAAGTACGATCAAAAAATTGATACGATTAATAACTGATAATAATACACCTGAGGTTTGAAGGGTTAATCCATGACATACTGAATAGGGATTTGAGTGATATCACCTGCACTGTGTGTGTGTGTAGGACTGGGCGAGGCCGGGTCCATACGATCAGCCGATGGTGAACATTCTGCGGAGGATAAAGGAGAGAGAGAGAGTGAGAGAGGGATGTGAGTCCAGAGAGGAAACTCAGAAAAAGAGTCCCAACTCTCAGCACATCAAGAACAGGGTGAGCAGCAGCACCACTCCCGGACTCCAGTGTGTGTGCCATCTCAATGCCGGGGGTTGACAGGCGCAGTTTTGAAAAGCCTTGTTCCTTTTTCTCATACAGAGACCCAGCTTAGATCTACACCAACTACAGAATGATACACAACCTCAGTGCACTTTGGAAATACCACATAATCGTTCCCTAAAGAACTGTGATTGAAAACAGATGAGTGAGGATTTCTGAAATAAAGCCCATTCATTTTTTATACGACTTAGAAATACACCTCTGTCCCAGACCTCAAAATGACACCGGGTCAGTGATGAGGTTTTGCTGTAGTAATGTAAAGGTATTTTTTACTCACATTAATCACATTCATTCATTCATTCATTCATTATCTGTAAGCGCTTATCCAGTTCAGGGTCGCAGTGGGTCCAGAGTCTACCTGGAATCACTGGGCGCAAGGCGGGAATACACACTGGAGGGGGCGCCAGTCCTTCACAGGGCAACACAGACACACTCACCTACGGACACTTTTGAGTCGCCAATCCACCTACCAACCTATGTTTTTGGACTGTGGGAGGAAACCGGAGCACCCGGAGGAAACCCACGCGGACACAGGGAGAACACACCACACTCCTCACAGACAGTCACCCGGAGGAAACCCACACAGACACAGGGAGAACACACCACACTCCTCACAGACAGTCACCCGGAGGAAACCCACGCGGACACAGGGAGAACACACCACACTCCTCACAGACAGTCACCCAGAGGAAACCCACGCGGACACAGGGAGAACACACCAACTCCTCACAGACAGTCACCCTGAGCGGGAATCGAACCCACAACCTCCAGGTCCCTGGAGCTGTGTGACCGTGCCACCGTGCCACCTACATTAATCACAGTGTCTTTTTAATTTACGTTTCTCTAAAAGCTGCATACTTTTACCTTTAATACACACAGACCACATATAAGTAAAGCTGAGTGGGGAGAATTATTAAATTCCTAATAAGATGTGCTGATGTTAAAGTGGAAGGCAGGTAACACACACTCACACCCACACACACACAACGTGGGAATACTAGGACGGAGATCCAATCCATGGACTCATATCTGACCTGAGAACACCAATATCATCAGGTTATATTTACGCTTCTCTCTCTCTGTGTGTGTGTGTGTGTGTGTGTGTGTGTGTGTGTGTGTGTGTGTGTGTGTGTGTGTGAGGCAGGATGAAGCTCATGAGGAGTTGGCCATATGTCTGTCTCGTGGTTTATCTTTGGATATCCCTCACAGCAGAGACTCTGTCCAAGGCTCTAGCGGCTACAGCACTCAGACCAACACACCATGCTGCAGTGAGGACACTCACGGTAAGGAGTGTGTGTATGAGTGTGTTTCCAAATTTTTCAAGGACGTTCTACACTGTATCTCTGCATTTCTTCTCTAAAGAAGAATATTAATAGGGAGTTTGTTCCCTATTAAGGCTTTACACTTTATGCTGGAACAGTTGCTGTGAGGATCTGATGGCATTCAGACATGAGAGCTCTGCTGAGATCAGTTACTGATGATTTTGGATGAATAGGTTTGGATCAGAAACAATGTATCGCTCCAGAGAGCATGGTTTCACAGCTCCACAACCCAGCGCTGAAAGGCTTTGGACCCCTCTAGTCCACATAGTCTTGTGTGCAGCTGCTCCAGAGGGTCCCGCTGGGTCTGGCAGTGTTTTTCTATGGATATTACACAAGCTGTGTGTGTTCATTTGAACAATGCGAGCCATGGGTGAGCCTTGAAGTAGCTGAATTTAGTCATTGCAAGTGGTGTCTGAAACTTTTGGGCATTTAAAGAAGATAGGAAGATAGATGTATGGATGGATGAATGGATGAATTCTTTGATGGATGGGTGATGGAATGGATCTCTGTAACAAAGGTATACTCTCTCCCTCTTTACAGTTTTCGATTATGACTATTTGCCAGTGGGTGTGGACCACGATGTAGAGCATCCGGACTGTGACAGGCCCACCTCCAATCAGCGAAACACAGAAATCAGCCAGTCGTATCGTCGCGTCTTACCAGCCAGGCGTCCCGCCTCCACCCCCGGCCTGCCGTCCCCCTGCGGCTCTGTCACTCCCACGCCGGGCATAGCCACCATCCGCCGGGCTCCCTCCTCCAAGCCCAGTCTGTGGAGAGGCTCTAGTGGTCAGGGCCCAATCCCCATCAGAACGCCTGTCATCCCTGTTAAGACCCCCACCGTCCCAGAGCTACCGACCCCTACTACAGACACAGAAAACCCCCAAAGTCCCATATCTACCAGCACAGACAGCAGCAATGCTTCGCCATCAGCCTCCCAGGAAACGCCCACCTCTATCAGCCAATCAGATGCTCTGCCTGAAGAGGAGGAGGAGGAGGAGGACGTGGAAGAAGAGCTGGCTGTCCAGGAAGACAACAACGTGCTGCTGGCCATGCACCACGGCGTCAGGCTAAAGAAGACCACGACCAATGACAGCTCTGCCCCACACTTCGAGTAACGAGGACAGGAGTGTCTCAGAGGTCGCATGTAGGAGAAAAGATCAAGATAAGAACAGTTAACGGGTGTAGGATGAGTGAAGTCGTCTGGAGAGGTGTCATGGTCCATTCAGAAGGTGCTGATACACTTCGATGTCAGGCACTGTAACATACCCAAACCTACACTAACATTAGTTAATAATTATAAAACTTTATACTTTATTTAGCTTTTTTTTCAGTTTATTAGAGGATCAAATAAGATTTAGAGCACTTATTGTGTAATGTATAACTGTAAATCTAAATTCAAACATTCATTTTATGGTAATCATTGCTGTGTGGTATTAAAAATTGACAAACAATGACATAGTTTGAAAACGGCAAGTAAGAATTCATTCAATCACTGCTTTCATTAGTTACATCAAGGAGAAAGTGCACTGATCCAAAAGTAAGTGTGAGTTCTGGTTTTGACGATTTAAAGATGTATGATGTTATGATGATTCTGAACACAGGCGACGTCAGAAGAATGGGCGAATGTTTGAATTTAGAAATTACATCTGTATGTTTTCACAAAAAACTCTTAAACCTAAAAAACACACTAAAACTTCTTTGTACACATTACAGTTAAAAGGATTACATTTCTTCGTGGTCAAAATTAGGGTGACCAGACGTCCTCTTTTACCCGGACATGTCCTCTTTTTTAGACTTAAAAAATGTCCGGGCGGAATTTCACAAACGTCTGGGATTTTGTTTTTCTAGAGCTTACATAGAACTTCGAGAAGCGTTTCGTTCACAAACTAGTCCCGCCCTCCCCTACTCCGATTGGTTCGCTTGAGTGAGAAGGGGGCGTGGTGAAGTAGCCTAAAATATTCTGATTGGACGGTCTGACTGTAGAGCTATCGTTATTGGTCGATAACCTTCTCTGTAAACATTTAATTGGTCAGTCTGCACGTCAGTAGTCCTTGTTTACGTTCGGCAAAGCTCATGTACCCACCCTCATTTTGAGCAGCTATGCCGAAACGTAAATGTAAGTTCTCGGATGGATTAAAAAAGAAATTCTCATGTTTTGTGTAGCAAATAGAGGTGTAAAGGATCTAAAAGCACACATAGGTTCAGCTAAGAATACAACGGCAGCGAGGGGCGAGAGCTCATCACCCCCGGGGACGTGTCCTCTTTTTCACCATCTCAGATCTGGTCACCCTAGTCAAAACCAAATAGCAATTCAGTTACAGATAACATGAGAAAAAGAGCCACGATGATCTAGATCAGTGATCAGTGCCCCTGCTCCTGTAGATATACCTTCAAACAGATGCTAACTGCAACCATACGAGATCTCTAATAATCTACAGGTTATTGCTGTACGAGTTGTGATTTCATTTGGAGAGGAAAACTGCAGGAAGGCCCTCCTGCAGGAGGAGGGTTGGTGATCAGTTTTCTAGGCAAATTATATCCCAATCAAATGTCTGTGGAATCCTTTTCCAGGTTTGTGATCTGTAAGTCATCCTAGACGTTTGCAGTGAACCTCGACTGAGTGAGCTGGTGTAGATGGCCTACAGTGTTACAGAGTGGTAATGTAGCCTAGAAATAGGTCATTATCCTCGTACTTTCTTGTCCTGTTGTACATGGTGCCACTTTCTGAACTAGTTTTAATCTAGTAATCTAAACGGGAGTAATCTAATCTAATATTTGTGGAAGTATGACGAAATTTCACAGCACTGTGTAGAGTTAGCATGGCTCTTACTTTGGAAATGTCCCTGAACTGTTAAAACACAGAGATTATAATGATATGGGTCTAGTATTTATAACTTTATGAGAGCAGTCTCTTTGTTGGACACTTCATGAATTTACAAAGACAGTCTGTACACACCTTTACATAGTTACGTCAGTCTTGGAGGTGAGTGGTGATGACATAATGTCATTTTGTTGTACACGGACATGTTCTTTTGGCTTGACGTGATCCTTGTTTACAGCCGTACGTCTTTTCTCTATGATCAGCCCATCCTCCTATAGGTGCCAAAATGTTTCTTTACTCGTTTAATCTACTTGAAATCAGGAATTGCAGATGTGCAATCATGGCTGGCCCAGGACACAATCAGAGAGAGTGAAGGAAATGCGCGTCCTGTACTGGGCTTCGCACTGACATAATGAATGATGGTGTTGGAAGGCTCTTGTTGTCGCAGCGTTTCCTTGCTTTAAGTCGTCTGTTGTGACAATGTGAAGAGTTTCTCTTGAACAATAAAGGACCGGTGTCTGTAGCTGAGCTCACTGCATCACAAAGACTGTAGTAACACAAGTCAGTCTTAAGAACAAAAATGAATATTGGGGGGCAATTAGAGAGTGTGAGCACTGTCCCAGACTAGGCTTCTTTACATTTTCTACTTCCACTTTACAGCCAACGTGTGGACACCTGCTCATCCAACATTCCTGCTGTCATCAAGTGTAAAACAGCAGAGGTTTTTCCATATGCTGCAGTCCCTTTGGGCTGCATAGGTTTGCTGTAGATAGCGTCTCAAGATTAAGCCCTTGCCTTGGGTCACTGTCTGTGAGGAGTGCGGTGTGTTCCCCATGTGTCTGCGTGGGTTTCCTCCGGGTGACTGTCTGTGAAGAGTGTGGTGTGTTCTCCCTGTGTCTGCGTGGGTTTCCTCCAGGTGACTGTCTGTGAGGAGTGTGGTGTGTTCTCCCTGTGTCTGCGTGGGTTTCCTCCGGGTGACTGTCTGTGAGGAGTGTGGTGTGTTCTCCCTGTGTCTGCGTGGGTTTCCTCCAGGTGACTGTCTGTGAGGAGTGTGGTGTGTTCTCCCTGTGTCTGCATGGGTTTCCTCCAGGTGACTGTCTGTGAGGAGTGTGGTGTGTTCTCCCTGTGTCTGTGTGGGTTTCCTCTGGGGGCTCTGGTTTCCTTCCACAGTGACAACACACATGCTGATAGGTGGATGGTTCACAGGTGTGTGTGTGTGTGTGAGAAAGAGAGTGTAAGTGACTGGCTGAGTGTGTTCCACTGTGATGGCTTATTCCCCTGTTCAGAGTGTGATCACAAACACCACTTTCACTCATCCCAGGGGAATCCAATCGTGTTCCATCTTTCCAGAGAGCACAGCTTCCCGGGACCAGTGCTGGAGGACATTGTATGTGGACAAACAATAAACAGAAATGGACTCTGGCGTCAGGTTGTAAAGTAATGGTACAAACCAGTTTTTTCCCCTTAAACACACCGTTAGATGCAGAGCTTCTGAACGTAAACAAATGAGACAACAGCAGTTCCCCACAGTTGTAGACGTTCCCTTTAATACAGAAAAGGGGACACACTCCAAGTTGATAGCTTCTATCAAATGTTGTATGAGCAGGAGACCATCAGATTTCAATTTTAGTGGAATGTGTATATTTTCATTAACATGAGGAAAGGATAATTCAGAAGTGCTAATAACTGTTTACCCCACTTCCTCTAAGTCTGACCTTTTCCTCTCCTTTAATAGCAGTTGTTTAATACATGCTCAGTGTGCTCTGTACTCTGTGGTAACTTTAGACCTTTGTGAAGCTCAGGCAGAACAGGTCGGTTCTGTGGAATGTTTCTCTAAGCTGATGCTATTTGCATATGACGCTGATGGTGTGTATATAGTTGACCATGTGTCTATATGAGCTGTGATATTCTCCCCAAGTGATGAAACCCCTCCTGTACAGAAGAAACTCGGCCTCTCTGAAATATCGTCAGATCGTATGAATGTAAACACAAGTGCAGGTGTTTGGAGAGGATGAGAAGCTGTTTTTTAAGCTGAACTCTGGGTGAAGACTGCAACTTTCTTGAATGCTTTCCTTCTGAAGAGTCTCTCTTTATCTCCTATGTCAAACCACTCTTTTAGCTAATAAAAATCATATTAAACGAAATGCCATTGTCTTTTTTACTGGTTAATCTTTCAGCTCCTCTTCACTAACACTACAGAAATTAAATGTCTGCCTAGCTGCCATTGATGGTCCCTTGGCAAACATAAGATAAATGTCCCCAGTACATTTTGTTAATACACTGTGGGCTATAATTAAAATAACAACTCTTGGGATTTTAAAACTGCATCCATCCATCCTTTATCTGTAACTACTTATCCAGTTCAGGGTACCTGGTATCACTGGGCGCAAGGCAGGAACACACCCTGGAGGGTGCACCAGTCCTTGGAAGAACACACACACACAGACACTTTAAAATCACCAAGCCACCTACCAACGTGTGTTTTTGGACTGTGGGAGGAAACCGAAGCACCTGGGGGAAACCCACGCAGACACAGGGAGAACACACCACACTCCTCACAGACAGTCACCCGGAGGAAACCCACACAGACATAGGGAGAACACACCACACTCCTCACAGACAGTCAGCTCAAGTCATCCAGCTAACAGAGAAATCCTGTGGTCGTGTGTTAAGAGGGTGAACACTGCAATCACCAGCACTAAGAAAGAGAACCACTTCATTGAAATCCACACTGAAAAAATTATTTAATCTGTGCCCATTTCTATTTATATACCTCACAAAATACAACTAAACAAATGCTTTACGTGAAACATTTATTAGTCATTTATTCTCTGTACAGTCTACACTTCAGCCACACACCTCAGTTAAACATGGACTGTTTCACTGTGCCATTCTCACATTAATAGGTCTGTTTCTTACTGCTGATCTATTCCCATTATACAGTAACTTTTGTTGTACACTCATGTTATCCGTTTATGGCCAATGGCACAAAGTGCATTCACAGGACACAGCTTTGGAAGATTTGAAACAGCCCAAGTTAAGATTGAGGAGTATGGGATGGACAGGAAAGCTCGCAATGCACACCATGCCATGTCATGTGAAGGCCTTTTACATGGGCCTCTCTCTGGGGCGGGTCACATACTGCCACCACAGTGGGGGGAGATCGCCCTCTTTCCGGGCCGGGGGAAGTGCCTCTGATTTGATTCCATCGGCTGGACTTTCCTCCTGCAGCTGCTGGACCTGCAGCACCGAACAAAACAGAACGTGTCGGAACAGGTACATTCAACTGCGCACCATTTAATTCTGCACTGTACATTAACAGATTTAACGGAAGCCAACACCGTCAGAGGGGTCAAACATCAGAAACATATATATATATAAAAAAAAAGAAAAATGTGTTGTCTGTGCTGCTGCGTGTTGAAATAATCCGAATTTAAGAATCAGATGCATCAAATACGCACCTCCCTCTCCCAGCTCTGGGCTCTCAGCTTCTTCCACTGCTCCCTCTTTGAGAAGTAATCAGGGTACATGGCCTTCTCAGAGGGGTGCCAGTGATCCAGACACCATTCAGGAACCTGCCAAAGCCACACAACAAAGGTAAAGACACTGTAAACCAAACAGACTAAATAATAAACTACAAAGCAGTGAGGAATCCAGTCAATAGAGCATTAGTAAAAGTCAGGTACTGGTGTTGGGGGATTGAAACACTACCCCCAACTCAGCCCAAAGGTAAAGGTGCATTGCTCCAGAGAACTCAAGGTTCACAGCTCTACAAACAAGGTTAGAGGGGCTTTTATTGGTTTCTATGTAAATTAGATTATACAAGTTTTGCCAGCAATAAAGAACACCTGTATACAGTGGCCCACTGAGTCACATCACAACAACATTTATGAAGCACACATAAGCTGATGACACAACGGTATTAAGGCAGAATGCAACACAAATACAAATGCGAGAACAAGACATCATTGAGTGAATAATTGCATTTTAAGAAATGCTACATCGGAGGGGTGTTCACATGTAAAAATGCTTGTATTATAATTTTAGCTGTTAATATAGTAACAAAGCCATGAGCATGAGAAAGACCACGGGAGAGTCTGTGGAGGGATTGGAGAGTTTCATTGGAAGCGGTTAATTATTGCAACAGCTAAAATTATACAGTGCCTCTAGTGGCAGGGATCATTTCCAGTGTGAGCACCACTCCATTGAAGTGTTTTAATAATGCTGTTGTGTTCTTGCATTTATTTATTTTTTATTCTTTCCCCATATGTCTCATATCATGTCTTGTACCTGGACCTAAGGCTTTCCAGGAAAACCAGTGACAGCATCAGTACTTCTTGACTGCAAAGAAGTCACTGTCAGCTTGTATTGTTTACAGAACTCAGAGAAGCAGACTGCTGTCTCTACCTTGTAGCATTCATATCTCTCATAGGAGGTCCCTCCGGGTGAGTCGGGGAACAGGTAGGGCTGGGGATGCTGGTTAGCCCAGAACTCCTCTTCTCCAGCTTTCAGAAGCTTGGTGGCCTTCACCATGTCTTTCTCATCCTTATGATCATCAAACCGGGCCCTCAGTAAGCAGGCGTAGAAACGATACTTATCCCTGAAACAATAGAAACATCAGATCTGTTTATAATCACAATAAACGTAGAACCCTAAACCTCCAGCATCCCTGCTGTGTCTGATCCACTCTTTCCAGCGCAACACACACCAACATACAACCACCACGTCTGTGTCACTGAGGGGCTTAGGATGATCCACCCAAATCATACCTGCCCTGTGGGGGTCATGACCCTTGAGAAACAGGGTGTAAAAATATAATTAAATTAAAAATAAATAAATAAATGAAATAAAATAAAGTATGCAGTACAACAGAGTGGACTACAGTCTGTAATTGTAGAACTACAAAGTGCTCCTGTGAGTGGAGTGGAGCTGATAGAATGGACAATGAACGTAGAAACAAGGAAGAGCTAATAGATTTAAATAAATCATATAAAATGGCAAATGTCACTGCCGCTATTACAAGTCCTGCTTGACTTAGATGTTCAAGCTAACCAGCCAAAGAAATCGAACTTCTCCTTTCCACCTTAAATCCTTCATTCACGACTGCCTTGTTTAAGGTGGAACATATTTTGAAAATGAACTTTAGCATACAACAATGTTCCGCGGGCCGTAGCTGGTAGTCTCTATGTTGTTATATTATCTATTACTTTTAGCTTGTTGAGCTAATGTGGTTTAAAGGTTGTTAAATGTAAACACAATTTATGTTGGGACCCAGCTTCGGTGAACGACCCTCACTAACCACCTAAACGATTCCTAATTTTCCGTTCCACCTTAAATAGGACATGTTACCGTTACGGATTTAAGGTGGCACGGACAATTCGAGCCTTTTTCAACCAAAATAGCAGTGTCTAAACCCAGTATTTCGATAACACTTTTGTGGCCTGTGGCTATTACGTGTTCTGACTCTGAGTGCCTCAATCTGGAGGTTGTATAATGAAGGTTGGTGTTTAAACTGCGTTTTGTTCCGTTAGGGTTTTAGCTCCGAGTTAACAGGGAATGACCTGAATGTCCGGACTGTCCACTAACGTCAACTTTAAAGTCTTTCTACGCGCCTGGAAACCCATTCAGTGAGGTCTATACCAAACACTGCCGCAGTGAAGTTACCTGAAGATGCACCAGGACTCCAGGTGTCTCAGGGATTTCTTATAAAGCCGTAAGACTTTCTGTTGGTGAGTTAAAAACGCAGCCATTATCTCCACCGCTCCGGGGGGAGACAGCCGTGTACTGTAGCGGGTGGCCGTAATGACTGTAGTAAACGCACAAGCTCAAAATGTCCTAGGCTTTTATGAAGCTCGCTGTTAGGCGTTATTACGGTTATGGAACACGTTGCTCGTTCTAAATTGCTTCCTTATCCCTACATAGTGAAGTAGATGGATGATAAACGTTTACATCCACATAGTGTATTATATATTTTTAAAAAGAAATCAATAAGGTGCAGCACTTGCTGTCTATGATTTGTTGTGCTTTTTTGCTGAGTGCAGAACCCGTAGGTTCAAGACCTAGGGATTATAAACCCATTTGGGACGCCGCCGCTCCAACAAGAGATCATCTAGTTACAAGAGCGGCCACTCCAACAAAACAGTGTTAGGTTCCGATATCTCGTAGCTGTTGTCAAAAATTTAATCTGTAAAAATCCTTTATATACACAAAAATGGACAAAACCTTTATTTATTTAATTATTTTTAAATACAGTATTCGGCTGAAAATAAAATTACATCAGTTACACACTCAAGACCAAAATGAATCGCTAGTCAGCACTGTTTAAACTGTAGATATAGTGCAATGTACAAGTTATCTTTAATTAATTGTTGTAATCCATATTTCCACAATCCTAAAATAAATTTCGTTCATGAACCGAAGTAAATATGTTAAAATCCACTGAGCTCTCGCTCTCTCTTTGGCGCCATCTAGCGTTTAATGGTTTTATTTTACACCGAGTAGAATATCTCCCTGGAAACCCTCTCTCTGTTATGGCATTACCGTATTAACGATAGAAAACGCGTGCAGTCAAAAAGCGGAACATTAAAGTCGTATATCACAGCATCAAAATCTCTTTTAGGACTTAAAATATTGCAATAATGTTATCTCTCACCGAGTACTTTTCATATGTGTTTTGTAGTGGGCACTGAAAGCCTTCTTGATTTTGGTATGGTCGTTAATTGCAGTTATTACGGTTCTGGATATGGTGAAACTTGCCTGTGTGTTTAGTCGCTGTGCTGCTGCTGTTGCTAGACTGACCATGGCCAACTTCAAATTCATAGGTAGGAGTCAGAAAAGCACCGCTGGCTTTATATCTAGAGCTATTAAAAACAAGACTGTGGTGGCATTCAGAGAATACAAGCTGTGTTCATTCATAAAATTGAAGGAAACAGGTGACGCATGCTTACAAACCCTGACAGCATGGGCTATTTTCACAGTGCCCACCTTTAAAGGGACATTCCTATTATGTTATTTAACATTCTGTGTAATCACTGAATCTAATCACTGCTGAATTCAGCTCATTTTTGCTGGGTGTACTGTGAAAACAGACATTCCTCTGCGCATTCATTTTGTGTAATGAAATGAAATTGGACCTCCAATAACAAGCGTGTACGCCCCCCAGCATTAGGCTGTAGCAGTGGAACAGCCTTCTGTGAAGTGGTGGACGTCCAGCCAATACCTTTGGGTTGAATTGGATTGAGACATAATTAATCATCAGGATGGGGGCGGCAGCAGGTAGTGTCACAGTCACACAGGGTTCGATTCCCGCTCCGGGTGACTGTCTGTGAGGAATTGGTGTGTTCTCCCTGTGTCTGCGTGGGTTTCCTCCGGGTGACTGTCTGTGAGGAATTGGTGTGTTCTCCCTGTGTCTGTGTGGGTTTCCTCCGGGTGACTGTCTGTGAGGAGTGTGGTGTGTTCTCTCTGTGTCTGTGTGGGTTTTCTTCCGGGTGCTCCGGTTTCCTCCCACAGTCCAAAAACACACGTTAGTAGGTGGATTGGTGACTCCAAAGTGTCCGTAGGTGTGAGTGTCTATGTTGCCCTGTGAAAGACTGGCGCCCCCTCCAGGGTGTAGTCCAGGCTCTGGACCCACCATGACTGAATTGGATATGCACTTACAGATAATGGATGAATGAATCATCAGGATGGTGGATTCCCTAGTCTTTAAGGCAACACTGGGTAGTATTTATTTCCTTAAAATTAATAATAATTTGGGCGGCATGGTGGTGCAGCGGGTAGTGTCTCAGTCACACAGCTCCAGGGACCTGGAGGTTGTGGGTTTGAGTCCCACTCCGGGTGACTTGTCTGTGAGGAGTGTGGTGTATTCTCCCTGTGTCTGCGTGGGTTTCCTCCGGGTGACTGTCTGTGAGGAGTGTGGTGTGTTCTCCCTGTGTCTGCGTGGGTTTCCTCTGGGTGACTGTCTGTGAGGAGTGTGGTGTGTTCTCCCTGTGTCTGTGTGGGTTTCCTCCGGGTGACTGTCTGTGAGGAGTGTGGTGTGTTCTCCCTGTGTCTGCGTGGGTTTCCTCTGGGTGACTGTCTGTGAGGAGTGTGGTGTGTTCTCCCTGTGTCTGTGTGGGTTTCCTCCGGGTGACTGTCTGTGAGGAGTGTGGTGTGTTCTCCCTGTGTCTGTGTGGGTTTCCTCCGGGTGACTGTCTGTGAGGAGTGTGGTGTGTTCTCCCTGTGTCTGCGTGGGTTTCCTCTGGGTGACTGTCTGTGAGGAGTGTGGTGTGTTCTCCCTCTGTCTGTGTGGGTTTCCTCCGGGTGACTGTCTGTGAGGAGTGTGGTGTGTTCTCCCTGTGTCTGCGTGGGTTTCCTCCGGGTGACTGTCTGTGAGGAGTGTGGTGTGTTCTCCCTGTGTCTGCGTGGGTTTCCTCCAGGTGACTGTCTGTGAGGAGTGTGGTGTGTTCTCTCTGTGTCTGCGTGGGTTTCCTCTGGGTGACTGTCTGTGAGGAGTGTGGTGTGGGGTTACAGATAATGAATGAATGAATAATAATAATTTGTTCATCTAATATAGAGCATTTCACAAAGCAAAAGACGTTTGACTTCACAGCAGAGGGAAAGAAAAAAAGATAAAACAAATTATGAATGTTATGAAGTTATGAAGAACAGGAGGAAGAGAGTTCCAAAGTTTGGAGGTAGCCATGCTGAAAGATCAACCACCTGTTGTGAAGGCACAGTAAGAAGTCCAGAGTTAGAAACACCTGGAGGTGTTTAGATGAAACTGAGAGCTTCCAGACTTTGAAAATCATGAAAAGAAAATGAGGATATAACTTTATTTCTGTTCAGTAGGGGCTTAATACTGACTCATATGTGCTTAAATGGGTTTATTGGTACATGGGTTTATAGTGAGAAACACAGACCTCTAAGTGGTAGACTGGGGTTCAGTGTCCTCCTCGGTTAATCACATGGCACTGTACCAGGAAGAGTCTTCAGGCAGGACTCACATTAAAAGCACACTCACCTACATCTGTAACATGATCAAAATCAAGCTCCGTCGCTCTGAAAAAGAGTCTCTGCCAACTGCCATAAATGGTCACTGGTTTTCCCTCTTCTTGTCTGCAGATATAGGCATTAACCTCACGGACCCCATGTTTAGAGGAGTGTACAGAGGAAACCAAAAGCACGAGGGTAAGCTATAAAGAGTACGTTTTGATTATCATCGTTGTTCAACACCACACACATCATCCTAAAGTGTGTCTCTTATTTATTTCCACAGATGATTTCCATCAGATCATTGACAGAGCTCTGAAAGTTGGGCTTGAAAAGGTACTGCTGTCTTTAAGGTTTGGGGTTTGGGGTTTTTAGGTTTAAATAATGCAGTTTTAAATGTCCTTTGATTTCTTTTAGTTCATGATCACTGGGGGAAATGTGGAGGACAGCACACAGGCTCTGGAGCTAGCACGAACCCGAGGTGGGTAACAAACAGCACACACTGTGCACTTCTTAGATGAAGCAATGAATTTCTCTGCTCATGTGTAACACATTTAGTCATTTACATGGACCTCTTTATAAACCTATTTTTAATTTGTGCTTAGAACACAGTCTGTAGCTCAAACCCTCTCTGGTTTCAGACAGGTGTTTTAAATGATGCTAATAGACGGGTTGCACATTTACAAACATCACAGGTGCAAAAGAGCATCGGTAACAACAGGCCGCGAGATTTCACACTGTTAGTAAATTATTACTGACTCAAATATAAAATACAGTTTCAGAGTTAGACCTGCTTATTTGTTCACTACGTATTAATATAGCGTTGTGTACAACACTAGCTAGCAGTAGTTCACTATAAGTAATGTTCTCATCATCGGGTCTCTATGAACGTCCACTAAGTTCCTGTTCACTAAACGTTTATCACAAAACCTGTTGGATCTTGCTGATGTGATCGTTAAATATTGCTCAGTTTAACTGCTTTTGTTGAGTCTATCCCCTCCTTAGTCGAAGTAACAATGTTTAACATTTTTAAAAATGCACAGACGTTTGCTGCCTTTGGGACTGGGATGCCCAGGGGTACGCCTCTTCTCAGTCGTAGAGGTCTAACGATGCCCCTGTTTGGGGACCACAGTGAACCCAATCTGCTCTATTCTTGCCCTGGGTCTGTAATATTCTGGGTGCAGTACTGCAAACCCCTTGTCACTGCGTGGAGAGAGCTAGCCTTCTGTTGCTGTCGGCCCCTGGTTGCACACCACTCTGTGATAATATTGCACAAAAGTCTGGGCGACTTTTTGACAGTGCGCGGCTTTCCGTTCTTTTCCAAACCTGTTATTTCCCAAAATACACAATACAGAGTATTATACGCATGTCTAGTCGAGAGTCGAGTCTGGTTACGCTTCATTGGATGTTCAAAGGTTTGTGGTGAATTCAGCTTCACGGTGCAGTCATTATTCAGTCCTAGAGTTTGTGTCGTCTGGGGGCAGCCGTGGCCTGATGGCTTAGGATTGACAGGTCGTTGTTTTGATTCCCAAGACTGGCAGGAAATCTGGGGCGGTGGGAACAGCACTGTCCTCCATTTCATTTCATCTCCATAGAAAGGTATGACATGAATTTGGTACGTTGTGGAGTTTCACCATGCTACGAGGGTATTACCCACCAGTGGGCCACTTCACGTTCTCTGAAGTGATGGTGCTCCATTCAGGCCCTTTGGGATGGGTTGGGGTTGAGTCTCAAAACTAATCTTCTTGCATCAACACCGGACCACAGTTACTGTAGCCAAGGGAAGCAAGCAGCATTCAGCCACAGGAGGTAACACAACATCAAGGATAACTAGGTGAACTAAATCAATCCTGTGAAAACAAGGCTTAGGTTCCTGAATAAAATGATGCGGGTCAAAGGAGAAGAGGTTAATTATGAGCCGACTGACAGGATACAATCAATATCCATTTCCCAGGAATTAATTCCACTTTTTGTCTGTTTCTCTAGAGGAGTTCTTCAGCACAGTGGGCTGCCACCCGACTCGCTGTTCCGAGTTTGAAGAGAAAGGAGAGGAGCAGTACTTTGCTTCACTCAGAGAACTGGCTATCAATAACCGAGGGAAAGTAGTGGCCATTGGAGAGTGTGGTCTGGGTAAGCCACGTAACACCTTACAAAGCACTGTTCACTCTGATATCACCATACAATACCTACACTGTACGTCCCAATATGGGGGTGATCTGTTACTTTAATGTGCACCCATTATGGAAACCGAACAATGGCTAATAGTGTGGAACATTTCTAACAGCTGCCCTTTAACTTAAAGTCACCTGTGTTCCAGCATTGCACTGTAGAGCATGTAAGCAATCAGATCTTTCAGCATCTGGTCTAAAGCCTTTCCCAGAAAAACAGAGGATGTTCTGGGTGTAAAATGGAGGGAGGGGTACAGAAATGCAGAAGAAAAACTTGTAAATGAATAATGAATGTGTATTATTGAGTAATGTAAAGTGTAAAGTGTTCAGCTGAGGATTGCACTAATGAGACGAGGTGTTTACTCTGTGGCTCTTCTTTATTTTTTGCATCTCAGATTTTGACCGACTGGAGTTCTGTCCAAAAGAGACGCAGCTGAAGTAAGTAGCTCCTCTTATGTCTCCTAGAGTAGAGGCTGAAATGAGAAAACAGATCAGTTAGAATTACTCCTAATGCAATAAAAAATTGCTTTAGTACAGTGTTTTGTACAGTTTCACACACTCACCCAGTTACTCGCACACACACACACCTGTGGATGGTTTTGCACACTCACCCAGTCACTTACTTTTGTGACATCGTCAGTTGTAAAAAGCCATGTAAATAAATGTTTCATTGATTGATTGACTTACAGCTTCGGTGTCCTCTCGCGGTCCAAAAACACACGTTGGTAGGTGGATTGGCGACTCAAAAGTGTCCGTAGATGTGTGTGTGTGTGTGTGTGTGTGTGTGTGTTGTCCTGTGAAGGACTGGCGCCCCCTCCTGGGTGTATTCCCGCCTTGCGCCCAATGATTCCAGGTAGGCTCTGGACCCCCCGCGACCCTGAACTGGATAAGGGTTACAGATAATGAATGAATGAATGAATGTTTAACCTACAAACACACACACACCTGTGGACAATTTCACACATTCACCCAGTCACTCATACCCTTAACACACTCATTTAGAAAATAAAAATTAGGCAATAAAATCCCTTGATTTTTAAGATTGTGGGAAGTTCAGTTCTTCAACGTCTTCGTCTGTGAACAGATATTTTGAGAAGCAGTTTGATTTGGCAGAAGAGACCAAGCTGCCCATGTTCCTCCACTGCAGAAACTCACACACAGAATTTCTAGGTAGGTTCAGCCCTTTACTGAATAAGCAGCTTTCTGTGTGTCACTTTTGTTTTGTTGTGCAAGATAAAACTTTGATATCAACTTCCTAATCTAAGGTTAAACAGCGAATTTTCTCTGTACCTCTGTCTGTCTGTCTGTCTGTCTGTCTGTCTGTCTCACTCTCTTTCTTTGACTCTGTCCCTCTCTCACCCTCTGTCTCTTTTCCTGTGTTTTCCTTTCTCTCTCTCGAACTCCCTTTTCCTCTCTCATGTCCACAGACATTATGAAAAGGAACCGAGACAGATGTGTAGGAGGCGTGGTAAGTGAAGAATATCTTTTGTCTTTCTTAGTAAGGCACTCTTGTGTGCTGATGTTATTTTTCTACCACTCTAACTAAAGTACTCTCGTTTTGTAGGTTCACTCATTTGATGGGACCAAAGAAGATGCTGCTGCACTTATAGACCTGGATCTTTATATTGGCATCAACGGCTGGTGAGCAGATGAGCATAGAGTCTAAGATTGTGATAGGAACCAATAGGAAATCTGATTGGGCCTCCTGGCCAGCAGAGGTATCTGTTTACCCTGGTATCTACTGACGGACAGACCACCAAACAGCAACAAGGACAGAGGGAGAGAGGGTTGGGATAGAGAAAGAAAGAGAGGCTGGTATGGGGCTCTCACACAGATACACAGCGCTCAGGACCGTGATCTGTTGGAGAAAATGAACCCAGATATTCACGTGGATGGAGGTTATTCATATGACGCCTTTACAGACAGCTTAATGTTTTGATCCATGGATTCAGGGATATCTTGTCCTACTGTACGTGCTGTTAAACTGTATGTACTAAATATATTGTTGCACTGGAACATCTGCATTACAATTTGGGATCAATATAGTTTATCTTCCCTGAGTGGGAAAGACGATGTCCTCTCCTATGTAGGGATGATTCTCACTAATATCCCTTTCTTCCTTCTAATTCCAGCTCCTTGAAGACTGAGGCAAACCTTGAGGCCATGAAATCTATTCCCACAGAGAGACTCATGATTGAGACAGGTCTGATCAAACTTGTTAGACTTCTGCTAATTTGATGTAGTTTGTGTTCTATTCAGAACAGCAATAGGTCTGACTCAAGATGAGTAAAGCTTTTATACCTGAATCTTTCAGTGTGACTCAAACCCTCGTCTCATTCTCATCCCACTTTTCATCTCTCTCAGACGCTCCATGGTGCGGTATCAAAAACACTCATGCGGGATCAAAGTTCATAAAAACTACATTTCCCACCAAGAAGAAGTGGGAGTCAGGCCACTGTTTGAAGGACAGGAACGAACCTTGTCATATCATGTAGGTCACAGAACAGAATTGCATCATCATGACAAATAAATGCATGGCATGTTGAGACACCAAATCCATAAATGTTATCCAGATATATTTTAGTTGGACAGTTTTCCTGAAAAAGGTTAACTATAAACGTTTTCTTTTTTCATTTTAGCTATACTCTCTAAAGTTACAGTGAATTACATTTACAATGCACTGTTTCAACCATTTTTGATAGAACACACACAAATGAACATTAACATAAAATATGTAAGTATGTCTAAATAATAGAATATCTCCTCCAGTATTGATGTGGTATGGACAGACAGTTTAGCATCTGCATTTTCTGCAGAAAGGCTTTGTTCTTTTCATTGAACTCTCATTGCCGTAAACTGTGACTTCTAAGGTATAATCCTGATTCTAAATCTCAAACCTATTTTTAGTGGAGAGTTCAGTTAACGCTGTAATTATGGCCATGGAATTGAAAATTTTTTTGTGACCAGAAAACCTGGTCTAAAAACGTTTGAAAGTGTGTTTGTACAGTGCACAGCTAGCATTATTGGAATGAGTCCCAGTTGCTATGTTTAAGAACTGTTTTCATATCTAGCTTTCAGTGTCAAAGGAGCAATCAGTCATTTTACCACCAAAATGCAGCACACAATATATTTAAATTCATAAAGTTTGACTCACATGAAGAATCAAATTGCTTTGTAGTCTCTGAATGAACCAGTTTACACATCAGGTTGCTGTTAGGGGTCCAGTCATGTTCATGTTTATTATAGAATCTCAGATGCATCCAAGCCACTAGTTGTCATTGTATTGGCTGACAACTTTTTTTTTTGCTTCACTCTAAATTATGCAGAATTGTGGATCTCCAGCACTGGATTTAAAAACTCTTGGGTTCTGTGACATGATTAGGAATAGAAATAAAATTTCTATGAATGCAGATATGAGTATTATTAATTACATATTTTATGCGTTTATTTTTTTATTTCATTGTATTGTTTATAGGCAAGTGCTGGAAGTGATGGCCGCGGTGAGGAATGAAGACCCAGCGGAAATGGCCAACACCATTTACAACAACACAGTAAAAGTGTTTTTCACTGGAAGCTGATTAACTAAATTCATCATGATAATAAGGAGGCCTTGTGATGATATTCATTAAGTCGATACATTTTATTGGTGATACCCAAATCTCTCTCTCATTATGTAAATATTCACAGTGCAAACCATGTGCTGAACAAATGAGGCTTAATTTATTTTAATAAAACACATTACTTAAAATGTCACACGTTATCCTGTGTATTTTAATGTCTCCAACTGTTACTCCCAAACAACTTACTGTAGTTAATGGGTAGCAAATGGTTGCACAAAATGTCTTGGTTGTGTAATTGTTTAATTCCAGTTGATTTACTGATTAATTTTAAATTTTTCGACTTGGCCTTTTATTATTATTATTATTAGTATTAGTAGTAGTAGTAGTGATATTAGTATTAATAAGGTGAGAATCAGGATGGAAATGAAATATATAGTTTAAAAAAACACTCCTACAAGTACTACTCAAACAAATAAGTACTTTAAGAAATCAAAGTGTCAATGCAAGACATAATAATAATAATAGATTAAAATGTACCTCAGAATGGATTTATATTGCACCATCTTAAGATTTAAATAATTTAGACAAGTCAAAATATATGTGTGTGTGTGTGTGTGTGTGTGCATATATAGGAAATTAGTTAATTCAATTCCATAATTTATTTACTTGTTTAGCTGGCTAATGTGTTGCATTGGATATGGGAAATAATGAATGGAATGAAATAAAAGTAGGCTTTATTTTTGAAGCATCTTACACACAAAATGTTGATCAAAATAATACTATTTCATTAATAATATTATATAAATTAATTTTAAGTGGTCATTGATCACCCTGTCAAATGTAACAACATGACAGTCATTCTTGTCTTCTTTATTTTGTAAATTATGTGGTCAGTTTACATTTAAAACATTGAATTCTTAATTGATTTAATCTTTTTTATGTGTTGTTTGTTGTGATTAGCCGATGCTACGTTTAGCTAACGTTGCGTTGGAGACGCGATGACGTACAGGGCTTCCGCGTTCCTCGCATAGCAACAGAGAGCAGAGATGGCGGCCGGTAGAGACTGCTGGGCAGTGGACGGATCAGATTAGCGTACATTAATGCAGAGAGTGGTTGAGAAATGGATTATATTCATATGATTTCGACGGGATAAGAGCTTAAATAAATAGATCCATATTGTACATTAAGTGTCCGTGATCTTTGGGGAGTGAAATGAGGACGGGCATGTGCCCAGCACCGGTTCTTGACACACAGCCACAGCAGCGGCGCTGAGACAGACTCGTCCAACGGAGAGAGGAGCTTCACAACGGCTATAACAGCTCACACACAACGCCGGGATGGCGTCCAGTGGTGCCCGGGTGGCTCTCGACGTGGCTCTGCGGGTCCCGTGTATCTTTATAATCGACGCCATCCTGAACTCGTACTCTGAACCCGCGGCGGACTGGACGGGCACCGCCGCCAGGATTACGGGCCGTGTCCTGGGTAAAGATACACACCGCTCACCGCTCAAACACTTCCATAGGTTTATCCAATCCTAAGTGACACTCAGCAGCATTAAACCCCTGCTCAAAAGTCGACGTTCCCGTACTACCTTAAATGGTGCGGCAGTCTTAGCTTTGTTGGTGCGCTTTCATTTTTATAGTACACCAACATCAACTGAAGTTGGCTCCAGTTCCACCTTAAAAGTTGTAAGCGTATTTAGACAACCCCGTTCCACCTTAAACGGTGCAGAATTCATTTAGCCCTATATGTTCCAACAGCAGATCAGGATGAATCAGAAGTTGGCTCGATATTCCAGTTTCCATTCCACCTTAAATAGTGCAGCAGTTAGCTAAGCTGCGTTCTGGGGTCTACGCTGTTTTCTTAAAAAAATCGTGTTCCGTGGTGCAGCAGTTATTCTGGTGTCTACGATTGAAGAAACCGAAACTGGGCAACGTTAATTTACTTAATCAGACTTTCCTTTCCACCTTAAATGACGAAGCATTTGTATTCCTGAGCTCTGTTACAGAAACGAAACAAGTTGGCATTTGGAGTTTCCGTTCCATCTTAAATACTACAGCAGCTCCCCTCTGGCTGAGCCAGAACTGACAAGTGCTAGCAGTGGAACTGCTGCGATGTTTAAGGTGGAACGGAAATGTAGCATAGGTGTTTGTTTAGCCCGAGTAGCGAAGTTACATCACATCAGCAGAGCAGTGACACGTGTCGCTTTACAGCTTTAAAACTGCGGTGATAAGAGTTCTTAAAAGTAAAACATTAAATATCCACAGTGGTTTGTGTATTTCAAGTTTACACACGTTATATCCCGCCGTAGATATCGGGTTTAAACACTTAACAGGAGCAGCTTTGTTTTGACTTTTAATTGACAGGTTTAAAAGATTAAAAAAAAGACATTTACTTCGCGTTATCGACCTGTTTTTACGGAATATCTGGATAACAAATTCATTTATTATTGCCAAATAAGTTGTAAGCCCTTTAAGCAGATGTGGAAAGAGACCAGACTGGTGAAACACTAGCCGACTTTAGCCTCAAAGCCGATTTGGGGCAGCAAACAACCTTGGCTTTAAGGGTTGGGCAATACAGGCCAAACAAACTGTGTCATGATACTCAACGCATTTTCTATACACAGTGCCTGTGATATTTTGTCACTTCACTAAATCCATTGAAACAGGACTGACTACGCTTTCTATGTAATCAAACGTACTGATGGCATTGTTTACACACAGACAATGTCCACAATATTAGGCCAGACATTGTCATTACATTTTAACTAACAAATTATTGCCACATGAATGAATAAAAATTACTATTTGCAATTTAATTGGCTCCCGTTCCGGGTGACTGTCTGTGAGGAGTGTGGTGTGTTCTCCCTGTGTCTGCGTGGGTTTCCCCCCGGGTGACTGTCTGTGAGGAGTGTGGTGTGTTCTCCCTGTGTCTGTGTGGGTTTCCTCCGGGTGACTTGTCTGTGAGGAGTGTGGTGTGTTCTCCCTGTGTCTGTGTGGGTTTCCTCTGGGTGACTGTCTGTGAGGAGTGTAGTGTGTTCTCCCTGTGTCTGCGTGGGTTTCCTCCGGGTGACTGTCTGAGGAGTGTGGTGTGTTCTCTCTGTCTGTGCGTGGGTTTCCTCCGGGTGACTGTCTTTGAGGAGTGTGGTGTGTTCTCTCTGTGTCTGCGTGGGTTTCCTCCGGGTGACTGTCTGAGGAGTGTGGTGTGTTCTCTCTGTGTCTGCGTGGGTTTCCTCCGGGTGACTGTCTTTGAGGAGTGTGGTGTGTTCTCTCTGTGTCTGCGTGGGTTTCCTCCGGGTGACTGTCTGTGAGGAGTGTGGTGTGTTCTCCCTGTGTCTGCGTGGGTTTCCTCCGGGTGACTGTCTGTGAGGAGTGTGGTGTGTTCTCTCTGTGTCTGCGTGGGTTTCCTCCGGGTGACTGTCTGTGAGGAGTGTGGTGTGTTCTCCCTGTGTCTGCGTGGGTTTCCTCCGGGTGACTGTCTGTGAGGAGTGTGGTGTGTTCTCCCTGTGTCTGCGTGGGTTTCCTCCGGGTGACTGTCTGTGAGGAGTGTGGTGTGTTCTCTCTGTCTGTGCGTGGGTTTCCTCCGGGTGACTGTCTGTGAGGAGTGTGGTGTGTTCTCTCTGTGTCTGCGTGGGTTTCCTCCGGGTGACTGTCTGTGAGGAGTGTGGTGTGTTCTCCCTGTGTCTGCGTGGGTTTCCTCCGGGTGACTGTCTGAGGAGTGTGGTGTGTTCTCTCTGTCTGTGCGTGGGTTTTCTCCGGGTGACTGTCTGTGAGGAGTGTGGTGTGTTCTCTCTGTGTCTGCGTGGGGTTTCCTCCGGGTGACTGTCTGTGAGGAGTGTGGTGTGTTCTCCCTGTGTCTGCGTGGGTTTCCTCTGGGTGACTGTCTGTGAGGAGTGTGGTGTGTTCTCCCTGTGTCTGCGTGGGTTTCCTCCAGGTGACTCTCTGTGAGGAGTGTGGTGTGTTCTCCCTGTGTCTGCGTGGGTTTCCTCCGGGTGACTGTCTGAGGAGTGTGGTGTGTTCTCTCTGTGTCTGAGTGGGTTTCCTCCGGGTGACTGTCTGTGAGGAGTGTGGTGTGTTCTCCCTGTGTCTGCGTGGGTTTCCTCCGGGTGACTGTCTGTGAGGAGTGTGGTGTGTTCTCTCTGTCTGTGCGTGGGTTTCCTCCGGGTGACTGTCTGTGAGGAGTGTGGTGTGTTCTCTCTGTGTCTGCGTGGGTTTCCTCCGGGTGACTGTCTGTGAGGAGTGTGGTGTGTTCTCCCTGTGTCTGCGTGGGTTTCCTCCGGGTGACTGTCTGAGGAGTGTGGTGTGTTCTCTCTGTGTCTGCGTGGGTTTCCTCCGGGTGACTGTCTGTGAGGAGTGTGGTGTGTTCTTCCTGTGTCTGCGTGGGTTTCCTCTGGGTGACTGTCTGTGAGGAGTGTGGTGTGTTCTCCCTGTGTCTGCGTGGGTTTCCTCCGGGTGACTGTCTGAGGAGTGTGGTGTGTTCTCTCTGTCTGTGCGTGGGTTTCCTCCGGGTGACTGTCTGTGAGGAGTGTGGTGTGTTCTCTCTGTGTCTGCGTGGGTTTCCTCCGGGTGACTGTCTGTGAGGAGTGTGGTGTGTTCTCGCTGTGTCTGCGTGGGTTTCCTCCGGGTGACTGTCTGTGAGGAGTGTGGTGTGTTCTCGCTGTGTCTGCGTGGGTTTCCTCCGGGTGACTGTCTGTGAGGAGTGTGGTGTGTTCTCTCTGTCTGTGCGTGGGTTTCCTCCGGGTGACTGTCTGTGAGGAGTGTGGTGTGTTCTCTCTGTGTCTGCGTGGGTTTCCTCCGGGTGACTGTCTGTGAGGAGTGTGGTGTGTTCTCCCTGTGTCTGCGTGGGTTTCCTCCGGGTGACTGTCTGAGGAGTGTGGTGTGTTCTCTCTGTCTGTGCGTGGGTTTTCTCCGGGTGACTGTCTGTGAGGAGTGTGGTGTGTTCTCTCTGTGTCTGCGTGGGGTTTCCTCCGGGTGACTGTCTGTGAGGAGTGTGGTGTGTTCTCCCTGTGTCTGCGTGGGTTTCCTCCGGGTGACTGTCTGTGAGGAGTGTGGTGTGTTCTCCCTGTGTCTGCGTGGGTTTCCTCCAGGTGACTCTCTGTGAGGAGTGTGGTGTGTTCTCCCTGTGTCTGCGTGGGTTTCCTCCGGGTGACTGTCTGAGGAGTGTGGTGTGTTCTCTCTGTGTCTGCGTGGGTTTCCTCCGGGTGACTGTCTGTGAGGAGTGTGGTGTGTTCTCGCTGTGTCTGCGTGGGTTTCCTCCGGGTGACTGTCTGTGAGGAGTGTGGTGTGTTCTCTCTGTGTCTGCGTGGGTTTCCTCCGGGTGACTGTCTGTGAGGAGTGTGGTGTGTTCTCCCTGTGTCTGCGTGGGTTTCCTCCGGGTGACTGTCTGAGGAGTGTGGTGTGTTCTCTCTGTGTCTGCGTGGGTTTCCTCCGGGTGACTGTCTGTGAGGAGTGTGGTGTGTTCTTCCTGTGTCTGCGTGGGTTTCCTCTGGGTGACTGTCTGTGAGGAGTGTGGTGTGTTCTCCCTGTGTCTGCGTGGGTTTCCTCCGGGTGCTCCGGTTTCCTCCCACAATCCAAAAACACAGGTTGGTAGTTGGATTGGCGACTCAAAAGTGTCCATAGGTGTGAGTGAATGTGTGTGTGTCTGTGTTGCCCTGTGAAGGACTGGCGCCCCCTCCAGGGTGTATTCCCGCCTTGCGCCCAATGATTCCAGGTAGGCTCTGGACCCACCGTGACCCTGAACTCGAGAAGTGCTTACAGATAATGAATGAATGAATTTAATTGGCTTTACTTTTTGCTTATTGTATGTAACTATGAAAGCTCAAGCCCTAAGCGCTTTAGGGAACTAGTATTCAGTGGCTCGACTTGAGACAGTCACAAACTCAAGTAGACACACGTGACTTACTGCAGCCAACTGCACAAGATTAAATAAATGAAAGGCTAGAAAAGTTGGATTGTGTAAGACCATGGCGTTTCTCGGTAAAGATGAGTTTAGACCATAAAGTAATCTTCACAATCTCTCTGTGGAGGAAATGAATCTGAAATTATAAATACTACATGTACAAGAACTGTTTGACCATGAGTGACCTTTAAGTGTGTAATGTCATAGGTCTCAGCTACAGTGTGATATAAAGGAATCGTGTGAGACCGTTTTATTGTACAGTGAACACCAGGGTAACCTGTGTTAGACACCTTTATGTTAGACATTGTCTCAGCTCCGCAGTTTAACCCTCGCTAGGTTTAAATCCTATTTGTTTCACCTTAAATATATGAAACGCTGAAACTGCAGTTAAACAATTGAGAATGGGAGATTGTGTGATAGTTATGACAGTCCATCACAATATGCCCAGAAATATTTATCACATTAACATTATTCACAATTACACTTAAATATCATCTTATTGCCAACCACTACTTGGCCTCTTATTTATTTATTTTTTAAAATGGTTTGTTCTTCTCCTCTGCACTTATCTCTTTCCCTGCTAACCAACTGTGTGTTTCTCAGCTTATCATATCTACATCAGACAACTGCATTCCCAGCAGAGGCCTTGCTTCTTGTGCTTTTTTGTTTTCCTGTGGTATTTTTGGTTGATATGCAACAGGGGAAGCCTTATTACACAGCCTCAGGTTGTTTTAATCTGTATAATCTTCAGGGTTCCTGCTGGTTGTATCAGTGAGATGGATGATATAACAAAACAATCACAGTAGGATACGTCAAGACACAATAACTACACGTTGTTTTTATGTTAAAGATACAATATCATTAAATTTCCCAAATCTACGTGGCCAGATATCTCAGATGCACTTATCTCAACTACAGTCTTGCTGCCAAAACCCACTCTGTCCTCTTAATTTTTTTATTTGTTTGTATGTTTTTATTTATTTACTTTTTTGCATCAAATGTAAGTCTGTTGTTTTGTGGTTAACTGTGAGCAGCAGGGCGTATGTTTTTATATTTATCACCTTCAGGGCTCCTGCTTTGCAATATATAAGTACAGAAATGTCATGATATTAGTTTGTTTAGTTAAGTATGGAGAATGTCTTGAATCTGATTCCCGTTTGAAGTGTGGAGAATAAACCGTGTAGCCTAGGTTTCTGTGAAAATGTACGTAATAATTGTATAAATGCTTATATAGTGGCATCAGCTGAAACGTACAAGAAACATTGTCTATCAGAATTTATGCAGAATTCATATCTGTGCATTTGTATTAGACACGTTGTTATTTTCCAGTAGGGTTGAATTACATTCATTCATCCACTATCTGTAAGCGCTTATCCATTTCAGGGTCGTGGTGGGTCCAGAGCCTACCTGGAATCATTGGGCGCAAGGCAGGAATACACCCTGGAGGGGGCGCCAGTCCTTCACAGGGCAACACACACACACACATTCACTCACACCTACGGACACTTTTGAGTCGCCAATCCACCTACCAACGTGTGTTGTTGGACTGTGGGAGGAAACTGGAGCACCCGGAGGAAACCCACGCAGACACAGAAAGAACACACCACACTCCTCACAGACAGTCACCTGGAGCGGGAATCGAACCCACAACCTCCAGGTCCCTGGAGCTGTGTGACTGCGGCAGACATTGTAGCACAGTAGTCCAACACAGCCTGAAACATTCTGTTTTTTGAATCTCAATAAATGTGTCTGCAGATATTGATTTGACAGTCAAATCAATTTAATCTCTGAATTGTGGAGAATACGATGGCCTTACACATTTATTTTTGTAATTCTTTTGAAAGTGATTACTTCAGGCCTTTTTCTTTTCATGAAATGTGTCTTTTATGAATACTAGAGATCTTGTTACAGTTCTGAAAATACGACAAATCAATGGAAATATAGAATGCCTTTGTGTACCTATATAATTAATGTACACTGGGCTGTGTTAACATTGCCGGGTTGAAGTGGGTTCAAGGGTCTTTCTGCGTGTACACATGCATCTTCAGCCATTACCGGCACTGACGTGCGGGCTGTGTCTCAAATGACTCCACGTGTCCTACACATCGAAATGTTCCGGTGATTAAACTATGGCTCCTGCATCTAAACGATGCACAGAATGTTAGAAAATGAGCCATGCCCGTGATAGCTGAATATAAACGGACTTGTGTTAGGCGTGATGTGCAGTACCTGGGTGTAGAAGCCATTATTTAAGGACCTACATAGTGCATTACACGGGGCTTAGGGACCTATTTTGGACAGAGCTGCATTGGTAAACATATCATTGCAAGCATACATGCCATTTCAGGGACAGGTTAATTCACATTTATTAATTATTTATTAATGTGAACCAATAAGAGACCCAGGTCTGATCTGAGAAAAAAAAAATGGAATTGAATAATGAGGCTTGTAATGTGAACGTTAGCCTGAGATGTGAGTTATATTTGGACCATGTTCCTCATGTATTGTTTTTCTTTCTCCTGTGTTTTTCAGGTATTGTGGTGTGCAGTGTAGTGCTGGTGCTCTCCCAGAAGTCGCTGTTCAAGTTCTACACTCTGTTCTTTGCTGTGCTGCTGGGGGCCGTGGCGGCATTAATAAACTACTATGCCACGTCTCATATAGACTTCTATAGCGCCTACTACAAGGCGGCCCTAGGCTTCCGGTTGGTGCCGCGGAACGGGCCCACGCTGTGGCTGGGGATGGCCGTTGTGCAGCTGCTGTTTGGGACGGGTTACGTGGTGCTGCTGAATGTCCGTTCGCTTTGTGCTGCTCTCGTGGTGCTGGACATCCTGCTGCCTCTCTCTGGCCTCGTCATGGAGCTGCCTCTGGACGTGCGACAGCTCGTGGCCGTGGCCTCAGGCACGGTGCTGGCCCTCAACACAGCCGTGTGCCTGCTGCTGCGCCTCAAGTGGTTCTACTACTCCTGCCGCTACGTGTACCTGCTGGTGCGCCACATGTACCGCATCTACGGCCTGCAGCTGCTACTGGAGGACACCTGGAAGAGAATTCGCTTCCCCGACGTGCTGCGGGTCTTCTGGCTCACCCGGATGACAGCTCAGGCTGTGGTTCTGGTGTATATGGTAAAGGCAGCGAGGCTGGAGAGTGGCGGAGAGCAGTCCTATCTGACCTGGGACATTTTCTGGGACCTCTGCAGTAACTTAATCATCAGCGGCTGTGATTCTACACTGACCGTGTTGGGCATGAGTGCTGTCATCTCCTCCATCGCACATTATCTGGGTCTGAGGTAATTGGCATTATTACTTTTACGTGGGCTACATTTTGTGACTTCATGATTATTCAGTCAAGACATTGAAGCCTTAGATATTGTGTCAACATTTAGTTCGATTACATTTTATTGGTAATTTACAAATCTGTAGTGTTTTTGCTACTATAATTGATATTATTGGTGGTTAATCACATTGATTGCACTGATCCTTGCCACTGGGGACGCTCAGCGCATCAGATTTGTACTAAACTGTGATGTGAGAATAAATCTGATGAAATCGAATCTAATCCGAACCCATTTTAACAGCATCCTGGCCTTCATCGGCTCCACAGAAGAGGAGGACAAGCGCCTGGGCTTCGTGGCGCCTGTGCTGTTCTTCATCCTGGCCCTGCAGACGGGTCTGAGCGGCCTGGACCCGGAGGAGCGGCTGGTGCGTCTCAGCAGGAACATGTGCCTCCTCCTCACAGCCGTCCTGCACTTCATCCATGGCATGACGGACCCCGTGCTGATGTCTCTGAGCGCCTCTCACGTCCCCTCAGCCCGTCGCCACCTCCCCGTGCTGCTGGTGTCTCTGGGGCTGCTGGTCCTTCCAGTGCTGCTCAGCCGTTTGCTGTGGAAACACTACGCCCTCAACACATGGCTGTTTGCCGTCACTGCCTTCTGTGTGGAGCTGTGCCTGAAGGTGCTGGTCTCGCTGACTGTTTATGCCCTCTTCATGATCGATGGCTACTACAACGTGCTCTGGGAGAAGCTGGACGACTACGTCTACTATGTGCGCTCCACAGGCAACGTGATTGAGTTCGTCTTCGGCGTGGTCATGTTTGGGAACGGCGCCTACACCATGATGTTTGAGTCGGGAAGCAAGATCCGTGCCTGCATGATGTGCCTCCACGCCTACTTCAACATCTACCTTCAGGTAAGGGTTAGGACATTTGGATTAAAGGGATACTCACACTCGTGCACCGATATGAAATGTCTGGGCCTGATACAACCTCCAATAAACACCTCTTCAGGGCCTGTTTCATAAACAGTGATCATAATTGTGTAGTCATTTAATAGGGCTGTCTCCGAACAAATATAGGCTGTGCGGATATTTGTTCTTTGTGTAGGTATTCAGTTTTTAATTTTGAGATTCGGATTCTGAGTGTGTTTTTTTTGGATAAATGTAGGCTATCGATAAAAGTAACGCTATTCTGTTCATATTCAGGCCCTCCAGTGCTAAAATAGCTTTTTGCTCTCAAACTCCTCCCCCACTCCACCCATGTTCAGGCTCGTCAACATAAAAGTCCTTGTACGAATGAAGCCTGTGTGAACCTTAAATTAGACCACCTCCAAAGCTCTGTTTAACCCGAGGCTAGTGAACAAAGCCGCACCGTGAGCCTGAAGATTGCCTGAATGAAAAAAAAAATTCTAAAAATAAATTATGGGATAGCACTAATATTTAACAGACGTATACATCCTACGCATAACTAATAATGAGAGTAACAGCAACCTCAATATAACAAATATTTTAAAAAAATAACTGCAATGAAAAAACACTGTTTAGGATCTGACAGTAATATATTTATTAATACCCATGTAGTTAAACAATTCTTTAACTAATTAATTCTGTATTGTGATATTGTGATATAGTGGTGTAGTGATAAATACCATATGATTTAAAACATTTAATTTGCATTGAAGAAAATGGCCTTCTACTAGTTCTCTCCATGCATTTTTCTGTTGATCAGCAACTACTGCCTGAACCACAGATTTATTGTGAGAGCACGTCATTCTCTATAAGATTTACCTTCACTGAGATTAACAGGGCCAATAAACGCTATGAGGACCCCCCCCCCCCCCCCCACACACACACACACACTTCCTTTACACACTTCACTATACACTCGGGCCGGTAGGCTTTGCCTGGCTTCTCTTGTCTGACTGCCAGATGGTGCAATGGAGAACATATTTCTGCTGTTCCGGATTCTAGTGGGAGTGTGTTTTACACTCATCCAGTTATAGATTTCTTGCTCCAAAACCCAAACCATGACGTTCCCCGTGAACAGTTCTTCCGCTGATGTTGGTCCCGAAGGCAGTACAGAGCTCAGTAGTTCATACTGAAGCCGGGGATGGATTTAGAGGCTCAGCACCATTCTGTGAGCTTGTATGGTTGTTGTTGTTGATCCTAGATGCTTCCACTAAGAGCAGCTCTAGCTGAGCATATATTTAATGAACAGATTTGCTTTAAAACATAGTACAAACCTATTGTAAAATTATGATTTTTTCTTTTTTTGTAATGTTTATTTACTACTATGGGTTATTTATTTGCTGCTGTATTTTCTTTAATTATTTGATTAATTAATTTATTGTAGGCCAAGAACGGTTGGAAGACCTTCATCAACCGCCGCACAGCCGTGAAGAAGATAAACTCCCTTCCGGAGGTGAAGGGCTCGGAGCTGCACGACGTGGAGGACGTGTGTGCCATTTGTTATCAGGAGTTCACGGCCTCTGCGCGTATCACACCATGCCGGCACTATTTCCATGCCCTCTGCCTCCGCAAATGGCTCTACATCCAGGACACCTGCCCCATGTGCCACCAGAAAGTTTACGTGGAGGAGGACAGCCGGGAGCGCGCTCCCTTCTCCAACAACAATGGGTACGCGCCAGCCGGGGAGGAGCGAGGGGCTGAGTTTGATGGAGGGGGCGGGGCAGAGGCAGGGCCTGCAGGGGCAGCAGAAAGGCCAGAGCCTGATAACGAGCTTCTGGAGGACAATGACAGTATAGAATACGATGAGGACGAGTGGGGCACCCAGATCGGGGCGACCCCTGTAGAGGAGGACTACATAAACGATGACACAGACTCGAACACAGACTGAGGGAAATGGATACGTTTAGTTTCCGAATAAAACAAGCATCTTAATTTCTGAGATCAGGGAAATGTCTGTTTTTTCCTCTTGCTCCTGTAGGAATTTTTGTACATCTGTCTCTCTCAAAGGGCTGACTGCGGAGGAAAAAGTATTAATACTGGAATGAATGAGTGCCTACGCAAGGGGTCAGCGATCAGAGATGTGCCCACATTCCTTGGATGCGTTTTGAAAACAGCACCATTGGAGTGTTCGCTACTTCTGAAGTGAACGCCGAGGGAAGTCTTCGACCTCTCACGCTTGCCCTGTGTACAGGAGGAGAGGTTAAAAGGTGACGTGCTACTGTAACCACACAGATATACCTCTTTATGGCTACTACTGGTCTCTTGTGTGACCTTGCTTCAAATTTGTGTACATTGTTGTACATGTAATAAAACAATGACGCGCTTTCCCTTAGAAAAAGAGTAAGTGTGTTTGGCTGTGTGTTCTCGGAGTTGCTTCGGAGAAGGGCTGAGTGAAACTGACTGAGCCATGTCTTCAGTAAAATCATGTTCTCACGTCATATCTGTGTTAACCTCCACTTTTTGAATATTTAAATGTGGCACTAGATCGCGGTCTCTCTGGTGCCCATTCTGCCGTGCGAATAACACCTCGCCTGGTTAGGATTTTCAGTGAAGTTCTCAGCAGGAGAAATAAGCCACTCTGAATATTTTGGTTTTCAGTGTGAGTTCAGAAACAGCTTTAATAAAGTTTAAGAGTGAGAATTCTAGATCAGTTCTTGCCCTTCAAAATGGTCAACAGTAACTTATAGTTGTTAACCTTTGTAAGCGATTGTAGGAAATGATTTTCTGTGTTGGAAACACACAGAAAACTGGATTCATTCAAGATGCAAAGTGCTGAAATGTAAAATTATGGACAAGTGTTCTGTAAGCGTGAAATTCAGGGGTGGGCGATTATTGCAAAATTATATCATGATACTTTAAGAAATGCCCACACATGCAATGTACATCACAGTATCTCTTTTTTTTTTCCAGACAAAAAGAACCAGACCTGCACCATTTAAAAAGCTGATATCATGAATTAACGTACTTTCACTTTTTTAGAAATAGCACGCCGACATAATTAAACTTCCACAGCGTATACGCTACTGTACAAAACTCTTTGGCTCCTAAGATCTTTGTAGTGTTCGTACAAAATTACATTTAATTAGAATAAATAAAACAACATAAATACAAGAATAGCCCTGTGAAGGACTGGCGCCCCCTCCAGGGTGTATTCCCGCCTTGCGCCCAATGATTCCAGGTAGGCTCTGGACCCACCGCGACCCTGAACTGGATAAGAGCTTACAGATAATGAATGAAATGCAAGAAATATTTTCTTGTAGAAAGTATACGTTTTGAAGCTAGTGTGAAGAACTAAGTCTGTTTCCAGATGTTTTCTTTGATTGTATGATTTTTTTTTTTTTTTTTTTGCCAGCGCACTTGATTTTACATAATGAAGCACTGATTAGCTAAACTAGGTATTGGATAAAAGCCACACACAATACTGGGCTGTGCCAAGATTTTAGGCACCTGAGAAAATGGCATTAAAAAGATGTTTATCTGGGGAGTACTCATTGGGTTCGAAAAATAAATCAATAAATAAATAAAAAGCAAAATGAATATGTACATGGTGGTTTTCAGTATGAATCTGTTCGTTTAATTCTTTCCAAACCTCTCCTCATGGCAGTCCAGTTTTGCATGGTGATCATCCAGTACCTAGTTTGGTTAGTCAAGTCTTCATTATGTAAAATTAAAGGTGCTGGTCATAAAAAAAATCATACGACCAAGGAGAATATCAGAAAACAAACCTTGATCTTTATGCTAGCCGCTACTTTTTTCTTAGATTTATTCTAAACGCACACAACAGACATGATACATCTTATATGCCTAAGACTTTTGCACAGTGCTGTAGACCACACTGTCTAAACACTGGCCCACGTCAGCTGTAAATTGACTTCAATCCCTGGTGGCAATGTATCCAGGAGAGAATGAGTGGCCATGCTCTCTGTGGGAGGATAGGCTTGACCTCCCTCTCTCCCTCCTATCACTCAGGGTGATGCTAACCAAAGCAGACTTCTGTTAGCCAACACAACAGAGCATATTAGTATTCTCCTCCAAACATGTTGGGCTGTCCCAAGATGTTTTGGCAGCAGTTCGACAAAAAGCAGTGTCTGATTTCATGTGTCTTGGAGGAAGCATGTGATGCCTTCCCAGTTTTTTTTTTTTTTTTTTTTGTTTTTTTTTTAGCATCAGAGGCTGTTAGCATTTTTAGCATTAGAGGAGTCCTAGCTAATGAGTGGAATTAGCAGTGACAAAAACTACGGAAAAGAAAGGCTTGGAGCTCACTCCTCGGTCCAAACCGTCCAGTATGGCAACTGAAAGAAAAAACGTGTTTTACAACATTACCGTCTGTATGGTGCAATAAACAAACAAACAAAATAGTTATTTATATAGAATCACCTCTTCAGCCTGCAGCAGGTTTGCCCTCCTGACACTGAAGTTATGAGAAGTATTTCAGCTCTGACTATTGTTTTAGAACTAAGACCAACACAGAGCAGCCAGTCAGACCAGCCTTCATTTATCAGCCGTAGAAGACAGTAACAAACCTACCCTGTGTCAGAAATGGCTCCATGTTCACTATTCCGTGTATCACTCACTACATAGTGCACACTTGTAGGGACCTGAATTCAGGAGGGGAGTGAATGGTTTTGAACTCTACCACATGTGGATTTTTGCCAAACAAAGCAGTGGATTCTGGGTAATCTGATATCTGCTAGTGTACATGGGTTGTACACTACTTTTTGCAGTGCATTGTGGGATTGTTTGAATGCACTGAAAGTTGTCCACTGTTTTCAGACACTACTACAAAATGGAGGAACCCCAAATTAATGAATTAATGCACTATATAATGAATAGGGCACAGTTTAGGCTTTTTAAGGGATAAAGAAATGTTGGGACTGCTTATATACATATATATATATATATATATATATATATATATATATATATATATATATATATATATATGGGCCCTTTTAAAAACATACAAAGACTATAATGAGTTTTTGATTCATTGACGTTGACATTGAGTATTCATTCATTGCTCTAATTTAACAGTAGATATAATTACCCAGCCCTGTGAGAATGGGTAACCAGCCTTTCACTGTATCTTTGTCAGCAGTAAATTCCCTTCTGTCAGTGTCTGAGAGTTTCCTCATGTACAGCCTAAGTGTGTTTCCATGTTCAGGTGAATGTTGCCTGGAAACCATTGCTGTAGCCTCAAAACCTTGTAGATCCTCTTTCAGTTTTTACTCCTTTATTCCATTGAAAGCACTGCCCTTTGTTACATAACAATTATAAAATTCAGACGTCTCAAAAATATATTAATTTCCAAATCAAGTCAAGAATTAATTTTATAAACTTTCTCCTGACATGACCATTTTGGAGTTTTTGGTCCAGCAGCGATTATACAGAGCCTCGCCCCCCACTCATCAGTCCGAGTATTGAGTAATGACTGATCTGAGATCAGCAGAAACTGGACGGACTCTTCTTTATGCTCAGTGGTTATTGCACTCTCATCTCCTTTTAGAAATGAATGAAGGATTTCCATGATTGACATGATTTGGTGGTTTGGTGGTTGGACGTTAAGTTGGAACTGTTGATTTTGCCATTTGTTCAAAAGAGTTAATAAAATCCTTTAATAGTACTTTGCATCTACGTCTAAAATGTTTTTTATGGCGAACACATTGCATTTTCTACATTTCAATATAAACACAAACATACACCACTCAGACATGACATTAAAATGACCTCCTTGTTTCTGCATTCATAGTCCTTTTAATCAGCTCCTCTGACCACACAGATGCACTTAGAAGGTTTTCAGTTACAGACTTTATTTCATAAGATGCTCTGCATACTTCGTTCCATGTACAGATGTGGGTCATAAAATTAGAATATCATGAAAATGTTGATTTATTTCAGTAATTCTATTCAAAAAGTTAAACTTGTGTATTGTACTCATTCATTACACACAGACTGATATATTTCAAGTGTTTATTTCTTTTAATTTGATGATTATAACTGACAACTAATGAAAACTCCACATTCAGATTCTCAGAAAATTAGAATATTGTGAAAAGGTTGAATATTGAAAACACCTGGTGCCACACTGTAATCAGATAATGACCTCAAAACACCTGCAAAGGCCTTTAAACGGTCTCTCAGTCTAGTTCTGTAGGCTCCACACTCATGGAGAAGACTGCTGACTTCACACGGTGTCCAAAAGACCACCACTGACACCTTACACAAGCAGGGGAAGACACAAAAGATCACTGCTAAAGAGGCTGGGTGTTCACAGAGCTCTGTGTCCAAGACCATTAATAGAGAGATGAAGGGAAGGGAAAGATGTGGTAGTAAAAAGTGTATACGCATTAGGGATAACAGCACCCTGGAGAAGATTGTGAAACAAAACCCATTCAAAAATGTGGGGGAGATTCACAAAAACTGGACTGCAGCTGGAGTCAGTGCTTTGGAAATCAAGGTCCCAGAGTCTGGAGGAAGAGAGGAGAGGCACAGAATCCATGTTGATTGTGGTCCAGTGTCAGTGATGGTTTGGGGTGCCATGTCATCTGCTGGTGTTGGTCCACTGTGTTTTCTGAGGTCCAAGGTCAATGCAGCCGTCTACCAGGAAGTTTTAGAGCACTTCATGCTTCCTGCTGCTGACCAACTTCATGGAGATACAGATTTCATTTTCCAACAGGACATGGCACCTTCACACAGTGATAAAGATACCAGTACCTGGTTTAAAGACCATGGTCTCCCTGTTCTTCATTGGCCAGCAAACTCCCCTGACCTTAACCCCCATAGAAAATCTATGCTCATACTTTTCATGTTCATACTTTTCAGTTGGCCATCCTTTTTTTGCATTGGTCTTATGTAATATTCAAATTTTCTGAGAATCTGAATGTGGGGTTTTCATTAGTTGTCAGTTATAATCATCAAATGAAAAGAAATAAACACTTGAAATATATCAGTCTGTGTTTAATGAATGAGTATAACATACAGGTGTGGGTTTCCTCCCATTATTTATAATGTTAGAATTTATTGACTACCAGGGCCTTACATTGAGTTCCTGCAGGAATTATCTGATGTTATACAACTGCAAAGAGTTGTGTAGTTCAATATCACATCAAGTGTATTATAACATCCTCCACAACATGTAGGTTTATTGATAACCTTCCAGATGTTTCACTTTCTGTAAGGCCTAGTCTATCCCAGGTCATGGGACACATTTCCTTCTACATTAGAGAACAAGGCATCAATGCTAAAATACTTAGCGTCCAAAGTCGTCCACTCCCCTCCTCAGTTGTGTTCCATAATAGTACACTGTATAGAGTGTAGGGAAGAGTGAATAGGGAACCATTTCAGACACAGCGTACGTTTATTCCAGTCATATGACTGTACAGAAGAATATGGTCTCCACAGAAGTGTGTGCTTGAGGTAACATTACTTTTTAACCACAAGGTGGCGGTATGAGGACAGCTCGAGTTGAGAGAAGGCTGTTGGTACTGAATCACAGAGTGAGTTATCGCACCGTAACCAGCTACTGTTTAAACCTCTTTAGCTGTGCGATATTGTTGTGGAGCACTTTACAACAAATACGAACAGACATACGCTACTGTCGTTGCTGAATTTGAGCGTTTTTCTGTTTCAAAGTCGGTACATGGGTGATGTAGTTCAGCGGGGTGGGCGGTTAACGGAAAGAGGACTACATGTCCCACAATGCTTTGTGAGCGGGCCGTGACGACACGTCGACGTCAGGAGTCTAAAAGTCTGAGAACAACAGAAAGAAAACGAATTGTTTCGGCTGTGTTTTTGTCGTGTTTGTTGCTATGGAAACGGCACTGGTGTAATGCAGGTTGTTGGACCTGGGCGGGAAGAGCTGGGCCCGTGTAAAAGACAGGCGAATATATGAAGGATAGTAACAGTAATGGCACAGAATGGTTTCCTCTTGAGTCATCCTGGCTGAGGGCTGGCTTTAGGGAGTGAACTGAACTGAAGTGAAGGGGCACATGTCCATGTCACAACCTTGCACCACACTTACAGTTATTGTAAGGCTCTCTCGCAGTTGTGAACTTCACTTTTAGTTTGGTGTTTTCGTTTACGTAATGGTCTGCACTTTACAAGATCCCCCGTGTCGAAATCTGAACGCAGAAGACTGACTCTGGCTGTGGCTTTGGGAACGGCAGTAAGAAATGAAGGACTGACCAACCTCCAGGTAAACACTCTTTGCTTAAACACTACACTGTGTAGTCCTTATTAAGCGCACTGCTTTCTTATTTGTTGGGGCTAGACACATTTACCTTATGACGTAATAAAGAGATCACTGCATTACAGGGGTGGGCGATATGGCCCTAAAATAATACCTCGATATTTCAGGGTGTTCTTGCAATAACAATGTTATTGGTGATATGGCAAAACACTGAAAATATTATACTGATAGGAAGAACATATGATTGGAACAAAATAAATGTTAAAGAGGCATTTTAGTATACCAATATCAACATTTGCTAATTTGGGCGGCACGGTCGTGCAGCAGGCAGTCACACAGCTCCAGGGGCCTGTAGGTTGTGGGTTCGATTCCCGCTCTGGGTGACTGTCTGTGAGGAGTGTGGTGCGTTCTCTCTGTCTGTGCGTGGGTTTCCTCCGGGTGACTGTCTGTGAGGAGTGTGGTGTGTTCTCCCTGTGTCTGTGTGGGTTTCCTCCGGGTGACTGTCTGTGAGGAGTGTGGTGTGTTCTCCCTGTGTCTGCATGGGTTTCCTCCGGGTGACTGTCTGTGAGGAGTGTGGTGTGTTCTCTCTGTGTCTGCGTGGGTTTCCTCCGGTTGACTGTCTGTGAGGAGTGTGGTGTGTTCTCTCTGTGTCTGCGTGGGTTTCCTCCGGGTGACTGTCTGTGAGGAGTGTGGTGTGTTCTCCCTGTGTCTGCGTGGGTTTCCTCCGGGTGACTGTCTGTGAGGAGTGTGGTGTGTTCTCCCTGTGTCTGCGTGGGTTTCCTCCGGGTGCTCCGGTTTCCTCCCAGAGTCCAAAAACACAGGTTGGTAGGTGGATTGGCGACTCAAAAGGTGTGAATGAATATGTGTGTGATGCACTGTGAAGGACTGGCGCCCCCTCCAGGGTGTATTCCCACCTTGTGCCCAATCTGTGGTAGAAAAAAGAACAGAAAATGTTGTGCATGCACATAATCAGCAAATGTTTATAATTATACCAACAATACACTTTAACACATCACAGTAAGTAACAAAATAATACAGAGTAGTTGCTCTGCTGAAACAATGTGTTCTGTCGGCATGGGATAGACCTCACTGGCTGCTGAACTCCTTGAGGCTTTTTTTATTTTATTTATTTTTTTCCTCAAACTCAAATGGGTGCTTCTGTTTGAGGTGGTGAAACTGATCACTTGTTACAGTCTTTTGTCGTTACAGGCCTCTTTCATATCTTACATATTACTGTGTTTATTGTAGATCAGATATTCTGTTATTGTAGATCAGATATTTTGTTATTGGAAAATCAGATATTCTGTTATTGTCGGTCAGATATTTTGTTATTGGAAAATCAGATATTCTGTTACTGTAGATCAGATATTCTGTTATTGTAGATCAGATATTCTGTTACTGTAGATGAGATATTCTGTTATTGTAGATCAGATATTCTGTTATTGTAGATCAGATATTCTGTTACTGTAAATCAGATATTCTGTTACTGTAGATCAGATACTCTGTTACTGTAGATCAGATATTCTGGTACTGTAGATGAGATATTCTGGTACTGTAGATCAGATATTCTATTATTGTAGATCAGATATTCTGTTACTGTAGATCAGATATTTTGTTATTGTCGGTCAGATATTTTGTTATTGTCGGTCAGATATTCTGTTACTGTCGATCAGATATTCTGTTACTGTAGATGAGATATTCTGTTACTGTAGATCAGATATTCTGTTATTGTAGATCAGATATTCTGTTATTGTAGATGAGATGTTCTGTTACTGTAGATCAGATATTCTGTTACTGTAGATCAGATATTCTGTTATTGTAGATCAGATATTCTGTTACTGTAGATCAGATATTTTGTTATTGTCGGTCAGATATTCTGTTACTGTAGATCAGATATTTTGTTATTGTCGGTCAGATTTTTGTTATTGTCGGTCAGATATTCTGTTATTGTAGATCAGATATTCTGTTACTGTAGATCAGATATTTTGTTATTGTCTGTCAGATATTTTGTTATTGTCGGTCAGATATTTTGTTATTGTCGATCAGATATTCTGTTACTGTAGATCAGATATTCTGTTACTGTAGATCAGATATTCTGTAACTGAACCACCTCCACATGATTAGGGTCGCTCCTATTTTTGGAACAAACTCTTCCACCACAGAACCACTTTCTGTCACAGTGTTGCTGTACCTCAGTGACTCATGTTATGAACTTCTGTCATTTTACTTGTAACTGCATGACGTCATTATGTAAATAAATCAGAACATTGCTTTTTTCACGATATGGGCTTTTTATAATTTTAGAAAATTATATTAATGTTATTGCAAATGATACGTCCCTATACACAAGTACTTACCTGTGGATGTCCCTGATCAACAAAAAAAAACCCAACCATTCTTGCCATTTGACAATATAAATAGATCCATTAAGAAGATTTCTCATAATTATCACTCAAAAGACCCTCCCTGGTCATCCATTAAACCCTTAAGAACTCATCTCTGGTCATCAGAATTACAACTATGTCCAAGAAAACATTGGCTTAGATAACCTTTATTCAGTTTGTGTGGGTATTGTAATATGCAGTTAGTCCACCGACCCCTGCGACACTCACCTGCAGCTCAAAATCCTGGCTCTGCATGTTGATGTAGTTGGTTACTTGGGTTTATGATGTCAGAAACCCTGACCGTGTGAATCTGCACATTTGAAATTTTTTAACACTGCAATTTCAAAGTGGAAGTGCTAAGTTATGACGCTGACTGATTATTTCACTCATGATGTCTTCAGAGCGCAAACCACACCACACTGGATTTTCGGTTTAAGCCCAATATGTGAGAGAAATGAAAGATTAAATTCTTAAGTATATAATAACAAGTATAACCAGACACTCAAAGCTCTATAAAATTGTAGACTAGCGCTCCAAGTTTCCAATGACACAGGGTGATTCAGACAGAGGCCCCTTCATCAGCTGTGCATCTCTCAGAAATATCCTCTTTCTAGTGCTGGGTGATATGAGCACAAATCAATATCACAGTTAATGAACGATTATTTTGTTTTTGTTGATTATATTTGTTTAAATTATTTTGCTCCATTATTAAAGGTGGGATTTGTTTTCTAATGTCGCTGGGAGCTTGTTCCTCTCTTGTTTTTTTGAGCACTGTTTATATTTGGCGTGTGATTGTGCTTTGGTCGCTGAAACTGTTTTTTCTCAGCGTTTACATTTGATTTATTTTTGTTCAGCGTCGTCTCAAAGCAAAACACGTCCAAACCACAGACGCTGTGTTTGTCTTTGGTACGAGCTGCTCGAGTCGTTCGGTCGGCCTCCGTGTTTAGGATGCTTCCATGTGGCAGATAGGGGGCAGAGTCACGTGACTACAGCTTGGTACCGTGGTTTTAAAATGGACAGTACACAGTGGGGACATAACAGTATAATAATAATCAGTATAATTGATTATAGACTAAATGATGTTGATTAGAAGTTCTGAACGTCAATTCGTTTTTGATTATTTGCCCAGCCCTACCTCTTTCTTTGGAAAATATCTGTCATACTTTATAGTTATGTAAGTACCAACAGTAAAAGCAGCTTGTCATATTGAGAAAATTGTAATAACGATGACGTTTCACATGACTGTGAGTAAAAATGTCATAATGATTACATAGCAACGCGTAATGAGGATTAGCTATTTCATAATCAGTAGACTTGACCTGCCGTCTCTAAAGTCACATGGAGGACTAGCGTTCTCAGTCCTGGCGCCCAGATGGTGGAACAAACTTCCATTGGCCGTCTGTACAGCAGACTCTCTTATGGTCTTCAAACACAGACTGAAGACCCATCTCTTTGTGACGCACCAATCTAAGTGCTCACTGGAACATGTTTTTGCACTTATACTACTCTTATACTGCGCTTAACTCCTTTCCTTCTAGGTCTGAGCAGTGACTAGTTGACTATTGTGTATTGCACTTACTACGTTTTGTTCTTTCCAGGTGTCAGCACTGGCCCTTGTTCTGACAGGCGTCTGAGCTCAGAGGGAGTTTGGACACCAACCTATTTGTACTAGCTAGGATACACACTCTGTCTGAACGCTAAGCACTACTGTGAGTCGCTCTGGACAAGAGGGTCTGTTAAATGCTGTAAATGTAAACGTTAAGGTGTCTAACTATTAATTTGACTAATATATATATATATAAATAAATATATCCTGGTTTCTTTTTTTTAATTTTATTTTCAGGTTCTGTCAAGGTTCTGCCCAATTTCCTTCCGACCACAATGTTGAGGTTGTGTTTACCCAGAGTTCTGCAGCCTTGTGTGCTTGGTCTGAGGGGACGGTTCCACCTGCAAAAATGTTCCCTTGGAACCCACAAACATAAAGAGAAACTAGAGCTGCTGAACTCTCCCCAAGGCGCCAAGGACTTTATCTACAGTCTGCACCCCACGGAGCGGAGCTGCTTACTCAAAGAGCTGCAGAACTTCGAGTCCATGGCTATTGCTCAAGGTAATCGCAACCATAAATGATTTCAAATAGTTAAACACATCTATTTTTGATTGAAGAAAAGACTTGATGAAAAACAAGGTACAGTTAACTCAGGTAATGACAGTTTGCCATTCCAAAGTCCAAAGCAGTAAGAAAAAGTGTAGCTTTCACCCCAGTAGGAACCACACAGGAGAAATGAATCATCAGGGGCATGAACACTGGCTCATTAATTTGCATATCGTCACTTATCACTGTACTTCGGTACGGCGTCCCGTTATCTGTGGATACAGTCGAACCTGTTTTATTTAATGGTTGAAAACACATTTTCCAATTGTAAGTAAGATATGTGTTTTTATTATTACAGTTCCACACAATTCAGCTGTTAATGCAAAACAAGGTGTAGTGAGGGTGTAGTCGGTCATGAAATGGCGTACGTGCATCTCGACTTTAGGTACTTAATCACATCTTAAACCAAATGATAGTTCCTAAAAAAAAACATAATGCATCTAGCGACAGAATTTCCAGGTGAAGTTTATACTGTTTTTTGTAACATTTGAAGACGAATATCAAAGGGAGGGTCTACGAAGGTAGGGAAATGTCGTTCTCTGTTTTTTTTACATTCAGAAGCTCTGTTGTTTGTTTGTGGCTGAAGTTGAACTTTTCTGTAAGTTTTTATTCACTGTTTGAATTACCACAGAAACTCATTTGTAAGTCGAGTTGTTTAGTTGTGTACTTTCAGTAATGCAGATAGCCGTCTCACGAGTTTGGAGACGGTTCCACCTTAAGTGATTCGAAACAGCAAAAATAGGTCCATGTTACCCACCTGTGGAGCAGGAATAGAGTGTCCTCATTTCAGTTGTGTTTTCAACATTTGGAGTTTTCTCCGCTGTTATGAGCCTAGGCCAGGTCGTAACACCGCTGTCTAAATACACACCAGATGCTTCTGTCATGAGAGAGAGAGAGAGAGAGAACTAGAGAGAGAGAGAGAGAACTAGAGAGAGAGATCTAGAGAGAGAGAACTGAGAGAGAGATAGAGAACTAGAGAGAGAACTGAGAGAGAGATAGAGAACTAGAGAGAGAGAGATAACTGAGAGAGAGAGAGAGAACTAGAGAGAACTAGAGAGAGAGAGAGAACTAGAGAGAGAGATCTAGAGAGAGAGAACTGAGAGAGAGATAGAGAACTAGAGAGAGAACTGAGAGAGAGATAGAGAACTAGAGAGAACTGGGAGAGAGAGAGAACTGAGAGAGAGAGAGAACTAGAGAGAGAGAGAGAACTAGAGAGAGAGATCTAGAGAGAGAGAACTGAGAGAGAGATAGAGAACTAGAGAGAGAACTGAGAGAGAGAGAGAGAACTGAGAGAGAGATAGAGAACTAGAGAGAGAACTGAGAGAGAGATAGAGAACTAGAGAGAGAGAGATAACTGAGAGAGAGATAGAGAACTAAGAGAGAGAACTAGAGAGAGAACTAAGAGAGAGAGAACTAGAGAGAGAGAGAGCTGAGAGAAAGAACTAGAGAGAGAGAGAACAGAGAGAGAGAGAGAGCTGAGAGAGAGAGAACTGAGAGAGATAGAGAACTAGAGAGAGAGGGAGAACAGAGAGAGAAAGAACTAGAGAGAGAAAGAACTAGAGAGAGAGAGAACTGAGAGAGAGAGAGAACAGAGAGAGAGAGCTGAGAGAAAGAACTAGAGAGAGAAAGAGAATTAGAGAGAGAGAACTGAAAGAAAGAACTAGAGAGAGAGAGAACTGAGAGAAAGAACTAGAGAGAGAGAGAACTGAGAGAAAGAACTAGAGAGAGAGAGAGAACTAGAGAGAGAACTGAGAGAGATAGAGAACTGAGAGAGAACTAGAGAGAGAGAGAGAACTAGAGAGAGAGAACTGAGAGAGAGATAGAGAACTAGAGAGAGAGAGAGAACTGAGAGAGAGATAGAGAACTAGAGAGAGAGAGAAATGAGAGAGATAGAGAACTAGAGAACTAGAGAGAGAGAACTGAGAGAGAGAATTAGAGAGAGAGAGATAGAGAATTAGAGAGAACTGAGAGAGAGAGAGAGAGAGAACTAGAGAGTGAGAGAGAGAGAGAGAACTAGAGCGAGAGAGAGAGAGAACTAGAGTGAGAGAGAGAGAACTAGAGCGAGAGAGAGAGAGAACTAGAGCGAGAGAGATAGAAATCTAGAGAGAGAGAGAGATAGAGAACTAGAGAGAGAGAGAGATAAAGAACTAGAGAGAGAGAGAGATAGAGAACTAGAGAGAGAGAGAGATAGAGAACTAGAGAGAGAGAGAGATAGAGAACTAGAGAGAGAGAGATAGAGAACTAGAGAGAGAGAGATAGAGAACTAGAGAGAGAGAGAGATAGAGAACTAGAGAGAGTGAGAGAGAGTGAGAGATAGAGAACTAGAGAGAGAGAGAACTAGAGAGAGAGTGAGAGAGAGAACTAGAGAGAGATAGAGAACTAGAGAGAGTGAGAGATAGAGAACTAGAAAGAGAGAGAGAACTAGAGAGAGAGAGAGATAGAGAACTAGAGAGAGAGAGAGATAGAGAACTAGAGAGAGTGAGAGAGAACTAGAGAGAGTGAGAGAGAGAACTAGAGAGAGTGAGAGAGAGAACTAGAGAGAGAGAGAGATAGAGAACTAGAGAGAGTGAGAGAGAACTAGAGAGAGTGAGAGAGAGAACTAGAGAGAGTGAGAGATAGAGAACTAGAGAGAGAGTGAGAGAGAACTAGAGAGAGATAGAGAACTAGAGAGAGTGAGAGATAGAGAACTAGAGAGAGAGAGAGAACTAGAGAGAGAGAGAGAGATAGAGAACTAGAGAGAGATAGAGAACTAGAGAGAGAGATAGAGAACTAGAGAGAGTGAGAGATAGAGAACTAGAGAGAGAGTGAGAGAGAGAACTAGAGAGAGATAGAGAACTAGAGAGAGTGAGAGATAGAGAACTAGAAAGAGAGAGAGAACTAGATAGAGAACTAGAGAGAGAGAGAGATAGAGAACTAGAGAGAGTGAGAGAGAACTAGAGAGAGTGAGAGAGAGAACTAGAGAGAGTGAGAGATAGAGAACTAGAGAGAGTGAGAGATAGAGAACTAGAAAGAGATAGAGAACTAGAGAGAGAGAGAGATAGAGAACTAGAGAGAGATAGAGAACTAGAGAGAGTGAGAGAGAGAACTAGAGAGAGTGAGAGATAGAGAACTAGAGAGAGAGAGAGAGATAGAGAACTAGAGAGAGAGAGAGATAGAGAACTAGAGAGAGAGAGAGATAGAGAACTAGAGAGAGTGAGAGAGAGAACTAGAGAGAGAGTGAGAGAGAGAACTAGAGAGAGTGAGAGATAGAGAACTAGAGAGAGAGAGAGATAGAGAACTAGAGAGAGAGAGATAGAGAACTAGAGAGAGAGAGAGATAGAGAACTAGAGAGAGAGAGAGATAGAGAACTAGAGAGAGAGAGAGAACTAGAGAGAGTGAGAGATAGAGAACTAGAGAGAGAGAGAGATAGAGAACTAGAGAGAGAGAGAGATAGAGAACTAGAGAGAGTGAGAGAGAGAACTAGAGAGAGAGTGAGAGAGAGAACTAGAGAGAGATAGAGAACTAGAGAGAGTGAGAGAGAACTAGAGAGAGTGAGAGAGAACTAGAGAGAGTGAGAGAGAGAACTAGAGAGAGTGAGAGATAGAGAACTAGAGAGAGAGAGAGATAGAGAACTAGAGAGAGAGAGAGATAGAGAACTAGAGAGAGTGAGAGAGAGAACTAGAGAGAGAGTGAGAGAGAGAACTAGAGAGAGATAGAGAACTAGAGAGAGTGAGAGATAGAGAACTAGAGAGAGAGAGAGAACTAGAGAGAGTGAGAGATAGAGAACTAGAGAGAGAGAGAGAACTAGAGAGAGTGAGAGATAGAGAACTAGAGAGAGTGAGAGAGAACTAGAGAGAGTGAGAGAGAGAACTAGAGAGAGAGAGAGATAGAGAACTAGAGAGAGAGAGAGATAGAGAACTAGAGAGAGTGAGAGAGAGAACTAGAGAGAGTGAGAGAGAGAACTAGAGAGAGAGTGAGAGAGAGAACTAGAGAGAGATAGAGAACTAGAGAGATAGAGAACTAGAGAGAGAGAGAACTAGAGAGAGTGAGAGATAGAGAACTAGAGAGTGAGAGAGAGAACTAGAGAGAGATAGAGAACTAGAGAGATAGAGAACTAGAGAGAGAGAGAACTAGAGAGAGTGAGAGATAGAGAACTAGAGAGTGAGAGAGAGAACTAGAGAGAGATAGAGAACTAGAGAGATAGAGAACTAGAGAGAGAGAGAACTAGAGAGAGTGAGAGATAGAGAACTAGAGAGAGAGAGAACAGAGAGACACTTCATGTCACTTTATTCAACAAATAACAAAAGGATTTCAATGTAACAAACCCTCAGTCCACATAATAAACATTAAACACACACACACACACACACACACACACACACACACCATCACCAAACCATCACAGTGTCCAATCAGCACACCACATGTTCAACAAACTGAACAAAAACATATATTGTCCTTCGGATTCAAAACACTCCAGTCTCTCATCCAGCTCAAAGAGCCTGAATCCCCACTCTGTTTCTCCAACAAATGTGAGTCCAGTGGAGATTCCTCAGACGAGGCTGTCATAGTCCATGTTAAAAATCCAAAGGGGACAGTCAAATGTGAGCCGCGAGCAGTCAATAAGGAGGCAATGGACAGGCTCCGGCTGAGAACAACAGCGCAGGCCTGTCTCCACTTCCCGGACAGTACTCTCCCTGGCGGCTGTAGCCCATGTCTGGTGTACCACCATGAGGCTACCGTTTCCTTAGGGGCTGTTAATCCGAACAGCACCTACCTCCTGAGTCCAGCAGTGCTCCAACAACACGAACAGTCTGTAAACTCCACCATGCTGTGTACGCTGTTCACACTCTCCATTGCCAGTAATCCATTCGTCTTCAATAGTCTCCGCAGTATTCACAGGGAAGAAGCTCATCACTCTAAGCAGTAGGCATCAGAGACACAGATGTGCCATAGAGACCTACCCATCAGGAATAGACAGACTTTTCCGTGCGGTCGTCAGCCACTTCCTCAGTCTGAACCGTCTCTTAGGGGACAGTGACATGTAGTTCTCATGTTTAGAGGCGTACTGCACAGATCTAATAAACTTTTCAGTGTCCGAGAAGTAGTTTTTTAAGCTCACATTCCTTTTACCTTTTGTGACAGTCAAAAACCGGTTTATCTTTGTGAGAGAATACACATCCACTGGGGGCTCAGTTAATTCAGACGAGGCCTCAAACGGACCGGCCTGGGTCGAAAAGCTCGGCCTACAGGACAAACTGGCAGGTAGTTCAGACAGCCCTGAACAGTCTGACACCACGTTGTCCTCCTCAGAGTCCAGCACAACGTCCCCCGAGTCACCGAGACACTCATCACGCACACGACCCACAATAACGTCATCCTTCTCCAAAACTGACTGTCCATCGTCCTTCACGGGTTTATCAGTCTTATACCGGGCCTTTCTGTGGGTGCTGACACTAGGCCCGACCGAGTCAGTGGGGTCACTGGGTGTGTTCACAGATGCATTGCTAACATTAACATTACTTTCTCCACTGTTAAAAGTTATATTCATTGAGACATCAGTCCTATCCCCATCTACCCTCTCCCCACCTGCAGAGCTGACGGGTTCAGGCCTGCTCTCAGGCCCCGAGACCTCAGCTACTACCTCATCTACTACCACTTCAGCTACCTCCTCAACTACCACCTCCCAACCTCTGTCCTCTACCTGCTGACCTTCTATTAAACCACTCTTTTCATCCTTATCACCCCCCTGCTGCTCTTTTCTGTGCGGGCAGCCGAACTGTTTATGGCTGATGTCTCCACACTCAAAACAGCGGAGTCTCTTCGTACTCGCGAACACTATGTACGAGCCCTCCTCGTGTCTAACTCTAAAACTCACGTTTAAAGTCTGATCTCGGTTGTTTAAAACCATGAAAACCTGTCTCCTAAAAGACATTACATGTTTAATCAGTGGATTTTTAAAACTTAGCGGAATCTTTCTCATGGCACCGGCGAATTTGCCGAACCGAGCCAGTTCTCTCAATAACGCCTCGTCTTTAATGAACGGCGTAACGTTTGACACAACAACGCGGGTCACGGGTGCACGCAGAGGGCTGACCTGCACCAGCTCTCACTTCACCCGGATCCCCGACTTAATCAGACTGCTTACACAGTTCCCAGTCAACAAAAACACTACCACCGCTTTGTTCATTCGAGAAGCCGAGTCAATGTTCTCATATCCAACCTGCTCCCCGACCGCTAACACAACCTCCGCCATCGTCGCCTCGCTCTCCGGGACACACCTGACGCCATGGCGGGGAGACGGCGTCTCCACGCCGGCCTCAGAGGCCATGACGCCAGCTACAAACTCCACACCACCGGCCAAAAACAGTTCGGTACCAAACACCTCACTAAGCTCTCATAAAGAAAAGTGAAATAAAGGATAGAAAGTAGAAAATCAAGAGAATCAGAAAAGTTGGCAAAAACGCCAGAAACCTCCACACGCCACCACGGACAAACCGCGCACACACGCAGAGAGAGAGAGAGAGAGAGAGAGAGAACTGAGAGAGAGAACTAGAGAGAGAGAGAATTAGAGAGAACTGAGAGAAAGAACTAGAGAGAGAGAACTGAGAGAAAGAACTAGAGAGAGTGAGAGAGAGAGAGCTAGAGAGAGAACTGAGAGAGAGAATTAGAGAGAGTGAGAGAGAGAGAAAGAACTAGAGAGAGTGAGAGAGAGAGAGAACTGAGAGAGAGAATTAGAGAGATAGAACTGAGAGAATTAGAGAGAGAGAGAGAGAGAGAGAGAAAATTAGAGAGAGAACTAAGAAAGAACTAGAGAGAGAACTGAGAGAGAGAACTAGAGAGAGTGAGAGAGAGAGAACGAGAGAGAGAGAGATGGAGAACTAGAGAGAACGAGAGAGAGATAGAGAACTAGAGAGAGAGATAGAGAACGAGAGAGAGATAGAGAACTAGAGAACTAGAGAGAGAGAACTGAGAGAGAGAACTAGAGAGAGAACTAGAGAGAACGAGAGAGAGAGAGAGAGAGAACTAGAGAGAACGAGAGAGAGAGAGAGAGAACTAGAGAGAGAGAGAGAGAGAGAGAGAACTAGAGAGAGAGAGAGAGAGAGAACACTAGCAAATCAGACCGAGACAATTGGTGTCCAGTTGTGTTCCCTAAAGGTACATTACATTCTCCAGAAGGAGTGGTGAAGATGTCTAATCTTTCATTATAGAACAGTGTACAATAAAACAACATCATATGACTCCTGGAGATGAAATGTGGCGTATGACAACACAGTTTTAAAATCCAGGATTCTAGTAGTGTAAGGTACAGTTATGTTCCCTAACTAAAGATAAGGATGTGTGTCCGTGTGTACCTCCACAGTGAAGACAACATTCAACCTTTAGGAGGCTATTCTCTGACGGAAATGAGGCAACACAGAGTACTGTTCACTAATTATGCTCTTCTTTGCTGTATGCGCATATGCTGCCACTTCAGTGCCCTCTGTTTACACACACAGCAGTGAAAAAACAGCTGAGTTTATGTGAATGCATCCAGTTTGGCCACCCTTCCCCCCTCCCCTGCCCTGTCCTGTCTTGCTCTGAGCTGTGGGCGGGTGCCTAATGAAACTCTTCTCATTTCATCCCGATGATTAACTGGTGTAATGAGGCATGTTGGGGAAATATACAGAAAAGCCCACTGGGTCTTCTTATGATTTCAATATTAATACTGTTTTCTATGCCGTGGGACACTGAGATCTCCTATAATTGGCCAGTTTCAGTTGGGAGAGTGCAACAAATGCGATTATTTGAATCAACAGCCAGCTACAGCCGAGTACATCTGCATTTCAATACTGTCCTCGTTAACAGCGGTAACATAGCCTCGATCACAAGGTTCCTCTCACATTTTTGTTTTTCATTCATTGCTCTCTGTACCTCTTTAACTATGTATCCTTCTGTCCCTTTCTATTACTCTCAAACAATCTTTCTCTTTTTGTTCCTGCCCTGGGAAAGGCGGGGAAAGTGCCCCGTTTAGGCGGGGCATCAGCAGAGACAGATTTCAGACTGAGGGTATGTAGCTGAATGTCAGGGCCTTGTTCCAGTCTAATGCCTCCACTCACTTCTGCTACTCCTTTCCTTTCTGTGATTCAGTTATGCTCGAGTAACCAGGTCTTGTTTTTGAACATGGGAGTGCTTTTATTTATCATTTAATTAAAATTATTGCATGTAGATGTCAATTAATTTGACCCCAACAACGCACTTTCTCAGTGGTGCAGTTACACTGCAGGAGGTGGTGGTGTGTTAGTGTGTATTGTGCTGGTGTAGAGTGGATCAGACACAGCAGTGCTGCTGGAGTTTTTAAACCCCTCAGTGTCTGGACTGAGAACAGTCCACAACCAAAAACACCCAGCCGACAGCGTCCTGTGTCACTGATGAAGGACTAGAGGACGAGCGACACACACTGTGCAGCGACAGATGAGCTACTGTCTCTGACTTTACATCTACAAGGTGGACCAACGAGGGAGGAGTGTCTCACAGAGTGGACAGAGTGGACACATGGTTGAGTGTCTGCTGTGAGGGACATTAAGAAGCTCAGTGTTGGTAGATCTAAGCGTGTGAGAATAAGGTATATTCCTAATATAATACACTATAATGCATTGTGAATGCAGAATTCTTAATATTCAAATGTATTTTATGCTTTAAACCTTCATAGAACATTTAACGATAATTAGAAACAATTCAGTGCAGACACTGGAGCCAGGGGAAGTGAGCAAAGGTTCCTCATTTATCATTGGGAAAAGTGCCAAGGATTCTGCTGGCGTGGCTGTGTTACAGGCTTCCTCTTACTCTGCTGCTGTTCTGGCTTCAGAACCTTTCTCACATACTCCACAGCACAGACAAGTACCAGTGCATGGAAATGCAGAAGACACTTTGTCGTACGATGACACATAATTACACATTTGCATCGGAGTTGTTTTAAAAGAAAAACAAACATCTGTTGTGCAAATTTAACATCGGTAAGCCACTATTTCCAGCGCTGAATTTAATGACATTTTGGATCCCGTAGATTCGTGTAAAGTGAACAGATTCATATAAATCCTGTGTCTAGTAGAGTACAAATACAGAAAGTACAGAATGGGTGAAGTCTTGCTACACAGTTGTCACTTGTAGCTGAGCATGTACTCGGCACTATTAACACTGAACGGATTCTGGCATGAAATAGGAGTGACGTTTACCGTACTGTGGAAACTAATAATGTCCTAATCAGCCCGGCTCTGCATGCTGAATTTATCAGCGTTTGTGTCAGGCTTATATTTGTATACATTTCAGTCAAATCCCACCATTTGGTATTGGCTGTTAAATAAGTATGGTTTGCCCGTTATTTCATGCTAGTTACGGAGTATAAGAAAGATTACGGCTGTGGTTGATAGAGCGTACTGGTACATTATCAACCTATCGTTCAGTGTAATCACTCAGTATCGCCCCCTGTGTGTACTTGCATGTTTGTTTACAAACAAATAAACCACTAATATTGTAGCTGCTCACTCGGTTTTTGTTTTTTATTAAGGCTTATTTATGTAGGATATTAAAACTTCTTTTTACGTCCCCATCCAAATGTCTGAGTAACTTAATTCTCAATAAGAATTTGCTTAGAGCGCATTGCAGGGCGGCAGCAGGTAGTCTCTCTATCACACAGCTCCAGGGTCCTGGGGTTGAGTAGTTGTGTGTCCGAGTAGTTTGGCTTTGGCTCTGAGGAGTTGAGAGGTTGTAGCACTGCTGTTAGGACTGCAAGTGCCATCACAAGTCTTCAGCCTTCACCCAGAGCCGGAGAGAGAGACACAGTCCAGGCTCTGATTCCAAACATGACGGCTGTGTTGTGATACAGACTCTAAAAGTCGAAAGCTGGTTAATATAATACTCTTCTGGACAATGTGCTGTTAGCTTTAAAGCAGCGGGTTATTTAAACTTGTTAGACGCAGACGTGTGACTATTAATGAGTCATTTAACATGGTTATTAATGGATCATAACTCAACCTCTTATCAATTCTCTGTACTCTGTAGCAGTAGCCTCTGTACTGTGAGGGTTCTTGGTCGTGTTGATAAGCTGTGTGGTATTTAACTGATGAAAGTTCACTCTGTGTGAGCTTTGAGAGGAAATATTGCTTTGTCTTTTGTGTAAAAAGGTGGGGTCAAATGTCTTGAGATTGGATTGTTGATCTAGGGCCAAGTCTCCTCCCTGTTGTATTAGATCAGACATCAAAATACAGTTGGGAACTCACTAAACCTAGCTCCTTTTCCTTCCAGAGAAACTAGAAGCATTGCCACCGAACGCCAGCCAGCTGAGATATGGTGAGATGTGTTCATTTCCCTCCAATCACCTGTGTCTGTAATAATAAGTATGGCTTATTATTACAGGCTAATGAAGCTGGAATCTACACAGCATGACCAAAAGCTTGTGGATACCAGCATTTTCAACATTTCTTTGGATATGAAAGGCATTAATAGGGAGGTTATCCTCCTCTTGCTGCAGTAACAGCCTGTAGTCTCTACACCTGAAGTTTGAAACAGTGTCTCTGAGGATTTGTTAGCATTCAGTAAGGTGCTGATGTTGAATGAATGCATCCCAACCTGTCTCACACATGTTGGATGGGTCACCATCAATTTGATTGGTTCCTGACATCATGTAAGTCCCGCCTACTAAAATCCAACAAAAGAAAAATGTTGGATGCAGAAAAAATTCTCTTAAATGTCTCTCAAAAGATATTCGCCTGCACCTTTCTCTCAGAGATAATTCAGAACACATTCATCACCAGCGAAAACTATGAAAATGAGTAGAGAGTGGCTTTAAAACTGGCCATAGATAATGGCAGATGACACCACCACAGCAGAGCAGACTTACTATGTTTTAATAGATTTTAAATGAGAACAACCACCAGCTCTTCAGCTTCGGGTGTAGTGTCATTTTGCCAGATGAATGAGTCACGCATGATTCACTTAGGATTAGCCTCATGGAGAAGTCATTATTGGTGTAACAGCCAGGCTCTGTATTTTTGGAGAGATTGTCTCCTGTGTTCTTTCTTTCTTTCTTTCTTTATTTATTAATGCGGGAGTGTTGGTTTATTTCCCAGCAGGTTTTTATTATAATTAAATAAGTCGTGTTTCGTACACTGACCTGTGCTGTGGTTTCATTTCAGTTCTTCTTCACAATGCCATCCCCTTTGTTGGCTTCGGCTTTCTGGACAACGCCATCATGATCGCTGCAGTAAGTGGTATGAACCTCTCCGGCGGTTCAGTGAGATCTGCCTTTGTAAACTGGGAAATTAGTGCTGCACGATATTTAACTAATCAGTGACCATTCATATTTATTGTGTGTTTTGAGCATCCTGTCCAATCACAGCTGTTCATTGAGTGTTTAGATGAATGGGGTGAATCACTGGGATGAATCATGTGAATATGATCCAACAAATGCAAAACTGTAAAGCTGAGTATCGTCAGATCTCCAAAGCAATGTTCCAACGTCTAGTCTAAAGAGATGTTGGTTGAGTAAATTACTTTTGTTGTGGTGCAGATGTTTACAGCCGTTTAGTGCTGACTGTTTCTGCTTGTGTCTGTCTACAGGGAACACAGATTGAGATTTCCATCGGGGTGACATTCGGAATATCAACTATGGCAGGTACATACAGAAAGATAGAGCACAACATGTTACAGGAACGGCAACTCGCCTGCCGACACAGCATCTGAACATCAGAATATGCATGTCCCCTGAAGCTAAACAGGTTTGGGTCTGACCAGTACTTGGGTGGGAGACCGTCCTGAGCAAATGGCACCATCTTTGGGTTGAGGCGTGGTTTCCCTGATGGTCTCCGTTTCCTTCAGGATCAGTGAAGTGTTATCTTACTGTAATAGCTGATGTGTGGTGAGTGTACTGGCATGGATTCTCTGCCAGGTGGATTCTGCACACTACGGCGTAGCCTCATGCGCACCTCCGTAGATATGTAACTCGGACCACAGTGAATGTTATTGGTCTGCAGTCAGAGGAACGTGGATCAAGTCGAACCAGAGAGTCCAGAAATATGAACTTCTCCACACTAGGAACAGCAGCAAATTGACTACACCACTACACTTTGTGCTACATAGTGTCGAGGATATTTGTGATTCAGCCCTAGTGTTTGGACAGCGTAATTGCAGTGTCAAGTGTAAACGCTCACAACGGACAGGCCACAGCATAGACGCTGTGTTGAGTCAACACAGAACACAAACCAGCTTGTAGTGTTTATTCTCATAATATATCCACAACATCTTAAGAGTGTCCAGAGGGGCCATGAGTTAATTAAATTTGTTATGACTGTTTGTAATGATCTCATGGCCTCATTAAATCCTGACTTCTCTGGACTTTCACATGCATTTTCATTTACAGCATTTTGGTGCACATTGATGTAGAGCAACTTACAGTCACGCTGTGTTGTTCACTCATAGCCAGTACAAATAGACACTTAATAATTTATTCATACATGTTCATTCATATTTTATGTTTTTATAATGGACAATACTTTACTGAACACTGAATGGCTTTCTTTTATTAGCACAGGATGCTACATGCCTCCTCGGATGAGCCTAAGATCACCGTGGTTAATGCCTAGGGTCAGCAGTGGGTGGAGCTGAGGTAATCCCTGTAGCATTTGTGATCAGTACCAGACCTCAGTAATATTCAGGTGGCTGCATGCTATCAAATCCTTACACAGGAGGTTCAGCCTTGTCCATATGAGCAGAAGATGTTACTGCAGAATTGACGGCAAATGGCTAATTGATTGTTTTCATTTCGGAAGCGATGTTCGGTCACAGTCATTCGTCCGCAGTGTTGCTGTAAAAAGGCTTGGGGAGACTTTACCTGGAGTTTCAGCTAAAAGGACGGTTTTGAATCTTTGAAACAGGTTCAGCAGGAAGCCTGGACTCAGGGCTGTTTACATTTGATGACGTGAGATAATATCAGAGTTGAGTGTCAGCCATCAGCACGGCAGGGACAGGGGAAACCTGCGGAGTTACCTGGAAATCACGGGCAACAATTACATTTTACACAGAATTTCAGTCTAAAATAAAGACGCTGGTTTCCAGAATGAAGACAATCGTAGCATTCGTCATCACATCTGGCCAGCAGTGCTAATGCTTAATAGTTGTGATGTTAGATTGTTTGGGAACTAGAAGGACACCTGGTGGATAAACTGGGCATCAGACTAGTTATCAGTCAGAATGTGCTTCTCTGTGTCATCTGTGACTTGGGGTCTATTGTTCATAAGGTTTTAGAGCTGTCACAAGTGGTTTAATTTATATTTATGTTTTATTTAATACCAGACTAAACTTTGTTACTGTACTATCTGTCTGATTGCCTGCATTGCTCATACTGTGTGTGTGTGTGTGTGTGTGTGTTTCATTAACCCTTTCTTGTGTTGGCAGCGGCTGCTTTAGGGAACCTGGTCTCTGATCTGGCTGGACTTGGGTAAGTGTGCTTTCTGCATTATACAAACAACAATCGCATATCGTTATGATAATAAATTAATAAATAAATAAAGTGTAGACATTAGCTTGAACATTTGGATTATAATAAGTAATCTTAACATTTTAAAATGGCAGTCAGTCAAATAGAATTGATATTATTTCCATGTTATAGGAACATGTCGTCCAGTTTATGGCAAACAATGTAATTGTGTGTGTGTGTGTGTGTGTGTGTGTGTGTAGATTAGCAGGATATGTGGAGGCTCTAGCTGCCAGGCTCGGGATGCAGATTCCTGATCTTTCACCCAAACAGGTCGACATGTGGCAGACCAGAGTCAGTTCACACATGGTGAGGGGTGTGTTATAAGTGTCAAAGTGTGTATGTGTAAACCAAATTTATTTATTGAAATATTAGTTTAAATTAATTCCCACGTTACACCAAATGTAGTCAATCAATCAAGACATGTTTAGTGTCTGAAGTTTGCTTCTTTAGAATTGCTCTGAAGCTGCAGTATTGAAATAGACTTTACTGAGACTTTTAGGAGCTGTACAGAAGGCCTTACATATCTGGTTAACCACCAAGGAATATTCAAAATGACAGAGGAATCCACCCTTCATAATTTGATTCACAGTAGCTGGGTCCAATTTTATTTCTAGGGTTTCTGGGAGTTTTAGCCCTTTGTTAAAAAAAGAAAACAGCTGTAGCTCAGTGTGAGGGCTCTTTGCTGAAGGAGTCACTGTAAAATTGGAGCATGTGGTAAAATAATAATAATAATCATCTTCTTTATTTGAAAGCCACAATTTATACATAAATGCAGCTCTATGTGCTTTACAGAGTTACTTTAAAACTAAAATTATAAAATATAAAAGGGGTAAACGTTAGTGCACACACTGACTTATTTTTTTATGCAAAATGAAAGTGAAACTAGGCTAAAATGTAATTAAACAGGAAAAATATATTTTTAGAGACTAAGTAATAAAATTGAGAAATCATGACTTCAATGCAATGTTATGGTGCTTTTCCACCGCATGGGTCCAGCTCGACACGGCTCGGCTCACTTAAAACTTTTCCAAAAGCACAGCTCCCCAGTGAAATGGAGGTGACGGTGACGTCGCAAAAACCCGTCTCTAACGGGCACCATATGCTTTGAAAACCACAACAGCATCTGTAAATTTAGGTGCTGTTTACTCATTGTGTATTTGCATGTTGTTTTTGTTGTTTGGACTGAACACAACTCCGCGCTCAGTTCTCACAGATCAGTTTTGCTGCATGTTCGGCTTTCAGTGGAAATTTTCGTCGGCCATCACCCCAGGCATCCTATAAACCTCTTCAAAACACCTCACGGTAAAGTTACGAGCAGCTGTTGTGAGTCTGATCAAAATAAACGTGAAAGCTACTGTAACTTAAGAGATTTTACAAGCGGCGTTTTGTTCTGGATTTGAATGACCTCTGCATTTTGTGGCGATTGACATGTCTCTAGCCAATCAGCGCTCTGCAGGGTTTACACATCACCATTTAGCACCTACTCTGCAGGGTTGGAACCCAGAGTGAGCTGGGACTGAAAAAGTACTTGGTTCCAAGAACCAGATTTAGCCAGTGGAAAAGCAAGAGCTGAGCTGAGTCATGTCGGTTCCATGCAGTGGAAAAGCGCCATTAGTGTGGGAGGAATTACCTTTAGAAGAATGATTTAAACAGGAAATGCTCTGTTCTTGTGCAGGGGAAGGCCATCGGCGTCACCATCGGCTGCATTCTGGGCATGTTTCCTCTCCTCTTCCTCAGTGATGATGACGAAGAAGAGACAAAGGGTGCTCCACTTACCAGACCCACGGATTCTAAGTAAAACATTTAAACTGTGTGGTAAACACACTCAGATTAACACTATTCTGATCGTTCATGGTTCCTCACGTCTTTGTGGAAAAGCCATGTCCTGCAAGTTCATCATATATCTTTGCACAGGACAAAGTGCAACTCAAGTGTGAGCCGCAGAAGATGGCATCCTATTGGTTGTTTTTAGAGATTTGTTAGATTTTAGAAAGACTGTTATAAGAGCATTGGACGGGAGGTCGTGTTAGAAACAGACTACTTTAAACCTAGATTTGCCAGCAAGGGTCTAAATGTCACCTAGCACAAACAAATAATGTATAAGACTTACTAGCAGAGTAATAACTTTTCAGTAATAACAGCATCACTCCTCTGCATTCAGCAGCTGTTTGCAGAGAGGATTTTACAGAGATTCAGTTTAGAAAGTATTAATATGATTAATATTAACCATTAAAATTACCCAGTGTCAAAGCTGAAGCCTAACATATACCTCACCTTTAACCAGTAGGAAACCAACAGTGCAGAAGTTTTAATTTTGTGTCTCTTATGATGGTAATGGCTCAGAATTTGATTTAATATTTAATGTCTTTTGAAGCTAACTAGAATTAAGCTCTTATTATGCATTTAACCTTAATACTAATTGTTCAGTAACTACAAACAAATATGCAAGCTGTAGGGCTGTGTGAATGAGTAATTGACAAGTAGAACCAGGTAAGGATTTAAGGGCTAAACCTTTATCTGAAAGAAAAACTACTAGTGTTATAGCAGTGATATGTTTACAGGGGAGCTAACAAACAAGCAAAAAATATATATATGCCGTATCTATGCAGTTGTTCATGCAACAGCCAAAGTAAAAGCACATGAGATGTCCATAATGCAAATGTGAAGCAGTGTGGGAATTGCTGTGGATGCTCTAAAGCAGGGGTTCACAACGTTTTTATGGCCACGGACTGGACAACACAGTGTGTACTTTGATTCATTACAGTCACAACATACAACAGCACAATTGACATGTGAACTCCATGTGACTCAAGGGCCTTCTTCCAAGAGACAAGGCAGTCATTGCCTGGTGTAATATCATTTAGCGACAAGCAGTGTGTTATTGGTGCCAGAAGAAGTACTCTGCCTTTTTTGTGGCTGCCAAAGCTTAAAACCTATGGTTTTATACTAATGCCAAAAGTTTACAGACTATTAAAAAAATGTAAGAGCACTCTTAATGTAGCGCTCAGATTTTCATTGCTCTCTTGAAAAATAAATATATACTCCCTCAGATTTTCACTGCACGTGCTCAAATTTGTAACGCTTGTATGCGTATTGGTTTGGTGTGATATTTTGTGCTTGAGTTTGGGTTTTCAGCACGGTACCACTGCCATGTTCTCAACCATTTTGACCAGTGACATTGTCACTGCTGTTTATCTCGGTCTATTTTTCAGATTGTGAAGAAGCCTTTCCAGCACATTTTTAAAATCAACACATTCCACCACCTTTACCTTATAAGGAGTGATTGTGTAATGCTGCTTCTTCCTCATGCTGTAGTCAGCCGCTCTGGTGTCATATGACCCACGACCCAGTACCAGTCCACAGCTCGTTGGATGGGAACCTCTACTGCGAAGTGCTGATAAAGTCAGTACTTGTTAGGTAGAGCAGTAGAAAGGCAGGCCCATTCGAGTTTCATGGAGTGATGGATGTATAAGTTATGGTTTCTGCTGCAGATTTTTTCCTGAAATACCAAACTGGAACACGAGGTGCTGAAGAAAATATGGAAATATGCAATGCACTGAATTTACCAGATTGAAATATATTCTTCAATTCTACACAAGTGAATATTGTTGCTGTCCTGTTTTTTCTACATCATATGAACCCAGGTGACGTTGTGCATTTGTTTTATGAAGAACAGACCAATAGAAACAGTCACAGTTCTCTTAATATTAGCTTACATGCGATGAGGGTTTTAGCTAATTTTAGCAACAACACATTTTATGAGTACACATATCGAGTTGACCCGCGTGTCTCAGTACTTAGTGGGTTTCTACACAGAAACCATTTGGTAACTTTATTTTATCTGTGTGCTGTCATTTTTAATAGTTTTTGGTACCTCAAGTGCAGATTAGCATGCTAGCTAGCTCATTCAGATCAGGCTATTGTTTTTCAACTAGCCGAGTTGTCAGCTAACCTTTTAGCTTCTGCTTAGCTCTAACAGCTGACTCTTTATGAACATTATTACCTGAGGAACGTTAAACAGTAGGCGAGAATACATTGTGTCTAGTGACTTAATGTGCAGTTTTATTTTTTAAAAGGTTTAACAATAACGCTGCCTTCCTGCACAGCTGGCTGTGTGGGAAAAGTGGAACATGAATCAAGCAATTTCCAAGTTTATTTTTGAATTTTTTTTATGAGAACTTCTAATCACTCAAATGTTACATGTATCTACACTTTATGTCCAAATGTTTGTGGACACCTACCCCTCACAGCAGTGCTAACTGCAGCCACAACCTCCAAAGACGATATACCAGATGGATGTTATGGCACACAGTTATAAACTTTAAAGGTCTGGTACTAATATTGGACAATTATTATCGAAAACCACTCCATTTCATCCCTATAGTCACTCCACAGCCAAATGCTGGAGGCACCACCAAGTGGGAGGTATACCCTAACACTACACCTATCCCTAACCCTAACCATAAACTCCCCCTTGCTGGTGTCTGCCTACTTACTGTGTATGTGCCTCCCACTTGCTGATCTCTGGCCCTCAGATGTCTATACCCTTCTAGCTGACTCCTGGCACTGGACAAACGCTCCAAAAGTGCATCATTGTGGTCAAGGCTTTTGTATGGAATTTAAGCGGAACTGAAATCCTGTGTCACCAATGGACACATTGCGTTTGGACATACAGTGTATATAAATATGTATTGTGGAATAATATTTAAACTACCTGTCTTACTCTTGATTTGTGCCCCTCATCGTCACACTGACTAAACATCTCAAGGCTATGTTTATGAACATGTCTGACATCAGCAGGAATTTGCATATTCTTTCCACATATCTGGTGCATTCATTGAAATGCAGCATCTCCCAACACAGATCATTCTATAATTTTTTTTAAATCAATCACTCAATCGTTTAATTATCTAATTAAAGCTCACGTTGCATTGCAGTCCCTGGATTAACCATTTAAAGATCCATAGATCCTACATGAGGGCGGTCATATTTAACTGGATTTATACATCTTCTCAGACCACTGGGTGTCAGTGTAAAGGATGTGCTTAGTAAAATGAAGTAGAAATATTGGCAGAGATGGTGGATTGCTCTGTAAAGTCCATCCATCAAGGTGTTGACTGTGTGTGGTGTGACTATTTATTTTTCCTTTTTTCCAATCTTGTACACTGGGACGTATTTAGGGCAATAACCAGTTCATGTTTAAATAAATTAACTGATTGAGGAAATGATCAGATTCTGCTTTTTTTTTTTCCCTACCAAAAGTCCCAACAGGATAGCGCTCTACTTTCTTATAACAAGAGCAAATCAATGTCATGTTCCTAGTGAAGGAGAAATCCTAGTCTGGGACTGGACTGGATTTTTCTTACAATGAGGAAGCTCCAATCAAAACGCAGTGTAGTCCAGGACTAGGCTTAACCCTTTGAGAAATGGACACAATTTCTACAGTAAGTTACATTGATAAATCAACGTCCAGGTGTGACATCAGATAATAGTGCATTCATTTTCATATTTGCATATTCAAATACCTTAATTAGCTTTTGAACAGAAGCTGTCAAAATGTTAATATGGGTAAATAATCATTTGTAACCAAGAGAATACATTACAACGCTGGACCCAGGGTTTCCAGCAGAGCACAGCCCAAGGCGTTACACACTCTCCATTGGCTTATTGGTGATAAACTCATATTTAAGACATTGTGTTTTCTAGTTATTACAGGTAATGATGTAACATCTCTTAACACTTGCTGAAAGGGTTAACTTTTGTTATTTTTCTTTGGCAGAAAGATTCCACCATAGGGATTGAAAATAGGGAAGGTTTCCAGCTTTGAGTGATAATAGGCTCCTTCCGAAGCTGTGTATATATCTGTGTGTGTGTGTGTCTGTGTGTGTGTGTGTGTGTGTGTTCAGCTTGAATGAAACCAGCATAGAAAAGGTATGTTACATTAGCATATATCTATTTATTAATTTGTCCAATTATTTAAACTTCTGGAATAATGTAAACCCATATTCACAAAAGGAAAGAAATTGCTGATCATTTATCAATCATCATATCATCAATAAAATGAAAGCAATGATAATTACAATAATAATAATAATCATAATCATATTTGAATATAATAATTGTCTTCTTAACAATATTAACATTCACAACATGTCTCCATATGCTGAGGTGTCCCACATTTTTAAACACTGACTCTTTCCCTCAGTTTCGTAAGCGTTCCTGTGGTTCTGTATAAATATGTACATTCCTACGCTCCTAAAGCCCGTAAGAAGGACAGGGTGTGTATGGCTTGTCCATGGCTATGGCTAAGTTTAAGGGTAGGATTCCCACACTGGGGATGTTTCATTCTTTAATATTAGATACAACCTCTCATGAGTTCAAAGAATAAATATAGCGCTACACAATGGGAGAAACGTTTCACTACCACTATCTTTCTTAGGAGGAACTTTTATACACAAAAAGGTGACTATAGAATATCAGAAGGTTCTGCTTCTCTCCACTGAGAAGGATGCGTCTCTGGGTGCGTCTCAAATCGACCCCTAGTCCCATGTGCAGTGAAGTGAATAAAAACCTGCTATCTGATTAGCAAGATAACAAAAGGCCAATTGCACATTTCAAATTTTATTAACTTTTCATTAAATATTCACCTTTAAAAAGACATATCCTGCTTTATAAATTTACATTCACCACCCACTCGCCTTAGGAACACCTATGCAACTCCTCAGTCCTGCAGTTATCCAATCAGCCAATCAGGTATACACTCACATACAAGTTAAGGACTTCAGGTAATTCATTCATTGTCTGTAAACGCTTTTATCCAGTTCAGGCTCGTGGCGGGTTCAGGAGCCTACCCGGAATCACTGTGAACACACTCCTTCACAGGGCGACACACTCATACCTACGGACACTTGAGTCGCCAATCCACCTACCAACATGTGTTTTTGGACCGTTGGAGGAAACCGGAGCACCCAGAGGAAACCCATGCAGACACAGGGAGAACACACTCACAGTCAATCACCCGGAGTGGGGCTTGAACACAACCCCAGGACCCTGGAGCTGTGAGACAGTGACACTACCTGCTGCACCACCGACTTCAAGTAATGTTCATGTCAAATATCAGAACTGTGACATGATTGGATGTGCCTAATTGGTCAATTTGAGAATTTCAGAAACCATCTCTAGATGTTTTTGGTGTTTCGCAGCAGTTCTTTTTGTACTACAGTGTGTGTCAGTTCTGTGGGAGTCTTAGTGATGAGAGTCAGAGGAGAATGGCTAGACTTGTTCCAGCTGACAGCCTAAAGTCACCAGAAAAGCATCTCTGAGTGCGTATATCAAACTTTGAAGTGGATGGGGTTTCACTGATGTCAGCAAAGAACAGGGATGTGAGGCTACAGTGGGTCCCGGCTCACTACATTTGTACAGCTGGCTTGTGAGGTTGTGACTCTATGGGCCAAATCTGACGTTTGGAAATTTAAATGGCTTCCGCAGTCAACAGTTCTGAATGCAATCAAATTTTTGAACCAGTGTCCTATCTTCACAATTAAACTGTCCTTAAACTCACTGAGAAAGTTTATAATACTAAACATGGCATCTGTTTATGTGGGTTCTCATTCATATGTTTGCAGGGTGCCATGTTCCATAGAGTTACAGAGTCCCCTGTTCCCAGTTATACACAAATGCTCTCCCAGTGTCCTATGTAGCATGTTATGGGAACCCGGAAAAAATTTTACCGGGAACTGTATTAGCTCAATAAGATGTGCCAATGTGGGGACTCCTAAAAGGGTTTTCTGTTCTCTGACACTAGCGCTGGACGATATGGCCAAATTGATATCATAATATATTTGTAAATTTAGGTCAATACGATATAACTCCATTATCGATATGAACGGTATAAAATCCACTGAAAAACTTCCAAGAACAAACATAACATCACCATCAAACATAAAACTCTTGGCTTTGTAAATATTAACATTTTTAAGCTAAATGTGAAATTGAGTGCTGAACTGACAACATTCGTGCTCTGTAATGAACATCACGTATATTGAAATATTGAAAATGTGTTTAAAAATGATATGATTGTTATTGAAGCATTATATATAACATAGGGTGACCAGATCTGAGATGGTGAAAAAGAGGACACGTCTCCGGGGGGGGATTAGATCTCGCCCCTCGCTGCCGTTATATGCTTAGCTGAACCTGTGTGTGCTTTTTTTTAGGTCCCTTACACTTTTATTTGCTACACAAAACATGGGAATTTATTTTTTAATTCATCCGAGAACTTACATTTACGTTTCGGCATAGCTGCTCGAGATGAGGGTGGGTACATGAGCTTTACCTCTGACGTAAACAAGGACTACTGCCGTGCAGACTGACCAATTAAATGTTTACAGAGAAGGTTATCGACCAATAACGGTAGCTCTACAGTCAGACCGTCCAATCAGAAGATTTTAGGCTACTTTACCACGCCCCCTTCTCACTCAAGCGAACCAATCAGAGTAGAGAAGGGCGGGACTAATTTGTGAACAAAACACTTCTCGAAGTTCTATGTAAGCTCTAGAAAAACAAAATCCCGGACGTTTGTGGAATTCCCCCCAGACATTTCTTTAAGTCTAAAAAAGAGGACATGTCCGGGTAAAAGAGGACGTCTGGTCACCCTAGATATAACCTACACTCACTTATCAGAATCAAATAGTGTCTAATCCGACCCACAGAGAAACTTATACTTTGTAGTTTAGCAGTAGTACGGCATTCAGAAATAATTAGTCAATTTTATAATCAATTTTGTGTAAAGTTTTATCCACAGAAGTACACAAACCCTGTAACATTCTCTGTAACAATGTTTGTAGATCTTCACAATCAAATAAAACGGTATCCAATGGTTTTGCAGTGTTTATAAAGCAGTCTGAAATCTTTTTTCCCCCAAATTAAAAAATGACAGGTTCCTGTGAACTTAGGACACTGGGAACATGAACCGGCTCCCATTATTAGAGATGCGCTATCGGCACCCGCCCACCCACGGCAGTGGAGATATGTGCATGCACTATGGCCATGCTATTGTTTGAGCCATGCGCTGAAAACTATCCATGTCACTGTGTCAGATTTAGAGTTGTGGGTTTATAGGTCTCTCTCCATTGGGGACATTTCCAAAACACCCTCTGAAAGTGTGCACTTTCCTATAAGCACTTTAATCCATTTAGGATGTGGCAGCAGCTGACATATTTGCAACAATGATGCAATGCACTCATGTCAACAGACTGAATCTGAAGATTCCAGCAGAGGAATGTTTCCAGCCCCTTGCCGAGTCCATGTCACAAGAAGCAGTTTGTTTCTAAAACAAAACGAGGTGGGTACCCAATATTAGCCCCATGTTCCTAATGAAGTGCTGGTGATTTTGGCGTGTGTTATTGTTATTCAGCTAACATTTTTTCCTAGTTAGCTGGCCTATGAATATGGTATTTTGAGGTGCACTCTAGGTTTTCATCGGAGGTAACCAAACCCCTAAAAAAGGTATGTTGGGTTCTGCACATGAAACAGGGAATCCATTTGGGACGCAGCCTTCATTTTGTTATTGGTTCATTTGTGTAACTCTTCACTTTTATTCAAAATGGCCGCCGCTCATGCACAACCGTTCCCATTGCGACAATCGAGCAAACTAGCCAATCTCAGGAAACCCAGAACCAACACATTTAGGCACAGGGAACGATTCATTTAAATATATTTCTTTTTTTCCTCAATAAATAGTATCTGAAGTGCAGACAAAATATGTATCAATACTTTCAACCACAACGAAAAATAATAACAAAAATAAATAAATTAGTAAATAAATAAAAAAAGCAACTGACTTAAAAGCTACCAGCAAAAAACCAACTAATGGTGTATATGTGTAATCATCTATCAAACATCAAGGAAGAATCATAAAAGCAATAGGACTTGGTCAAATGAAGAAAACTGTATAAATCAACAAGGTTTTAGATCCAAAGTCCTCAGGCTCTATTTACAATTTAAATCCCGACAGAAGCTCACTACCGATCGCGGGGAATAAAACCCAAAAACAAATCTAACAGCTAGGAAAAGCGAACGGAAACATCAGGCTGCGTGGAGTGTGTCTGCGCATGTGTGTGCTCAAAAGAAAGATAGATAACAGTAGGACCAAATGAGGTATGAAACTGCTGGATCAACGCTGCTGCTGCTACCTTCTTCTCGGACCTGTGTGCGTATAGCCCCTTGTTCAGGAGAGTAATATAGTACATTGCCCACGATACAGTACATTGGTAACGGGTATATTTTGTGCTTAAATAAATTCTAACATTGAGTAAACGGGCTATAGTCCTTGATATATAAATACTAGAGCTAGAGCTAGAAATACTAGATCATACTAGGAGTGTGTCTATAGGTGTGTCTCTCAGATTGCTGTTTCCTCTCCGAGCGAGTCCCTGCCGTTAGCTGATCGTGGTGTTCCCCATCTGACCGCAGTCCTATTCGTTGTCTCTTTCTCTCTCTCTCGCACACACGTACAAACACATGCATGCACACACACACACACACACACACAAAGGAAAAATAAAAAACAAAACAAATTCATTCTGAATGTCGTATTGATGCACAGAGTCACCTGTACGCAGAACACATCCCATCGATTTTAGACGAATGCTGAGAGCTGCACATTCACTCACTCACTAAAGCAAACCCAAGTAAGTTACCGTATCTATGAACACATGCCCCCTTCTGTAATCCCTCCAACACACACACACACACACACACTCATTCACACAAGCTGTTTCTGTGCCCTCTTGCTTGGTGGACGGTGTCCCGCCGATGAGATGAGGGGATGCGGATCCTTTGAAAGTCCTCAAAAAAGTAGCAAGTCCAACCAAAGACGATATTAACCATACCACATATTCTTCACTCCTTTACAGGTAAACAAACTCCAGAGCGTGAAAAAAACACGGAGTGTCCTGTGTGCTCCTGTTAGTAAAGTTTCTTCTTATATATATATATTTATATATTTTTTTTTCTTTTTTCCCCCTGTTTTGTATAGAGCTCTTTAGGCACAGAGAAGAGGCTCCGCCCACCCGGCGGAAAGGGGGAGGGGCTTCTGAGCAGTATGGCAACATCTGATTGGCTCAGAAAAGACCACACCTCCTTAAAAAGTTTGAAAAGGCTTGATATAAGAAAAGAAATCCCCAAAATACAACAGCAAAAGAAAACAAAAACCAAGAAAAAAGAAAAAAAAAACAAGAAGTGTTATTGAGTCATTATTAGGAAGAGGAGGCTTGTGGGTTATGTAGTCAATAATAGAGACCACACACAGACAAAGAGACCAACACACAGCCTCTCTACCACCGTCATGCTGAGAACAACGAATACTCCTGCTGAGTGAGAGAGAGAGAGAGAGAGAGAGAAACAGAGAGCATCTGAGACGAACCATAAGAGAGGAAGAGGAGAAATGAAGAGAATCCCTCTCTCTCTCTCTTTCTGGATTTCTTTTGTAACAAAGATTTCAACAAGAAAGGCCAGAGTTAAGTCTTAGACATGAACCCTGGCCGTGAAGCTGCACCCGGCGGATAATCTGTTATTCCACTACGTACAAAAAGAGCTGATTGTCATTTCTTTTGGCTCAATATTTGAGAGAGAGAGAGAGAGAGAGAGAGAGAGAATGAGGGGAAAAAAGGATAGAGAGAGAGAGAGAGAGAGACATACAGAATGGCCCATGTATTGTGGACGTGTGTGCTTTTCGTGGGGTTGTGATGACAGCATCAGTGTTGTTTTTCTCAAGCTCTTCCTCTCTCTCCTCTCTCAGCCAATCAGACACGAGAGAGGTTCCTGGACAGATGATGGACGTGTCCTTTCATGCTGCTGTGGTCAATCATGTTCCGGTGTGACCACCATAGATTGGCTGGGGGAGAGAAAGAGAGAGGAGACAGAGATAGACAGAGAGACGGAGAGTGAGACAGCGATAGACAGAGAGAGAGGGAGAGAGAGTGCAGGAGGGCAACAGGTGACTTGGTGTCAAATTACAGTTATTACAGATTCATTGTGCAGTAACCTTGAGCACGTCTGATTAAGTCTCTAAAAATGCTTTGAACGCGCTGCTTTTTTATCTGCATTCATAATTTCTTTTATACCATCAGACATTACTTTAGTCATGAGTTTAGTTAAAAACCTCACAGGCTGAAATCACTTTTGGCTGTTTTTCCACTGCACAAAGTCTGGGAAAGTTCTGTAATCAGAAAACTGAAACTACCATTGTTAACTGGACCAAAGGCTTCACTTCTATGGCTTTTTAGTACCTGCTCAAAGCTGGTACCACCCGGATCCGATAAGAAAAATGAGGTTGGTTGAATTCTAAATATATTTCTCTGTATATGTAGACCATATTGTGAAACTGGCTCCCTACTCCCTCATTAGTGCTGGGCTACGTAGTGAGGCCCCTTTTAAGTTCCCTAAGTACAGCTAGAAACAGTGAATTCAGACATTTTCACACTCGCAATGCATTCAGGTCCACATTCAACTCACTTAGTGAGCCATTATATTCACTACGTCCAAATGCATTGTGGGAAATTGTAGTGCCCTTACATAAATAATTCAAAATCACACTAAAATTCCAGTTTATGATTAGGATACTCAGAGGAAAAATGGCCGATGCCTTCAATAGTGCTCTAAAATGTAAATAGGCAGCCATTTCAGTCATTCATTTCCTGAAGAACATGAACAATATTAGCCGGATTAGACACTTAATATAACAACTAATGTGCCGTTGGAGTCGTCTCTCACAGAGGGGGCAGTGAACTGTAACCGTGAATCTGTACGTCTTATAATGTGCAGTAGAAATACACCCATTTCAAATAGCCAAGCATTACAGTAGCCAATGACATGGGAGTGATAAATGGAACACACACACACACACACACACACACACACACACATATATATATATATATATATATATATATATATATATATATATATATATATATATATAATGACTCTTAACAACCCATCAAATCCTCTAGACTGGAACTACAACTAGAAATGATCTAATTACTTAAGAAACTAGAAGAAGTGTAAGAATGATCTTCAAAATGGCCACCACTGTTAAAAGAAGCCGTTTGACAGTCCTAGCAATTCTACATCGGCCCTGTGACACACCTCCTTCGCTGGCTCCCTCTCTTGAGAAACTCAAAGATGTTTGGTGGAATGTCTCCTTGAACGAACAGGTAAAAGAGGGATCAGACAGATCGCTGCTAAGCAGAGCCTGAAGGGAAGCCACAAACCTATTGTTGCGGTCACAAGTATCTCTTTTAACTTGCTGGGCACCAGCTGCCCTTTACGCTGTGTGGACATTTCATGATGAATGGACCAGTACAAGCTTTGAAAAGCAAATAATTCAAAATCTGAAAGGATGCCTGAAATGCATTCGTCTCATTAACAGATGTAAAGTTAGATATGTTTTCTTATGACTGCAACAATATACTGGAATGTGCAGATTACACTTGTCCGTGAAATACATCAAATGTCAGTTTGTGAGCCAAGTATCTGCAGAAGTCACATGACTAGACCCCCCTCCCAGCCTCTGCGCCCCAGCCTGGGGCAGGACCACCTGCTTTTGGGGCGGCTATGTTGGGAAAGCCAAGTGTGGAGCTGAGATCACCATTCTGGCTAATGTGAAGGCGAGGGGGCAGGGGAGGGAATGGGGGCAAAGGGGGAAAAGGGGGCACGGGTGGCAGAACTCCGTTCCAAGGGGAGCTGGACGGACCCAAAGAGGAGAGAGACGAGGCAGGGTTCAGCGCCAAAACCCCCTCTCCTCCTACAACCAGGGACGGATCGATTGAACCCAGAGAAGAATATGGATCATCCTAACAGAGAGGGGGAGAAGAGAAGAGAAGAGAAGTTGACACAGCGAGAGGGGCAGAGAAAAGAAGAGATGAGAAGAAAAGACGTGAAGAGAAAATCAAGAAAATGGAAGGAGGAAGATGATAAGAAGAAGAAAAGGAAGATGACATAAAAGATGAGAACAGGGTTATGGAAATAGAGAAAGAATACAAAATAGAAAAAGATGGGGAGGAGAGAGAAAGGAAAAAAAAAAAAGAAAAACATTATAAGGCAGAGAAAAAGTTTGATGAGAAGAGAACAGAAAGACAGAGAGATCCAAGAGAGGAAAAACAGAGATTAAGAAGCAGTAAGGTGAAAAGGTGAGAGAGAGCGGAAGTGGAGAAAGCAGATGGAGTTCAAAGCAGAGTGCCCAGAAGATGCCGTTGCCCAGCTGTAAATATTTTTTGGTTTATCCTCTACCTAGAATTACAGCGTAGCCTGAAAACATTTTCTTCTCCTTCTACCTGAGCCAACACAGGACCAGCAACGTGTTTCCCATTAGGACGTTATTGTAACAGTAATGATATAAGTAGACGGTAATGGACTTGTTTCCCTCTCCTTTGACTGCTCTTTGGATTGGAAGGATTGTGTTGCTGGGAAAGATGGCCTTTGCTCCATTTGGGGTAACGGTCACCCGAAGGTTGACCTCTCCCTTCCTGATTCAATCAGCCAGTGTGATGCTCTCTAGGCTGGTTGTGGTTTCCCTTTCTTCAAGTACCAGCATTGGTTGGACAGTGTTGGGGGAGACCAGTGCAGACAAAGGGCTCAAGGCCAGGTTTAAACCCAGAAGCCCAAGACCCTGGAGCTGTGTGGCAGTGACACAACCCCTATACCCGTGGTGGACAGTAACGAAGTAAATGTCATTTGTACTTAAGTAGTTTTATTGTGTATGTGTACTTTACTGGAGTATTAATATTTTGGGGACTTTCTACTTTAACGTCACATTTTAAACTCAAATGTCTTACTTTTTATTCCACTACATTATGAGAAAATGGATGAAAATCTAAAACTGCTGCTGCACCCCTGGCATCATCATGCAATTTATAGCGAATTTATACACACAATATACAGGGGTTGGACAATGAAATTGAAACAGCTGGTTTTAGACCACAATAATATATTAGTGTGGTGTAGGGCCTTCTTTTGCGGCCGATACAATGTCAGTTCATCTTGGGAATGACATATACAAGTCCTGCACAGTGGTCAGAGGGATTTGAAGCCATTCTTCTGGCAGGATAGTGGCCAGGTCTCTACGTGATGCTGGTGGAGGAAAACGTTTCCTGACTCGCTCCTCCAAAACACCCCAAAGTGGCTCAATAATATTTAGATCTGGTGACTGTGCAGGCCATGGGAGATGTTCAACTTCACTTTCATGTTCATCAAACCAATCTTTCACCAGTCTTGCTGTGTGTATTGGTGCATTGTCGTCCTGATACACGGCACCGCCTTCAGGACACAATGTTTGAACCATTGGATGCACATGGTCTTACTGGTTCAATGTGCAGTTAATGAGGTTTGGCCACCAGGCTGCTCCAGTTTAGCCACGAAACCTCCCACACTACAATGACAGGTGTTTCACTTTCATTGTCTAACCCCTGTATGTGTATTATACATACTCCATGTTAAGGCGAGTTTGTTTATGAACAAAGGCCTACCACGCTTAAGTATTTTTTTTAAATTAAACTTGTGCCTTAGTTGCTGATAAATCAAATCAAAACGGATTGTACGTAAAATGTAATTTCACAGCAGTTGGGTTCTACCTCATAGTGTTTTATGATCATTTTAATAGACCTCGGTGTCAGACTAATTAATGACATTGTATTAAATTATTTGTGTACCAAATGTGATCTTGTAGTATTTTTACCTAATATGAGTCGATTAATCTAGAGTCTAGACATTAGAGCCATAACAAATCATATGTTTTAGTTCTCAAACTTAAGTACATTAGAAGGCATATTTTTTTGTATTTTACTGAAGTAAAAATCTAAACGGGAAGACTTACTTTTACCGGAGTAATATTTTTATCTTGGGAAGCTGTAATTTAACTCAAGTACATGCTTTGTGTACTTCGTTCACCACTGCCCTGGGTTAGTCTTGTTTCCATTGTATTCGACTCTCCGTTGTGTCGTGAGATTGTGATTCTCTTTGGATGGCAAAGAAATCCATGCTTCTCCATGATTTATCGTGATGCCTTCTAAGCTGCTCTTATTTCTCTCTCCCGTAACTGTTCAATGTGATCCTCTCTTGGTGGAAAAGATGACCTCTTCCTCTATCATACGCTGTGATTCTCTCCGGATTTCAAAGATGTCTTTGTTTTTTATAAGTGAATTATTCAGTCTGATACACTCTGACCCCAAGTCCCTTTTTGTGTGTTGTTCAGTGTGTTGCACTTAAATGGAAAGGACTGTCTTGTTTCCACTGATTGTTCAATTTAATGTCTCTCTGTGGGAAAGATGAGCTCTCCCTTGATAGTTCAATGTTATGCCATTTTGGTGGTAAAGGCGGTCTTGTCTCTCGTTTTCCTCTATTGGCGCTTTTCATTGTATGATACGCACTCTCGACATCTCTACTTGGTTGTACCTGCCTTTTGGTCCCTGGTATCTGGGCTGTTTTCCTCAACAGCAGCTCCCCCTATAAATGTAGTCAGTGACGTCAAAAACATAGACTAACTGGGACATTGCTGTTTGAAAACAACGTAGGTGGTAACATTTTGTGCGTCACTACATCAGTTCAGACAGATCAGTAGGTTTTTCATTCCTTGTTGCAGCATCCAGCTTTCACTGGTTTATTTAGCCAGCTACCGATCAAAGAAACATTTCAAACCTCTTCAAAAGACCACAGCTCTTACGAGCTCAAAGATCTTACGAGCTGTTGTTGTGAGTTGGATTCAAAATAAATGTGATCTCTGCTGTACCGTGGAGGTTTCTCAGATGGCGAATTTGTGCTGGTTGTCTGCACTTTGCACTTTGTAAGGTTTACACGTCATGGTTTGAACCTGAAATGAGCACACTGTAAAAAATGCTTATAATTTTTACGGTGAAAAACTGTAAAACTATGACAGTAAATTACTGTAAACTCTAAAAATGTTAAAAAAAAAAAAGTTTCTGTAAAAGTGAAATACCGTAAATACTTTTATCAGCCAAAATACAATTTTTACTGTAAAAAATTTAGATTTTCAGAGTTTCTTTCTGAGTGCTGGAGGGTGGCACTCAGATACTGCACATTTCTTTGTTCCTTTTCGCAATACCTCCTTTTAAGGGCTAAATATAGGGTGTGCTATGGCTATATAGGCATTATGGCTATAGCTCAGTCTCCATTTTCTTATTTGTCAAATTATTTCCATGTTAATTTTATGGCAAAAAAATTGTAAATGCTATGGGGTTTTTACATTATATGTTTTTTTGTTTTTTTTTTAAACAGAAAGATTCTTTGATGTAAAACTTTCTGTAATGTCATTTACATTTTGGCTGTATATTTTACAGTGAAATTTTGGCAACCACAGCTGCCATTTTGTTTTCCTGTAAATTTTACAGATTTTTATTTTTAACAAAGCAGGTAATGAAAAGTACCCAGTTCCAGGTATCAGAGACCACTTTATGAAAAAGCAAAACTGCAGAGTATAGCCGAGTCAAGCAGAGTAGGTACCATGCAGTGGAAAAGTGGCAGAATATTACAATGTGATGCTCTTCAAATTATGATGTGTCTGGTTTCGCTTGTTTTTTCAAAGACCATTCTCTCTGGATTGGAAAAGGTCACCTTGTTTTCACAACGTTGATCTTTCAGTGTGATGCTTGCAGGGTGACGAGGATGTCCTTGTGCCTTCTTCCTTTGTGGGAGCCATCTTCCTCAAACATTTTTGTAATGGTCTCTTGATGGAAAAGATTCTTGAAAAGGAAAAGGTTCTTGTTTCCCTTTCCTTCTCATGTTCAATGCAGTGCTTCCTGGGTGGGAAGAATGGCCTTGTTACCCCATTCCCCTGACAGTTTAATATGATGATCTCTGGGTAGGAAGGATGGTCTGGCTTCCCCTCACTGAAACAAGATGAACTCTCACTTGATTGTTCAGTTTGGTGCTGTTTGTGTGCAATCAAAGGCCTTGTTTTCGCGACCTCCATGATTCAGCGTGAAACTCGCTAAATGGCAAGAATGTCATTGCTTCCCTCTCACTGTTGTGTTCAGAAAGATTCCTCCTGGTGGGAAGAATGGTGTTATTTTCCTCTCTGGTGTTTGTAGTTCAGTCTGATGCTCTCTAGGCGGAAGGAGAGTGCTGTTTCCCCTATGTCTATGTCGTATAGCGTGATGTTTTCTTAGTGGGGAGGCTAATTCTTTTCTTCTTCTTCTTCTTTAGTTTAAAGCATTCTCACAAAATACCTTACATTTCCGAGACTCATTGAATCTGGATTAGAGAAAAAACTATACCATAACTGATTTAATCTGCTGTATCTACATGCCAGTTTCACTGCAATAGCTGCCTTAAACAGAACAGAAGCACACAGAAAAGGCAAACGCACCATTCATAAAATGGCTGCACCCAAACCTTCGTACAAACACGGTGGTAATGATTTGTGAGATGGGAACTACTTTATCTGGCTTTGCTACACTGTTACACTACATGGTCAGATTAACACCAATGCACAATCACGGCATGATGATGTGATGTATAAGAACAACCTTAGTCAAAAACTGGTAATTAACACAACTAAAAACAGCTATGTTTACACACAGCAGGGGTTCCATTGTATTTCTTTGCAGCCTGGCTGTAATCAGCCCAATTCATATAATGATCTGATATGAAATAATATGATATGAAGTGGGAATTACTACCATATCCCACATACCAGAACATTTCTCAACAATTTAAATCCATCAGTACATTTATATTTCTGTAAGTGTTCAATATTTATGTCGATTAAAGCCACCAAGCACTCACAGATTTTGAAATCTGTTTAATTTCAGACCTGAGCTGACCTATAGCTTTGTAAATACATTTCCTGATAGATTCTGAACCAGATGGTTCAGTTACTGCCACAGTTACTGCCTCACAACTCTTCAGCTTTTTTCTTTTAACAGTAGGTGATTTTGATTGGAACATAATGGAGACCAGGTACTTCATCCTACAACAAATCAATACTGGTACCATCTTCAAGATTTATTCTATCGCAACTTCACTCACTGAAAACCACTTAAAGGGCTGAACTAGTCCTCGTAGTAGCTGTGTATCTGCTGCCACTGGTCAAGCAATGTCAGTTTTCCCTAGAAGCAATTTCCCATCACCAACAATTGCTGAATACCCACTGAGCAACTAGATTCTCACTTGAGTCCCAACAAATAACAATGTTCAGGAAGATTTACAACACAAAATCACACATGAACTTCCACTGAAGAGCAAAAGCAAGTCCACTATGTCTGTCTTTTAGAGTTTGTGCGCTTCTCTCTTTTCATGTGTCATTTGACACTTGCCAGGCCACTATTGTAAATAGGAATTTGTTCTTAATGGTGTGCCTGGTTAAAGTAAAGGTTAAATAAAATAAAAAAACTGCTCTGAGGATCCAATAAAATCACTACATAGTGTTATTAATTAATACATATTCGTCAACAGTTTTATCCTGATCAGGATTGCGTGAGTCCAGAGATTTGGTGCATGGTAGAAACACTCTGGTCAGAACGCCAGTCCATCATGGACATCACACACACACACACACACACACACACACCTGTGGACAATTGGAACAGCCAATCAATCTATCACCATATACACTATATTGCCAAAAGTATTTGTTTGTCTGCCTTCGCACGCATACATCACAGTGATGTTTGAAGAGAGTCTGGCTCTCAGTCTCTGCTCCAATTCATGCCAAAAGTATTCTATCGGGTTGAGGTCAGGACTCTGTGCAGGTCGATCAAGTTCTTCCACCAAACTCGTTCATCCATGTCTCTATGGACCTTGCTTTGTCATGTGGGAACAGTTTGTGGATGGCCCCTTCCTGTTCCAACATGACCAATGCAAAGCGTCAAAATTAGCTGCTTGGCCATGGAACCCCTTTTTATGAAGCTATCTACACAATGTGGTTGATCTAATCTGAAAGCCACATGACGTTTGGAGGTCTGTAGTGATTGAATTTGCAGAAAGTTTGCGACCTCTGTGCACTACGCGCCTCAACATGCGCTGAACCCGCTCTGTCAAATTTAAGCTGCCTACCACTTTGTGGCCAAGTTGCTGTTGTTCCCAGTCACTTCCACTTTGTTATAATACCACTGAGAGTTGACCTTGGAATATTTAGTAGCAAGGACATTTCATGACTTGTTTTACAGGTGGCATCCTATAACAGTACCACACTGTAATTTACTGACCCTCTTTCATGAATGTCCAGTTTCTACAAGTAGATCCTCAAGGACTAAGATGTAAATATGTGCTTTTATATTTATCACATGGAAACACACAATCGCCACAGCATCAATTTAAAACTGACAGGATCTTAACCATGCAGGAGCTTTTCAGGCTTCTGTGTGTGTGTAAACTTAGCTGTTTTTAAGTGTGTGGCCAGTGGTGTGTGTTTGTGTGCAGAAAAGAGACAGACCTCTGCTGTGAATATTCGTGATTTGAGGTCGGGTATGCCACTCCCTCTCAACTCATCCTCCACCGCCATCAGCCTGCAACACAACACACAACGACACAATCATACAACAACACACAACACAGTAACACACACACACACACACAACACAACCCAGTCGCGCCACACAATCATACACCAAAGTCACACAACTCGTCCTCCACCGCCATCAGCCTGCAACACAACAGACACACAACCACATATGCACACAACATCAACACACATACAACAGTCACACAACAGCCCCACAACACACACAAACACCAATACCACACAATCATGCAAGCACACAGTAACACCCAACACAAACCCACAAAAGCAACAACACACACAATCAACACCACAACCACATGATCACAAATTGAACAACAGCACAACCATTTAATAACAACACAAACATAACGCACACAAAACAACACAAACATAACACACACAGAGGAATCACAACCAGATCACAAAGAAAAAAAAAAAAAAACGGATTACCAACACAACAAAAACAACACACAAACATACAGCATTCAAATCACACAGTCATACGACACAGTCACACAAAACAACATCACAGTCACACAACACCTCAATCACACAACACCACAGTCACACGGACACAATAACATTCATTCACATTCAGTGCAGTCACACAGAGACATAAAATCGGTTACGCAATACTGCCATACAATTCACAACATCATATGACCACAGTAACTGAGCCACACCGAACAAGTGTGCAATAGGCAACAGCACAATCTTAAAATCCAACCTACGGAAAAACACCGGCCTTTCACCAAACGACTTTCCAAATGATTTTACCTTGAGACAAATTTCCAAAGTGAAAATTAACTCCTGAGGGTTTGGCTGGAGTTGTGCACCCCGATCGTGTCCATCGTTTGGTGTAAGGTGGTCACGACTGCTGTCTTAGGTTGGTCCTTTCTGATCAGATTACCCGTGTTTAATTAACTCTAAAGATTGTTGTCTTGGCTCATGCCAACTGTGACCCTAAAAGACCCCCAGACTTTGCAAAACCAGGGTCTGTGATTAAAACTTGTCGTCTCCAGATGTGAGAGGATGTTAAACTTTTAGAAGTCTTTCCAGAGTCTTTCCACAGTGTCATGAAATCAAAACAATTCATAATTCAAATACAGCAAGTACATCAGCAACACGCCCCACCCCCGCCCCCCCCGTGCCCTCTCTCATGGAAACCGAAATGAGGCCGTAACAGTAATAGTTAAAGGAGCATTCACTTCTTTTCTATAAATGTTGATTCTTCACAACGTGAAACAGACATTTTGCAGCCATTATTACACCTAGTGGCCTGGACGTGGCAGATTCTCAACTAAATATATTTTAAAAACAGCCTTATTGAAAAAATGAAAACACTTTCATAAACACTGTACGCTATTTTTGGTGGTGAAAAAGACCTTTCTCCTTTAAAGCCTCAGTCACAGTAGAGAAACCATCTAATCCTAGGTCACTGCGGCCAAAGCAGAAACACTACTGTTTGAGAAAGCAGCTTTTTCCCTCGTGTGTTTGGAAAGCTGAGGCTCAAAATCGCTTACTGAGGCAAATTCCATTAAAAGGAATGGGATTTCATTTGCAAAATATTGCAGACTAATGTTATGTGACTGTGGCTTATCATTTAGACTTAGTGAATATTCAAAAAGAGATTTCAGATCTGATGGCTTGAAAATGTAATGAATACAGTGTGTGTAAGGGCCCCCCCCCTCAATTTTATTCACTGCCCTGTCATAAATATGTTTTTATGGTCTTAAAAAAACGTTCTATCTTAAATTATGTATTAAAATATGACCCCCCCCCCCGACACAAACGCAAACACACACACACACACACACACACACACAAGCAGTGTGTCTCAGTGGGACTATGACCTGCTGATGATGCCTTTGATCTGTGTGTCCTTTTCCATCTGTTGTTGCCGGAGCCTCCTTTCGCTGTCGTCCAGTCGGCTCTGGTACTGCAGCAGGATTTTGTTGGTCTGCTGTTCTTGCGAGTGCAGCCGCCTCTCGTACTCCTCCAGCTTACGGTGGGACATCATCAGACGCTCCTTCAGAGAGTGGATCTCCTCCTCATACTCACGCACCTGCAGACACACACACACACATTAAGTTATCCCACACAGCTAACAAGCTTCATTTGTATCAGATACTCCTCGAAAGTGTGAATCAAAAATAAACTGCCGTAATCACAGTCTTCCTGGGGCCAGATTCAAAAAAGTGTCTTAAGAAAGAAACTGTTCATACTTCATACTTAATGTAAAAGTTATGGTAAAAGTCATTTTTTTCTTAACTTTTCTTTTAAGAAAAATTCTAACAACAATTGCTATTCTTTAAAAATAATAGCCGTTTCCTGAACACAGGTAAAACTGTAAAATACAACATGAAAGGCTTCATTACAAATTTCCTCCAAACAGCTGTGTCTTGAGAATAATTTAAAGAAAATAATAAAGACAATATTTGAGATTCTTTGGTTCATTGCGTTTAAGAACATTCTTATGGACAGTTTAGTGTTTATCTTCAGATACTTGGTAAGTGTTTCCTTAGTAAAGCTTTTGTAAACCTGCTCCGAGGTGTCGGTGTTACCTTGCCTGGATGAGGAACAGAAACCCGGGAGGGCAGTGGTGGTATCGTGTACACTGTACTAACTATCTACACAACATAATTACATGCTAGATCGGTGAGGCCGTCCATGCACTGCTTAGACTTTGAGAGCCACTGACCCGGTCCAGCCGAGACTCGTCCATGCTCTTTGAGTGCTCCTTCAGTTTCAGGTCCTCCCTGTCCACGCGCAGGCTCTCGATGTCTGCAGACAGGTGCGGCATGTTGGACACCCAGGCCACCGTCCGCTCGGACGCGGGTGTCGGCGGGTTCAGAGTGGACGGAGATTTTGAGCCCTGGAAACACACAGACAACCAGGCTGCAAGTGAGCAACAAACACAAGCACAGGCACTGCACCAAGGAGTGGCATGTGAGGTCATTTTTACCCACTGCTGTTAAACTCTAATGAGTCACCTCATGGTGAGGGCAACGCAAGCCTAGTTCAACCGGACCGCCATTAGCCATAAAGCCATTGTCACAGAGGTGTTTCTGGCATTTCAAACACAGGAAAGCCCAAAATACATAACCTTGTCATTGGTTATGGAAGGTCTGGAGAAGCTTTGGTCCGTCATATCCTCAACAACGTTCAACACATTTCTGTTCGAGCCTCCAGTAAAACACTGAGCTACACTGCGGTGGATGGTGGAGCGCTGAGTGTGTCCCAATTCAGCTCTCAACTCTAACCTCTTGAGCACTTCAACCCTCGTGCCTTCTGCTCACCTTTTAACAAGTGAACACTTTAATGAAGGATTTAGGGCTTATGGCAAACAGTGGGACATTAGTAGGGCATTAGTGCCTTGGGCGCTGGCAGACTACACATCTGGAAAGGCACTGTCAAGGCTGAACAACGTTCCCATCTAGACCATGTCTTTTTCAGGGAAGGCTTTGCATATTTCAGCAAGACAGAGCTAAACTACCAACTGCATCCATCACAACATCGTGGCTTCACAACAGAAGAGACTGGGTGCTGAACTCTGCCACAACTTTCACTAACAGAAAACATTTGGTGCATCATGAAGCGAAATATTTGAAAAAGACAACGCAGAACTTTTGAGCACTTAGAGTCCTACATCAGACAAAAAAACTCCAGCAACTGGTATCCTCACTTCCCAGACATTTACAGATGAGGAGGTGCTACACAGTGGTAGACACAGCTCTGTTCCAACTGTTTTTCACACGTGTTGCTTCCATCAAGTTCTAAATTAGTTGATATTTTTTCATGAAATGGTAAAATGTCTTACTTTCAACCTCTGATGTGTGTTCTATGTACTGTTGTGAATAAAATATGGGTCAATGAGATTTGCTAATTATGTGTGATGTATGTGAGCATGTACCTGTTTGTTGGTGTTGGGTTTCAGTAAGTGCTGTTGGTTGGATTGCGGAGCAGCTTTAGCAGGAGTATCACTCGCTGCATTCTCAGTGTTCTCGGTAGTGCCCCCCTGTGGTGGCTGGCTGTCGCTGGCAGTGCTGGACTGATGTGGGAGGCCCGGGGCGGGGCTGTCCTTGACAGACAGCTGTTGCCGCGGTAAAGGCCTTGCCCCGAAACTAGACTCTGGCGACTGAAGGAGGTTCCCGCTCTGGGGTCGGGCCTTGGGAGGGGTGGAGTTAGCCGCCGCGCTGACGGACAGCTGGTGGGAGGGCTGAGGCTTCACCCGCTGGGAGGCGGGCGGTGCCATGGAGGCCTGACGGACAGGGTGGATGGTGGTGGGGGGCGTGGCCACTGAAGCGGGGGTTCCAGTGCCAGTCGCAGTCTGAGGAGCCATTCCCATCAACACCTGCTGCTGAAGGTTCTCCTAGAGGGAAAGGGCATAGTTTGGGCATGCGTTGACAAACGACAAACACTAAAAATAATAATAATTTAATTCATCAGGCTGGCGTACCTGCACCTGTAGCGAGAGCTGTCTGCGAGCGTAATCCGCCTGGTTGTGGCGTGTGTAGTCGTCGCTGTAGCTGTGTGAGTGGACAATGCTGGGCTGGACCAGGCTGTTCTGCGAGCGCAGGGCCGACAGGTCTTCGCTGCGGGAGAAGCCCCCATGGCCGAAGGCTGGTATGCCGAAGCCCACGTGGCCGTTCTCAGGCTCGGGGGCGAGCAGCAGCGGCGGAGGGGCATGAGGTGCATGAGGAGCATGAGGCGGGGTGTGGTACTGTGGCCCGTCCGAGGCCAGGTGGAACAGCGGGTTTTGGAAGGACAGTGGCACGTGCATGGCCGCCGCGGCCGCCTGCTGCTGCTGGGACAGAGAGTCCGTGGCAAGGCCACCCGGGTGGCTCAGCCTCAGACCTCCAGACATGCTGGACCCCCCAGAGCCTGCAGAGACACGGCCGCCGACCCTCAAGGGAGCACCACCCATAGGACCGAAACTCCCCAGGCCTGCAATGGAGCCCTGAGAGGAGTTCAGCATGTCGTTGACTGAGTGCAGGTTAGAGATGCTGTTGATGCGAGAGTCCTGCAGGTCCATCATGGATACACTCTTATTCACACTCAGCACCTGGGAATACACACCAGGAGTCTTAGCTCAGACACGGCCTCACTCTGACATATCATCTGTGTCGTTATCATGAGAAGTTCAGTTAGGATCTTTTATTTATATACTCCTCTATGTTTATACAATTCTCTCTGTTAACCTACTGTTTTTTGTTTATTTACTGTTCAGTTTTCTATACACTGTTCTGTTTACACACAGAGCTCCAGGGTCCTGGGGTAGTGGGTTCAAGCTTGTGAGGAGTTTGGTGTGTTTTCCCAGTATCCACACGGGTTTTCTCCCACTGTCCAAAAACACACGTTGGTAGGTGGATTGGCGACTCAAGGTGTCCATAGGTGTGAATGTGTTAGTGAATGTGTGTGTGTGAATGTGTGAGTGTGTGTCGCCCTGTGAAGGACTGGTGACTGGTGTTCCTACCTTGCGCCCAGTGATTCCAGGTAGGTCCTGGACCCACCACAACCCTGAAATGGATAAGCGCTTACAGACAACGAATGTATGAATGGATGTTCTTGTTTATGTACTGCTCTCAGTTTGTGCACTGCTCGTTGTTTGTTGCTTTGTTTTGGTGTGGACCAGTAAAAAATTGGTTCCATTTCTGAGTCCTAGTCCCCCCATCCCATCCTTTAAAGGAGACTTTCCTCCTAACGTAGCATCAACAGAGCTCACTTGGGACTAGGACCTGGAGTTCTGTAAAGCTGCTTTGTGAAAATAACAACTGTAATATTAGCTCCATTATTTAAACTGAAATGAAAACTAAATGATCTAAATTCCAGATTACCAATGAGGGTTACAGAAGAACCTGAACTTGCTACAAAGTCCTAAATAACATTCTAATCTTAGGACAAGCCCCAGCAGTGTCCTAACTACTGTACTTCTATTACCCATGTTGTTTAGAAAAGAATTTAAAAAATTTGTAGGCCACAGTGACCAGCAGAATAAACCTTTAACTCGGACGTACCTTTGGGTCAGGCTCAGTGATGTCAGAGCTGCTGGTGCAGTAGGCAGGGCTGGAGCGGGCGAGTGGAGGGCGTGTCACATAAAACACGTCTTTGTTGCCGCGGTGATCTCTCTCAAAAGCAGCCATGCCTGGGTGAGAAAGTGCTCCACTCCCAGTGAGACCCGCCGTGGGAGATGGCAGCCTGGATATATCTATAGAACTACAGATAGAGAGAGAACACAGAGAGTGGCTATGAAGGAAGGTTTATTTTTTGAGCCTGAGCTGCGCTGTAACATAAATATTCTGCACAGCTGCTTCTGTGTTCGGGAATGAAGCCCTGGGTCAGAGCTGTGATGTTTTACCTGTTCAGCTCCCTCATCATCAGGCTCTGGAAGTCGTTGGTGGACGGGCGGCTGAAGGGGGGGCGTGTGAGGTGGCGTTCTGGCGGTTGGTGACTGGCCTGACGGTGCAGCTGTGGATTCCTCAGGGCCACACTGATGTCATTCAGCAATCTTGGCAAAGGACCCAGCTTTAGAATGGCATCCTGGTACAGAATGGAGATTCATATTATTACACACACACACACACACTAATGCTTACGGAATGCTGTGTACAGATACTGACTGGAGTAGTATAAATCACAAGCCAGTAGTGCTTATCTGATCAGGTTGGATGTGAAGATGGACCAGGGATGTGCCGTGTGGAGAGGCAGGCGAGGCAGTGTCAATAAAAAATAAATGTGAAGAAATGTGAAACGATTTTTAAACGATAAATGTACTCTCGAATCTGTGTTATAAATGTCATTTCTCTATGACTCTTAGTTTTTATTGTCTCAAAAACACAGATTTACGGAGTTCGGCTGTAATTTCTGACACAGTGAAGTGCGGCAGCTAAAAGTCTACCTCACAACAGACTGCGCAATCCAATTAAAACTGACCTCAGTGTGGGGAATATACGCCTTCCATAGAGTAGATCGCTTATTTCACAAACGTGGAAATTATATTTAGGCTTGTTGATGTTGATAAAACTGCAATGAAAAAAGTACCATGAGAGGCAGCCATTACCTCAATAAAGTCTACATTTACAACAATGTAATATACGTCTTTGCGAGAATTACAGGCATATGGATTTCATTTATAAATAAAGGTAAATCCATGTAATGTAATGTACAGGGGTTGGGCAATGAAGCTGAAACACCTGTCGTTTTAGTGTGGGAGGTGCCATGGCTAAACTGGAGCAGCCTGGTGGTCAATCTTCATTAACTGCACATTGCACCAGTAAGACCATGTGCATCCAATGGTTCAAACATTGTGTCCTGAAGGCGGTGCCGTGTATCAGGACGACAACGCACCAATACACACAGCAAGACTGGTGAAAGATTGGTTTGATGAACATGAAAGTGAAGGTGAACATCTCCCATGGCCTGCACAGTCACCAGATCTAAATATTATTGAGGCCACTATCCTGCAAGAAGAATGGCTTCAAATCCCTCTGACCACTGTGCAGGACTTGTATATGTCATTCCCAAGACGAATTGACATTGTATCGGCCGCAAAAGGAGGCCCTACACCGTACTAATAAATTATTGTGGTCTAAAACCAGGTGATTCACTTTCACTGTCCAACCCCTGTACATTTTCACTTGTGTTGAAGTGGGCAGTCATGGCCTAATGGTTAGAGGACTTAGGACTGAAAGGTTGTTGGTTCGAATCCCACAAAAAATGGGGGTGGTTGGATTGAAGGAACAGCAATGTCCTCCTTCCTCAATCCACAGCTGCTTGCTGCTCTGGTGTGTGTTCACAGCCCCTAGTGCACTAGTTTGTGTGTGTTCACAGATGGGTTAAACGCAGAAGATTGTATAATGACATATAATTGCACATAAAACATAAAAACTATCTGAAATTAACGGTCAAAAATGGCCGTCACATACACAGATGCGAGTCAGAATCATACAAAAATTGAACAGGCTCTTCTTGGTCAGTCTTTCTACCAAGTGATAATTAAAATCGGGATTAGATCTTATACACAGACCGAACTATAACACAACACCACAAGTAACAAACGTGACTCAAGTTGGCTGTGTGCGTGTCAGGAAAGTGATATTAAATAAGAAAAATACCATTGCTTAATCAAACCAAGGTATTGAGAATTAAATCATTTTCCTAAATAAAATCTCTTTGGGGTTCATATACGTGTGTAAACCTGGCTCTGTCTGTCCAGTGTCTCACCCGCCCTTGACCTCACTGCACATCACTGAGCTGGACTAGATCTGCTTACCTTGCTCAGCTGAGCCATGACCTCCCACAGCAGGCTGTGCAGGATGGAGAGCTCCCGGCCCAGGTCGATGTAGCCCTCAAACGCCGGGGCGTTGCTGCCACACTCCATATTACTGATCTCATAGAGGAACTGCTGCATGGAGCCCCACTCCATCTCCAGAAACTCATTCATAAACATCATATGTTCCTCTTTACCGCTAAACCTACAGAATACACAGAGCAGAGAGGAGTGTGGGAGAGAGGGAAAGAAAACAGAGAGAGAGAGAGAGAGAGAGAGAGAGAGAGAGAGAAATATGGGGCACCAGGCAGAGATAAAGAAAGAGAGAGATAGAGAGAGAAAGAAGAGTGACAGGGATAATGACAAGAGAGACAAACATGACAAAACAGAAAGTAAAAGAAACACAGAAAAAAGAGGGTTGGGTGGTTGATGGGTGACAGAGAAAAGGAGGGATTTAAGAGAGAGGGAGAGAGACAGATGATGAGCGCCATGCTGACACAGACAGGACAGTGAGAGAGCAGAAGTTAAACTCTTCACCACACCCACACACCTACACAAAAAACAGAGGCACACTCCTCAGTGCTGGACAGCCAAGCTAAATGAAAGTGTTTCTGAAAGTGTGGACAGCGTGACACATGTGGAAGTCTAAAGTGTAGCAGCAGAGTCAGTGAGGGAAGATCTGGGATGGGTGTGAAATGCTAGAGCATGTTCTATCAGTATAATAAGCTTATGGACTGGACTCTGGAGGGTGGCAGGCCTGGATGATGCTGTAGAGTGTGTCAATGGGATCCAGAGAATGAGAATAATCCTGATCTTGTGTAGTGTTTGGTGGCATTTTTATTTAATTTAAATGTAATTAAATATACATTTTAATTTTATTTTTGGTTCAGTGTTGGTTTCGTTGAAATCTATGAAATCTGTCAATACTATTTGATGAGCAATATTTTTTTTAACAATAAAATGGGATGAGATCCAATAATCATTTGAAGATGAAATCTTATACATATTTTGTCAATGAATGATAACTAAATAAAAATGACTGATTAATGACCCTATTTCTGATTTGAAAATTGAAAATCGCAAGGAAATAAAAACAGGAGAAGACTCTGTGGGCTGTTGTCAGGGCAACGGGAGCGGCAGGTGGAATAATGAAGTGGATTCGACTCCAAACGAATCAATTTTTTAACGTATAAATTTCTAGCTTAAAAAAAACTTATCTTCCTCACACTCCCACAACATGGGTCAGATATTACTCTGAAATATTTTCAGATCATTGTTCCAATGCCATCTCTTTTCACCGATAGAGGCTGCGCAGAATGCGTTCCCTACAAACGTTTTTTGTGAAGCGGAGTTGACTCCTAAAAAGAATCATTTGTTCGAGCACTGGCCAATGATTCATAAAGTTGAAACTCTTGGAGTCCACTCAATTCTCAGATTGCGAGCGCTTTTGAAATTAAAATATTAAAGTTAAATAAATGAAAAAAGAAGCCATATTTCTTCCAAAATGGAAGTTAACGTTTTTAAATGTAAAAACAATTAAGCTATTTTTATATAATACTTTAAAAAAGGGCTAAAGTTAAGCTTTTTTAAATTTAATGGACAGTTTTCGTCAACTAAAACTAGACTAAATCGACTAATAATAAAATGACTGAAGTGAGACTAAAACTAATACGTATTTTAGTCAAAAGACAAAGACTAAAACTAAACACATTTGCCAAAATGAACCCTGCTTCTATTGAGTATGGGTCAGCCAAGTTGTCTTAACAGCAGAAGTGTACTCTGTAAGGCTCATGTCTCGATGGTAAGCATGGATTGAACAGGAATGTTGAAAATGTCTGGCCCAGATGGCAAAATGCGGAAAGACTGTAGACGTCTGTGATAATGGTTTGGGACTCGATGGTGGGACTTGTTTGGGAATGTTTGGCGAATGGCAGTGGAGCCTCAAGATTACTGTTTGAATCTAGATGGGCATTATGTTGGGGGCCTGGATGATGGGTATGGGTTGGGCCTGGATGACGGTGGACTCTAGTGACTGACTTGGAGAAGCTGGCCAGGCTCTGCACCACCTTGGCGATGAGCGTGAGGGTGCGGGACGTGCGCTCGGATGGGTACTCCTGCGTCAGGTTAAACAGCGATGGCGACATGATGGCTGGGCACAGGAAGCGCAGGAACAGCGAGGAACTGATAAGCCGGTCCGCAATGTCCTCACGACCTCGTTCAGCACAACGCACACGCCACGAGGCAAACACTTCCTTCAGCTCCCGTGGGAACACACTGCAGAGGGAGAGGAAAGAGGACGATTAAGGAAGGAATAACTAAACGCTGATGAAGAACAAAGCATTGGAAGACAACGTATTCCCTGGATTTTAAGCACTAAAGCATCATCCTGTTGTCCCAGGGTGAACAGTCCCTGCTTGCATGAACAATGTGAAGGAAACAGTACTAATATCTTTGAAATAGAGCTGGACGACATGACCGCAAATCAATATCACAATTAACTGAACAATAACTTCAGCTTGCTCGCATTGGGCTTTGATTCAAATGATCTGTATTGATACTAATTATGTAAAGCTGCATTGTGACATCAGTTGTGTAAAAAAAGCGCTGTGTAAAGTAATTTATTTGATTTGATCTGTAAATATGCTCAAGTATTGTGGTCTTCACCAAAATCTAATTTTTTCCAACTGACGACAGAGCATTTTTCTTTGGTACATGCTACTCGAGTTGCTCAGTTGGCCTCAGTGTTTAGGCTCTCCTCCATGCTGTTACCATGTGGCAGAATCGTTTACATATACAGCATTTAGCAGAGCGACTCACAAAAGCGCTTAGTGTTCAGAGAAAACGTGTATCCTAGCAAGTACACAGAGGTTAGGGTCCAAATTCGCTTGGGCATAGTGTTGATACCTAGAAATAACAATGTAGTAAGTGTAATACACAATACAATCATGTAACTACATGTGCTGTAATGTGGTTTAAGGGGACAGTACATGAACACACAGAGGGGCATATTAACAGAATTATATTTAAAAAAAAAAGGGATGAACAAAATTAAAAGAAAAGTCTATACAGGCAAAATTACAACGATTAGCTGTTCTGAAAGTCAATTTCAATTCATTTTTGATTAACTGCCCAGCCCTACTTTGAAGCCTAACGCTCGTAGCAAGAGCACTAGTTTCCATGACAGAATCCAACCATTGTCGGCTGGCAAGTGAATTTTCATTTGTCCTTTCTATTTACTTCCCTTAGAGGAGTCCCTCTATTCCACCTGGCATTTCTCAAGCAACAAGTGCAAGCACTCAGAAAAAGACCACATTAATGGATTGCATTCTTGTGCTAGTCAAACTTTCCTCCAATCCTGCAAGCTGTCAAGGATTCCCTTCAGGATAACTTCATGAACTGAGACTGCCTAAGAACCTGGTCAACGTTATGGCTCTAGACTTGATTAGTCCAATTTAAGCTCCTTAACATTGTCGGTAATACCTCAAACAGTCTGTTTATTTAGTCATTCAATCATCTTCTGTAACCACTTCATCCTGATCAGGGTCACAGTGGGCACAAAGTCTACCTGGGATCATGGGCACCAGGCAGGACCACACCCTGGGAACCAGTGGATAATTTGACACACTCACCCAGTCACTAAGTCACGCTCATCCATGGGCAGTTTCACCCACTCATTCTCACACACTAGTGGACAAAACCACATACAAACGTGTGTTTGGACTGTGGGACGAAACCAGAGCATGTGGAGGAAACCCACCAGATGCATGCAAGAACCTCCCACACATGATCCGATGGCACCTACGTTTCTCCATATTTGGCCAAAGCTGTATTAGGTAAACTGTCACTGTTGGAGCATGTGCCCAGCAAAAAAAACAAAAAAAAAAACTGCTGGACCTCCAGATCATGTTTATGCTCTGCTTTGGTGCCTCCCGGAAGAACTCACAATGGAAGCTCCCATTCAGGAAGAATCTTAGGTCCCAGCAGGGGTCAAGAGTGGCACCAGCCTCCGGACAGCCTTCAGTTATGGCTGTCACTGCAAGGTTGGAGCTGAAGCAGATGGCCTGTGAGCTGGCTGTCAAAGACTCTATTTGCTACACGAAAGCCATGTCAACTGAGGCCATGCACGAGTGTTTGCCTGTTACTGATTAATATTGTCTGCCTGGTGTGCGGATCGCCTCAGCACCCTGTGGAGTCCGGGTGCTGCAGTTCCTGCAGAGCTCTCTGCATAAAAGCCATAGCCCAAGCTAATATCACATAGGTGGGGGGTTTTCCTTGGGTAAGACCAAACTATCCTGTGATTTCCTTGGTGTAATGGAGCACCTGTAGTGTTTGAAATGTCTCACTATATAGTGCACTATGATAGTTTATCATATGAATTCAGGAGGTAGATCTTTTTTTTTCAGACCCTACCACTTGTGGGTATTTACCCGACATCGTAGTTCATTATGGGTATCTGATATACGCTAGGATACATCGTTGGTATGTGACTTATAGTGGTGCATTTTAGGAATATCACTATTCCTTATATTACTCACTATAGAGTGCACTATTATAGTGAACTGAATTCATGTGGGTAGTAAACGATTTCGTACACTATCTCGTGAGATTTTTTTATGTATTGTTTTTATCCACTATCCTCTAGTGTACATGGCTTGTACACTACGTTTTTTTTTTGCAGTGTATTGTGGGATTGTTTGAGTGCATTAAAAATTTACCACTATGTTTTCAGACACTAATAATAAATGGCAGAACCCTAAGATATTGCACTATTTAGTAAATAGTAAACAGTTTTGGGCACAGTTTTCCCCCATCAAAGTGTCCTTGGGTATGTGAAACATCCTATATAAGTGTACCTTATTATTATTAGTATTATTATAATTATTATAGGGTTAACCTGTTCATAAGCTTGTTTATAAAAGAAACAGACCTAGATTTCTGCTTTGTGTTAAAGCCCGTCATAAAGGTACCACACATACAAAAAAAACTGAGCAGTGTTCTTTTGGTTCCTCTGGGCTACTAGTGTATTGCAGGGATGAGGAATCAGAGGAAGGAACTGACCAATGGGAGTTGATGATCTTGCAGAGTGCAAGTTCGCAGCACATGCGCAGGTTGGCTTGATGGTCGGGGAGCATGGAGGGCGGAGTGCGCATGGGGTCCACCTCGCAGTTCTCCTCCGACTCGTACAATGCACGAATAAACTCACCTAGACACAGGAGAGACTTTATCACCATCACCTTTATCATCATCACCATCAGCAGCAGCAACATCCATAAATGTACGCAGTGATCTCATGATCATCTTGACCACGTGAACTTACCAATGGTGTCTTTAAGGTAGCGGTGTCCAACAAGTTTGAGGTACTCCTCTATGGCTTTGGTGGCCAGTGTGTTCTCCCTGAAAATCAGATGCTCTCGGTCTATAAAGCGATCCACCTCGCTCAACGCCATGTCTGACAGAAAATCCTGCAAAAGAAAAGGCTCTTTTAGAAGTCATTCTTATTTTAAATCTCTTACACTCCCATTCTTTCACTAAATACACCACGTTCTCTCAGCTCCACTGTCTGTATAGTTGCACTTTGTAGTTCTATAATTGCAGACTGTAGTCCATCAGTTGCTTTGTATACCTTGTTTTCCCACTTTCACTTTGTTTTTCAATGGTTAAGACCTTCACAGGACCATCACAGATCAGGTACGATTGACTGGTATATCATTCTCAGCGCTGCAGTGACACTGACGTGGTGGTGGTGTGTTAGTGTGTACTGGTACAAGTGGATCAGACACAGCAGTGCTGCTAGATTTTAAACCCCTCAGTGTCCCTGCTGGACTGAGAATGGAGAAAATGTCCGGCTGATGGCACCCTGTGTCCACTGATGAACCACAGAATGTTCCGTGAGTGGACACACTGTTTAAAAACTCCAGGACCACTGCTGTGTCTGATCCACTTGTACCAGCACAACACACACTTACACACCGCCACTAGTCAGTGTCACTGCAGCTTGGAGAAATAATAGTTTGTGTTGGTCCTGATTTAAAACTATTGTGAAATGGAGCTAATAAAGAATGCTGAGCAAAAGGTGGACTGCAGTGTGTAATTGTAACTGTGGATGACAAGCTGTATAGTACAAAGTCTCATATATAAAAAGCATGCTCATGTGAACAGAACTAGTCTCCTTGTCTGTAGCTATTCACCCAGGCTTTAACCCTAAAGGCACTGACCTTGGCCTTGCCGGTGCTCTGCAGAATGTGCACCAAGGCGCAGGCCACTTCTTCCTTGCTCTTGACACTCAGCAGTGGCTCCAACACGGCGCACAGCGTGCGGTAGTTATTCGTCACATACTCCGCAAACTCCTTATACAGCTCCATGGGCAGGATGCTCATGGTCTGGTAGCGCGATTTGAGCCGCAGTGAAGCGTTAATGACCTTGCCGCTGCCCACTCCTCCACCCTTGGCGAGGACACTGGGCTGGATGACCGGGTACCACTGCTCCACAAACTGCCGGCCGGTGATGCTGGAGATGGGAATGCTGACCAAGCCCAGGTATGTGCTCTTCTCCTGTACAAAACGCACACAGGTTTTAGGAACAAGACAAATATACATAAGAAACAAACTGAATCTAAGTAAAACATCTAAGGTTTCTCATTCTGAGATTGTTGTAAGAATACTATAAGACTGATTTACTTCAGACATTTACTTCTTTCTTGTGCCACTGACAGATGTCTTTTTTTTTTTTTTACTTAGAGCTATGTCAATTAATCTTCTAATATTATTACAACAATCGCAAAATGATACAAACCTCATTTCCAAAAAACTTGGGACAGTATGTGCAATGCTAGTAAAAACAGAAAGCAGTGATTAGTGTTTAATTCCAAACACACAACATTACATTTTTAAAACTGTCACATTTTTTTTTTCTTTTTTAAATTAACGGTCCCAAGTACACATTAATACCAAGTCTGCAACATGTTTAAAAAAACAGTTGGGACATGTTTACCACTGTGTTACATCACTTTCTCTTTTACACAAACACAGTAATTGTTTAGGGACTGAATGCTTTCTCCAGTCACTGAACATGTACCGGCCCTTCATTATTGTATTCCTACAGTTTCCCAGAATCATTTGTTTTCATGTGTATACAATAAGCACGTTTATTTTAAAGACATGGCATAGAATAAGAATTACCCCAGAGATGTATTCAATATTTATTTATACAGTTAATCTTTTTAACAGTAGTTAAATCCTCCAAAAACTGCTATCTGCTGCTGCTCTGAGCTGCGAAGGTGTGTCACATCCAAGAATGATCCAAGCAAAATCCAAAAAAGGTTTAAAGGCTAAGCAGCAGCTCTATGAAAGTGTCAAACAAATAAACACAGTGGGATTTGAGTTCCTAACTTGTGTTTATTGATAGTCAGAAAACATGTTATTTCTTACTAATTCAAGGAATAAGGTTTAAAAGACCTTAAAAGTGTTGGGAAACTCTAATAGGCGTCTTGCCTGTGACGTAGAATGTGGACAACAACTCTAGAAGCTGCACTTAATTTAATGCAAAATGACGAAAAGGTGTGTTGTTTTTGGCTGCAATCATTCAATGTACAGTGGGACATCTGGGCACAAATGGCCCAAAGATCCTAAAATATCCAGAAAATGGACTAAATCTGTCAACTTTAAACGGGCACTTTGGAAAGGACCCTCCGCTCACTCCGTTATCTGTAGCTCATTTCACTGGCGCTTTTCCAACAATATGGGCATGTAAGGACACCAACGAAAGGTGTTCAAGAGCCTCTGTAACATGGAGGTAAACAGGGTGAGGACACTCACTTCGCCTGTTTTAGTTGGTGTTAGTTAACGTTAGCTTGACTTGCTAAACTTGGTGTCTCAGATTATACTCGGCTACGTAGCTGCATTACGGAGGTTTATAGTGTCGGATGAATTCGAGTTTGACTTCGATCACATTTACAAGAATAACGGTACCTCTAAATTTGAGTTTAGCTTATTGCTAGGCTATTGTCATGAATAATGTTGGTTATTTAGCTAGATACTGTCATAACAGTCAGTCATAACGGTGTTTTACCGCGGCGTTGTTCAGCTGTTCAGCTGCTCCACTAGTGACGTCACGGTTGCGTTCAAGAATTTCCGTAGCGAGCTCGGGTTTTTCCGTCAATTTAATAAAATTGTCAGTTTTAAAGCAAATTAAGCTGCTATTTTCATTTTAATTCATACTTCTATATGTCAGTAACTAAGATAATGTGAAATATTCATGGAGGTCCATTAAGTGGTGCTTAGCCTTTAAAATATGAAATAAACCTAAAATCTCAAATTCAAAATGTACATTTTTTTGAGTGGCAGCTCAGTGCTCCAGATGGAATATATACACTTGCTGAAATGAACCATGTCTGGGGCACTTAACACAGAGATCATGGTTAGAAAAAAACGTAGGAAAATGACTGTCTAGTGGCTTTAAATACCTTGTTTTTGTACTCTTTTTATATAAATACAGGTCAAAGTGGTCTATCTCAGCACTGCTCTATGCTTTACTTGCATTCATTACATTGCACACACTGTGGCAACTTTTTTTCTGATACTGGGTTTGTAAAAAGTTAAATGTTCTAAAAATCTTGAGATAAATCCTATGAGGTCCTCAGACCGTGGCTAAGCCGCAGTGGTGTTGGCGCTCTGACCTTGCGTCTCTTCTTGTCCGTCTCCTTGTAGAGGTGCAGACGGAGGCTGCGGATGGCGGGGAGGTTGTTGAACTCAAAGTGCTCGCCCCAGAACACGGTGTCAGTGCGAGGTTTGCTGGTGGTGCGTGCGTACAGCATGTCGTCCAGACACAGCTCGCAGTAGTAGCGCTTTTTAGGCGGGAGGTCCCGCGCCTCGATGATCCAGAGCTTGAGAACATTGTCCACACGCCGACTGTTATCCTGCAACAACAATGGAGTTGAAAGTAAATATATAAATACCGTGGCATCTGTGTCAAAGGAGGTGGGTACAACATAGCGTTCACAAGCAGTATGCTCTTTTAATAAACAGACAAAATGTGATTATTAAAATGTTTAATTAAAAGAAAAGCTAATGTGACCCAGTGGTAAACACCACACTGTCCCAGGTTTTTTTATTATTCATTCATTCATTCATTAATTGTCTGTAACCCTTATCCAGTTCAGGGTCACCATGGGTCCGGAGCCTACCCGGAATCATGGGGCACAAGGCAGGAACACCCTGGAGGTGGTGCCAGTCTTTTACAGGGCGACGTACACTCACACATTCACACCTACTGACTTTGAGTCGCCAATCCACCTACCAACGTGTGTTTTTTGGACCGTGGGAAGAAACCGGAGCACCCGGAGGAAACCCACGCAGACACAGAGAGAACACACCACACTCCTCACAGACAGTCACCCGGAGGAAACCCACGCAGACACAGGGAGAACACACCACACTCCTCACAGACAGTCACCCGGAGGAAACCCACACAGACACAGGGAGAACACACCACACTCCTCACAGACAGTCACCTGGAGGAAACCCACGCAGACACAGGGAGAACACACCACACTCCTCACAGACAGTCACCTGGAGGAAACCCACACAGACACAGGGAGAACACACCACACTCCTCACAGACAGTCACCCGGAGGAAACCCACGCAGACACAGGGAGAACACACCACACTCCTGTCACCCGGAGCGGGAATCGAACCCACAATCTCCAGGTCCCTGGAGCTGCGTGACTGCGACAACTACCTGCTGCACCACCGTGCCCCCAATTACTATTAATATTATTATTATATATTTTTTATTATTATTACTATTATTGTGAGTGTGTGGCTGACTCCTAAATTAGTTTATATTTAACAAATAATTGAATTTGTGAATTTTATTTTTCTACAAATTTCATTTTTTGTTGCATTTTTTAGAAAGTGTCCCTCACTTTTGCAAATGGAGTTGAAAGAGGAGGTCATGTTAATGTTAAATGACTGTTATAAAGCCTCCCCAGGAGATTAGATGCTGTTAATGCAGCAAAAGTGCGACAAACTCTGTGTAGATTCCCTTGATATCAGGAAACATTTTGGATGAGCAAGAGACCAAAATCTGAAGTTGCCTTCTGTGTTTCAATAAGTTGATGCTTGATTTACTGGGAGGGAGAGAGGGGCTGAACGCCATCATTTATTTAACAATGTGTTAGTCCCAGTGGATTACGTGTCTTATCAGAGATTTGTGAAAGCCAGCAAATGATTTTCAGCAAGCCTGAAATTCACAGGCGCTCCTTCTTGTCTTGTTATTGTCTATTTTCTCAGCTTGTTCACTTTGTACTTCTTATCAGTAAAACATAGGCAACACCGTCTCTGCGTTTGTGTTATTTCAAGGTGTTGGAAATGTATTGTCAAATACTTAAGCTAACTTCACATGCAGAAACAAGCAGCTAGCAGACATCTGACTGTCATCTGCACAAACTACCATCCTGACATTTGGTCTGAAAAGCATCTGTCCGTCTCCTGGACAGACCTGGAATTGCGGTCTGACATTTCGCCATCATTTGTCTGGTATTCTGGAAGGCCACAGCTCTGAGCAATGTCCCTGTCAGTCTAACAGCCTTGATTATCCTCACTGTAGGTGAAGACCAGGCAAACTGTCATACGACAACAAATACTCCACCTGCTGCTTCACAAAATCTAAATCAGCCCCAGTGAGGGACTCATGATCCACAAGCAATGAACCGAAGCTAGTCACTCAGTATTAGTAAGTCGTAGGGATTACAGAGGCACAGTGCTTACAGCTGAGCTCTGCTGTTGAATTTGATCAGGTTCATTGCACAAAATTTTGCAGTGCAGCTGTGCTGGTTCCAGATGTTCTTTAAGAACAGCAGATGGCTAAAAGTGTACTAAAAAAGAGGAAACGATTAGGGCTGCCGATGTTAATGTGCTAATAGCACTTAAACGTGATGCATTTTTAAGGCTGGTTGTTGCCGTAACTCTGTTAAAACATTTCCTCAGTGTGTTCCTCTGAATATTCTGTATGGCAGGAAATGTCATGATTAAAATACAGACTTTAAATTGGCTAACACTGTGTATCTCAACTCACTGCACCCTCTAAAACTAGACTGAACCCAGTCTAAAATAAATAAACTAATAAAAAAGACGCTGTGAAGCACAAACTGACATTATACGTACATTATTATACAATGTCAGAACGTGTTTGACACGTTGACGAACTTGACGAACCCATACTGCACCCTATACCTCAAAAACCCTATAACCTTCAGCCCAAAAGGTGATACTGTGATACTGTGTGAATCAGGCCATTGGTTTTACCTCAAGATTCCTGCTCATCTCTCGTGGAGACTGAGCGTCTCACCTTCATGCCACCAACTGACCTCTGAGTCTTGGCTTTAACTACTCACAGTTCACCTGCCTCTCACTGTACTCTATTAACACAGCTCTAAACACACTCACAACAAGGCGTAAAAGACAACTGTACACTCATTACAACTCTAACTCTTCATTCATCCTGCTGTATGTTTATGTACTGCTCTTTGTTTACACAGTTTTTTATTTTTTAACCAGTATGGACCAGCCACGTAAACATTAGCTGTGGTATGATTAGCTCTAGAGAGTAGGGGTGGACGATACAGCCCTAAAATGGTATCACGATATTTCAAGAACACATTATTGCAACAAAATAAAGCTAATTATAATATTAATAATATATTTAATATTTATTAATTGTATTCAATGGGGGCGGCACCGTGGAGCAGCAGGTAGTGTCGCAGTCACACAGCTCCAGGGACCTGGAGGTTGTGGGTTCGATTCCCGCTCCAAGTGACTATCTGTGAGGAGTGTGGTGTGTTCTCCCTGTGTCTGCGTGGGTTTCCTCCGGGTGACTGTCTGTGAGGAGTGTGGTGTGTTCTCCCTGTGTCCGTGTGGGTTTCCTCCGGGTGACTGTCTGTGAGGAGTGTGGTGTGTTCTCCCTGTGTCCGCGTGGGTTTCCTCCGGGTGACTGTCTGTGAGGAGTGTGGTGTGTTCTCCCTGTGTCTGCGTGAGTTTCCTCCGGGTGCTCCGGTTTCCTCCCACAGTCCAAAAATACACGTTGATAGGTGGAGTGTGTGAGTGAATGTGTGTGTGTGTGTGTGTTGCCCTGTGAAGGACTGGCGCCCCCTCCAGGGTGTATTCCCGCCTTGCGCCCAATGATTCCAGGTAGACTCTGGACCCACCGCGACTCTGAATTGGATAAGCACTTACAGATAATGAATGAATGAATGTATTAAATGGTTTTATTTATTAAAAAAGTGTTATTTTACTAGAAATGTAACTATAGTTTTAAACATTCAGAAGAAAGTAACAACAACAAAAAAACTCGTAAACATTTGCTTATTTTGTAAACAACAGTAACTTACCAAGACTCTGATTTTGTACAAAATAAATATAAATTAAAAAAAAAAAAAAAAAACACAACCAAAATATTGTGTGCGCATATAAACAGCAAACATAAATAATTATACACAAAGTAACCTAAAAACATGATTATGCTGAAAATATTTTGAGTTTTTTACTGAAGTGATCAGGGGGATCCACAAAGCAGGAGTTATATAATTTAAAATAACACTACGTAATAGTTTCACCCTAAAATTACAGCTTCAAAATCATTGTGATGTTTCAATGATATGTAACAGGGATAACAGTGCATCTGTCATTGCTACTCCGGGCTCAGCACTGCAGAAACTGCACCATGTAACTTTTGGAGGAGGGTAGGAGGGTAGGAAACCCTCTCCCATGGCCCCATTAGTTTCAATACAGTGCTATAAAAAAAAATTCAATAGAGGGAGCACCAGGAACACAAACCCCAAATCTTACCTAGTGTTCCTTTAAGCCCAAAGCTGAGGACTGACCAATAGGAAGCTCCCTCAGCTCTTTTCCTATTGGATGGGCTTGAGTTATGTAGCTAAACAGACAGACCCTGCTTCCCAGGTGTGTTTCTCACCTTGTTGGGTTTAACAGCTCTCTGCAGGTTCTCTATCCACTTGTCTCTCTCCGCAGCCGAGCGGCAGGCAAAACACTTTGTGCCCGAGGCTGTTGTTACCTGAAGGTCACACACACAAACACACACACACACACGTGCAGATGATCAGTGTCTTACCAGGGCCCTCTCAGTCAATCCGAGCTAAATCCCTGTGTGTGTGTGTGTGGACGTGCGCGGACACACTCTCCTTTCTGACTTTTCCGCACAAAAGTACGTTCCCAGGAGTCGGTTTCAGAGCTGGAGCGCGAGGGACGTTAGGGTTGACAACCGAAGCGTATCTGAACTCTAAAGTCCGTGGACTCATTTGAACCGATACAGGACTCGTTTTATTCCGTATTTTTGGTGTGAGACCGTTAAAACTTAAACGGCCGGAGGGCGGAGCTGATGACGCCATGACTCCTAAACGCGCTTCTCATTGGTCGTCACTTTGATTTAGCCAATCAGCAGCCAGTGTTCGCTGTCCATCGTTCAGCGCGGCAGCCAATGGAGTCTGTCACTTCCAATTTAACAACTCCGTTGTGTGCTTAGCTGAACCTGTGTGTGCTTTTAGGTCCTTTATTTGCTACACAAAACATGGGAATTACTTTTTTAATCCATCCGAGAACCTTGCCTGACATAAACAAGGACTACTGACGTGCAGACTGACCAATTAAATGTTTACAGAGAACGTTATCGACCAATAACGGTAGCTCTACAGTCAGACCGTCCAATCAGAAGATTTTAAGCTACTTCACCACGCCCCCTTCTCATTTAAGCGAACCAATCGGAGTAGGGGAGGGCGGGACTAGTTTGAGAACGAAACATCTCGAAGTTCTATGTAAACTCTAGAAAAACAAAATCCCGGACGTTTGTGAAATTCCGCCCGTCATTTTTTTAAGTCTAAAAAAGAGGACATGTCCGGGTAAAAGAGGACGTCCGGACACCCTACGATAAAGCTGAAAAATCACATTAGATTATTAAAATATTCTTATAGTGTGAGACAAATTAAACAATTTCTTAAACAAATTATTAAACATGGGACATAACAGTGAAACAACGGCAGCAAATGTGTTTTAAGATAATGAATTATATAACATTTTTACTGGACGTAGAAGTTAAATTAATGAACAATTTTAAATAGTTCAGCAGCTATATATTAATACTGTATTTGCAAAATACATGGACAGATTCTGTTTTGCTTCTTATTAACTCACACACACACACACACACACACACACACACACACACACACAAACAAACACAAACCTCAAAGCAGTACTCCTGGCCGAGGATGCTGGAGTGGACGGGTTTGATGATGGCATCCTCGTCCAGTGTGAGGTCCAGCGCCTCGGCAGCGCTGCTCGGCGACAGCAAAGACTCATGGGAGTGAGACTCCTTAAAGCTCTGCATCAGGCGCGTTCTACAGAGTGTGTGTGGAGGTAAAAGAGAGGGGAGACAGGTAGAGAGAGAGAGAGAGAGAGAGAGAGAGAGAGAGAGAGATTACAAAATGTAGGACACAGTGAGGGGGCAGAGGAAAGTGAGTGGAAGAAAGAGAGAAAGAAGAAAAAATATATTACAAAATAAAGAAAATAAATCTATCCCACAGCTCTGGAATGAGTTGGAGGTGCGTTAATGAACTTTAGAAAACTTAAAAGGGGCAATCTGTAATATATTTTACTGTACGCAATCATAAATTGACCAGGGTGTGTCATTATAGATTGAGGAAACTAAGTTGAAGCACTGGTGCCTCTGATAACAGCAGTTTATTCTCTTTGAGATGTGCCCCCTGGGTTGCCAGGTACACACAATATCTAACACAAACAAAGCAGCCTGAAGCCATGAGAAGCTGAACAGAGATAATGTTAGATTTTAACGGACTTTATAAGCCTACACGCTATTCAAGATTTTGCAGAATCTTTTGTAAATTTATAGAATCAAATACATTTTACATGCAGTTATAGTATATTTATTACAGTATTTATGACAGTAATACAGGCTATATCTAATCAAGCCAATGAATAACAGCACTGCATGTGCTTTGTTGTGGATGAGGCATTGTGTTTCCCCAACACAGTCCTATCTGTGACTCAGTGCTGTAGAGCTCAGAGGGTGAGGTCTGACACAGGTCAGTCAAACCGCACAGTTACGGACTTCAGTAGAGGGCAGCTGTGAACGCGAGCACACATCACACTGACAGAAGAGATACAAAGGTCCCTCTCTGTGAGAAAATGTGAAAAAAGAACAGTTGAACAGCCTCTGCTTTTCTGGAAAAGCTTTACACTCGATGCTGTTGTGAGGAGTTTGTTCTGGATAATACAAGCCACTCCACCTCATCCAAAATGTTTTGGGTGTTTTCACAGCCTGCCTGAGGCTCCTGTGCAGCTGCTCCTGAGTGTACCGTTTTAATTTCATTCTTGACTATGGTGATTGTAAGAACTGTGTGCGCAGTTTTGAAATGGAATATATTTGGAGTAACTCTTTAAAGTGCAAACATCAAACACCGTGGAAGTGTACATTGTTTACCTCTCCTGGTCAGCACTGCGGAATCGTGGGAGGATCATGTGGCGGAAGCTTCCGGTACGATCGAGTTTGGGCTGGCTCTTCGCTCGCTTAATTGAGCTTTTCAGACGGCGGCTAAGAAAGCTCTGACAGACAGACAGACAGAGGGACAAATCTGAGTAAGACAAGCAGCTCAGAGGTATGCTGAGAGAGAGAGAGAGAGAGAGAGAGAGAGACGACCAGGGCAGTGTTTGATTGTGTTGCATAAAATCATGCAGTTTAATAATCAAAAGCCAAAGAAAACAAGCCAAGCTAATTTAAGCCTCTGAGTCTCTCAGGGGTTCAACCACGCCATGTTACAAAACATGGGACAAAAGAGGGAAATACACTCATTATTCTCAACAAGACATCAACACACACACACACACACACACACAAGAAACAATAACAGCATAAAAGTAAACAGTAAGCAAACAAATCACTTCACTGACAAGGGACCAAACCAAACGTGGCTCACTGCTGGGCCCAAACGACTTCAGAGTGGCACACGGAAATTACCATCAATATCACACACATCATTGGATAACACCCTCACTTTCACTCCAGGTGAAGAAGCCTATGAAGGTGTGTGTGTGCGTGGGGGTGAGCAGGGGGGTTGGGTGGGAAGGGCTGGGGCATATGAAAAAGCCACTTGTTACTTTGAGGATCTGGAACCTAATAACCCACACACTGAAACAAGACAATCCAGTCAGTGTCCTTTGGGCTGTGTATGTCTGAAAACATGGGATGGGATGGGATGAAACAACTCGTTCTAATTTTGCACTGCTCCCTGCAGAGAGTGCAGAGACTTTAGTAATGCCCCACCCCCTCGACTGAATCTCTCCAATCACAGAGCTGGAACCACTTATATGTGAGGGCACAAAGATGAGGTTAAATGAAGCAAATCAAACTAAAGAGCACTGAGGAAAAAATGGAGAGAACAAGAACAGAGAAGAAAGAAAACTGAGCAAAAATGAAAAAAAAAACAGAGCTTCTGCTCCTTGCTCCTCACTGCTGTGCACAGAACGGCTCATTGTCAATTTCGTTTGAACTAGTACAATGACAAAAACCTTCTATTATATTCTATTCTGTCATTTTAAGGAACAGACATCAGAACAACACTGGACTGTGGACAATTTCACACACTCACTCAGTCACTCACACCTGTGGACAATTTCACACACTCACACCTGTGGACAATTTGACACACTCACCCAGTCACTCACACCTGTGGATAATTTGACACACTCACCCAGTCACTCACACCTGTGGACAATTTGACACACTCACACCTGTGGACAATTTGACACACTCACCCAGTTACTCACACCTGTGGACAATTTGACACACTCACACCTGTGGACAATTTCACACACTCACTCAGTCACTCACACCTGTGGACAATTTGACACACTCACACCTGTGGACAATTTGACACACTCACCCAGTCACTCACACCTGTGGACAATTTCACACACTCACTCAGTCACTCACACCTGTGGACAATTTCACACACACACACCTGTGGACAATTTGACACACTCACCCAGTCACTCACACCTGTGGATAATTTGACACACTCACCCAGTCACTCACACCTGTGGACAATTTCACACACTCACACCTGTGGACAATTTCACACACTCACCCAGTCACTCACACCTGTGGACAATTTCACACACTCACTCAGTCACTCACACCTGTGGACAATTTCACACACTCACCCAGTCACTCACACCTGTGGACAATTTCACACACTCACACCTATGGACAATTTCACACACTCACCCAGTCACTCACACCTGTGGACAATTTCACACACTCACCCAGTCACTCACACCTGTGGACAATTTCACACACTCACACCTGTGGACAATTTCACACACTCACACCTGTGGACAATTTGACACACTCACCCAGTCATTCACACCTGTGGACAATTTCACACACTCACTCAGTCACACACTTGTGGACAATTTCACACACTCACTCAGTCACTCACACCTGTGGACAATTTCACACACTCACCCAGTCACTCACACCTGTGGACAATTTCACACACTCACCCAGTCACTCACACCTGTGGACAATTTCACACACTCACCCAGTCACTCACACCTGTGGACAATTTCACACACTCACCCAGTCACTCACACCTGTGGACAGTTTCACACACTCAGCCAGTCACTCACACCTGTTGACAATTTCATACACTCACCCAGTCACTCACACTTGTGGACAATTTCACACACTCACCCAGTCACTCACACCTGTGGACAATTTCACACATTCACCCAGTCACTCACACCTGTTGACATTTTAACACACTCACCCAGTCACTCACACCTGTGGACAGTTTCACACACTCACCCAGTCACTCACGCCTGTGGACAATTTCACACACTCACCCAGTCACTCACACCTGTGGACAATTTCACACACTCACTCAGTCACATACACCTGTGGACAGTTTCACACACTCACCCAGTCACTCACACCTGTGGACAATTTCACACACTCACCCAGTCACTCACACTTGTGGACAATTTCACACACTCACCCAGTCACTCACACTTGTGGACAATTTCACACACTCACCCAGTCACTCACACCTGTGGACAGTTTCACACACTCACCCAGTCACTCACACATGTGGACAATTTCACACACTCACCCAGTCACTCACACCTGTGGACAATTTCACACACTCACACCTGTGGACAATTTCACACACTCACCCAGTCACTCACACCTGTGGACAATTTCACACACTCACCCAGTCACTCACACCTGTGGACAATTTCACACACTCACACCTGTGGACAATTTCACACACTCACCCAGTCACTCACACCTGTGGGCAATTTCACACACTCACACCTGTGGACAATTTCACACACTCACTCAGTCACTCACACCTGTGGACAATTTCACACACTCACACCTGTGGACAATCTGACACACTCACCCAGTCACTCACACCTGTGGACAATTTCACACACTCACCCAGTCACTCACACCTGTGGACAATTTCACACACTCACCCAGTCACTCACACTTGTGGACAATTTCACACACTCACCCAGTCACTCACACCTGTGGACAATTTGACACACTCACCCAGTCACTCACACCTGTGGACAATTTCACACACACACACACCTGTGGACAATTTCACACATTTAATGACAATCCCATTCTAAATGCACAGGATTTAATACAGGGTTGATTCCCCCTTTACAGCTGTAACAGAAGGTTTGGGGCTCTGCAGTTGCCTCCACCTTTGCAGTCAGATCATTGGTGACTTTTACTCACCGAGTTGCTGTGGTCCCTAAATGCTTGCAAATTTAAATTACAACACTTACAGTGGATCATTGAATATCTAGGTGGGAAGATATTTCACACACTGACTCCGTACTATTTCAACAGTGACGTCCTACTACAGAACCCATTCTTTCATAAATGTTTGTAGAGGCAGACTGCACGGCTAAGTGTTTGATTGTATACACCTGTGGCAATGGGAACGCACATATAACGTTTCAACATTCGCCCCATGTAAACAATCTGTTCAGGGACACAGGGACCGGAGGTATGGATCTAAACCCAGGAACCCGGAGCTGTGTGGCAGGGACACTACCCTCAGCACCAACCAACCCCCTTCAGTGTAACAGCGACGGACCTAAATCACTTATTGTTGTTTTATACTTAAGAGCTGCCAATTCATGCAGCCATTTTGGACCTAGTGTAACGAGGCCTGTTAGCTGGAGTGAGTTTGCCAGCCGTGGGCTAAATGCAGTTGTCTGTGAACAGAATTAGTCCAGCGCTGTTTTTGCTCTTCAGGTAACTGGCACTGGAGCTCTACTGTAACTGAAGTGTGTGCTGTACTTGGAAGTACTTGAATGTACTTGGAGACGTCAGTTTGGAAGGAGCCATATTTTACCACAAATGACCAGCAGGTAGCACTGGAGCTGTAGCCAATCACTGATGCTGTTTCTGGCTCTGTGAGTCATACCGAGATACTGCCTACGCTCTCGCTCCCTCTTTCTCCATGTCTCTCTTTCCACCCCCCTCCATCCTCTCTCTGTCATTCTCTTTCCCTCCTCCTACCTCTCTCCATGTCTTTCTCGTTTCTGCCTCTTTGTCTTTCTACCCTCTTTCTCTATTTCTCTGCATCTCTCTTTCTCTTCTCTCTAACTTCCGTGCCTTTCATTCTTTCTTCCCTCCCTCTATTCTCTCCTCTCTCTTTTTCTCCCCCTCTTAATCCACTTTTCTTTGTCTTTCTACCTCTCTCTCTTCCTTTCATCTTTCCCAATTCTTTTGCTGTGTCTTTGCCTCGGTCTCTCTACCTTCACTCTGTCTCTCCTTATTCTATACTTTCTCTTCCATTCTTACTACCTCTCTCTTTTTGTATCTCTCCCACACTTCTGTCACTCCCACTATCTCTCTCTCCCTATCTGCCTCTCCTGGTTATTTCTCTTTCTCTCTTTTTCTTGATCTTTCCCTGTCTCTCTCTCAACTTTTCTCTCACACTTCTTCATCTCTCTCAAACATTCTCTCCTTATTTTCCTCTCCTCATTCTCTCTTACTCTCTCTCTCTCCTTTTTTATCTTTCTCTTGCTATCTCACTTCCAATCTATCTCTCTCTCCCTCTCTTCACTTTCCCTCTCTCTGCTTTTTTCTTATCTTTCTGTCTCCCTCTCTCTCTCTCTCTCTCTCTCTCTCTCTCTCTCTCTCTCTCTGGTTTGGATGTGCCTGTTCAAAAGGCACCTGCTCTCCTCTCATTTCCCTCAGCCTCACTCCAGCATGGTGTCAGCGTCTGCTATAATTAACTCATCTCAGTGAAAACAGTGACCGCACTCGACAAAACACAACTCTTCCCAAACGGGAGCCAGAAAAGTTGCTCTGAGAGTTCAGCGCTGACCTCATTACATTGTGTGCGTCTTTTTCAAAACCGAGACAGATGGAGGACCAAAGTCCACCAGGAACGCATCACACACCACTTACTCCGTCCCGGCAGATATTAAAAGGTGGAACAGTCTGTGAAACCTTGATAAAGCTGTGAGGATGACAGCCTGCAGGACTGGAGCACTGTTCACTTCAGCACCTCCCCTTCTCCAGCACAATGAATCAGGTTCAAATAAACCTTATATAACCCTCACATACAATCAATCAGCCAAAACCCACCCATCAGGGGAAATCAAGGGGGTTTAAAGGGATTTTCTCACCCCGCTGCTGCAGTAACAGACTAGATCAACTAGACATTGAACCATTTTTGTTGGGATTTGATTGCACTCAGCTTCATTAACATTATCGTTGTCCAGGGCCGATGTTAGATTATTCGTACTGAACTGATATGAAACGGAATGAAAATTGAATATCACGATTATAGCTGAGGGAAAATGATCTCAGATATCAGTATAATCTCTGTATTTTTTGTAAAAGGTGGACAGTTTCACACACTCACCCAGTCACTCACACACTCACACCTGTGGACAGTTTCACTCAGTCACTCACACCTGTGGACAGTTTCAAACACTCACCCAGTCACTCACACACTCACACCTGTGGACAGTTTCACACACTCACCCAGTCACTCACACTCTCACACCTCTGGTCAGTTTCAAACACTCACCCTGTCACTCACAAACTCACACCTGTGGACAGTTTCACACACTCACCCGGTCACTCACACATGTAGGCAGTTTCACACACTGACCCAGTCACTCACACACTCACACATGTGGACAGTTTCACACACTCACCCAGTCACTCACAAACTCACACTTGTGGACAGTTTCACACACTCACTCAGTCACTCACACACTCACACCTGTGGACAGTTTCAAACACTCACCCAGTCACTCACACACTCAAACATGTGGACAGTTTCACACACTCACCCAGTCACTCACACACTCACACATGTTGACAGTTTCACACACTCACCCAGTCACTCACACACTCACACCTGTGGACAGTTTCACACACTCACCCAGTCACTCTCACACACACACATGTGGACAGTTTCAAACACTCACCCAGTCACTCACACACTCACACCTGTGGACAGTTTCACACACTCACCCAGTCACTCACAAACTCACACCTGTGGACAGTTTCACACACTCACCCGGTCACTCACACACTCACACGTGGGCAGTTTCACACACTCACCCAGTCACTCACACACTCACACCTGTGGACAGTTTCACACACTCACTCAGTCACTCACACACTCACACCTGTGGACAGTTTCACACACTCACCCAGTCACTCACCCAGTCACTCACAAACTCACACCTGTGGACAGTTTCACACACTCACCCGGTCACTCACACACTCACACGTGGGCAGTTTCACACACTCACCCAGTCACTCACACACTCACACCTGTGGACAGTTTCACACACTCACTCAGTCACTCACACACTCACACCTGTGGACAGTTTCAAACACTCACCTAGTCACTCACCCAGTCACTCACAAACTCACACCTGTGGACAGTTTCACACACTCACCCAGTCACTCACAAACTCACACCTGTGGACAGTTTCACACATTCACCCAGTCACTCACACACTCACACCTGTGGACAGTTTCACACACTCACCCAGTCACTCATAAACTCATACCTGTGGACAGTTTCACACACTCACCCAGTCACTCACAAACTCATACCTGTGGACAGTTTCACACACTCACCCAGTCACTCACACACTCACACCTGTGGACAGTTTCACACACTCACCCAGTCACTCACACACTCACACCTTTGGACAGTTTCACACACTCACTCAGTCACTCACACACTCACACCTGTGGACAGTTTCACACACTCACTCAGTCACTCACACGCTCACACCTGTGGACAGTTTCAAACACTCACCCAGTCACTCACACACTCACACCTGTGGACAGTTTCACACACTCACCCAGTCACTCACACACTCACACATGTGGACAGTTTCACACACTCACCCAGTCACTCACCCAGTCACTCACAAACTCACACCTGTGGACAGTTTCACACACTCACCCGGTCACTCACACACTCACACATGTGGGCAGTTTCACACACTCACCCAGTCACTCACACACTCACACCTGTGGACAGTTTCAAACACTCACCCAGTCACTCACACACTCACACCTGTAGACAGTTTCACACACTCACCCAGTCACTCACACACTCACACCTGTGGACAGTTTCACACACTCACCTAGTCACTCATCCAGTCACTCACAAACTCACACTTGTGGACAGTTTCACACACTCACACAGTCACTCACACACTCACACCTGTGGACAGTTTCACACACTCACCCAGTCACTCACAAACTCATACCAGTGGACAGTTTCACACACTCACCCAGTCACTCACAACCTCATACCTGTGGACAGTTTCACACACTCACCCAGTCACTCACACACTCACACCTGTGGACAGTTTCACACACTCACCCAGTCACTCACACACTCACACCTTTGGACAGTTTCACACACTCACTCAGTCACTCACACACTCACACACACACCTGTGGACAGTTTCACACACTCACCCAGTGACTCACACACTCACACCTGTTGACAGTTTCACACACTCACCCAGTCACTCACACACTCACACCTTTAGACAGTTTCACACACTCACCCAGTCACTCACACACTCACACCTGTGTACAGTTTCACACACTCACCCGGTCACTCACACACTCACACCTGTGGACAGTTTCACACACTCACCCAGTCACTCACACACTCACACCTGTGGACAGTTTCAAACACTCACCCAGTCACTCACACACTCACACCTGTGGACAGTTTCACACACTCACCCAGTCACTCACACACTCACACCAGTATACTGTTTCACACACTCACCTAGTCACTCACAGACACACACAAACACCTTTGGACAGTTTCACACACACACACCTGTGGACAGTTTCACACACTCACCCAGTCACTCACACACTCACACCTGTGGACAGTTTCAAACACTCACCCAGTCACTCACAGACTCACACCTGTGGACAGTTTCACACACTCACCCAGTCACTCTCACACTCACACCAGTGTACTGTTTCACACACTCACCTAGTCACTCACAGACACACACAAACACCTTTGGACAGTTTCACACACACACACCTGTGGACAGTTTCACACACTCACCCAGTCACTCACACACTCACAGCTGTGAACAGTTTCACACACTCACCCAGTCACTCACACACTCACACCTGTAGACAGTTACACACACTCACCCAGTCACTCACACACACACACCTGTAGACAGTTTCACACACTCACCCAGTCACTCACACACTCACACCAGTGTACTGTTTCAAACACTCACCTAGTCACTCACAGACACACACAAACAACTTTGGACAGTTTCACACACTCACCCAGTCACTCACACACTCACACCTGTAGACAGTTACACACACTCACCCAGTCACTCACACACTCACACCTGTGGACAGTTTCACACACTCACTCAGTCACTCACACACTCACACCTGTGGACAGTTTCAAACTCTCACCCAGTCACTCACACACTCACACCTGTGGACAGTTTCACACACTCACCTAGGCACTCACCCAGTCACTCACACACTCACACCTGTAGACAGTTACACACACTCACCCAGTCACTCACACACTCACATCTGTAGACAGTTTCACACACTCACCCAGTGACTCACACACTCACACCTGTAGACAGTTACACACACTCACCCAGTCACTCACACAGTCACTCACAAACTCACACCTGTGGACAGTTTCACACACTCACCCGGTCACTCACACACTCACACATTTGGGCAGTTTCACACACTCACCCAGTCACTCACACACTCACACTTGTGGACAGTTTCACACACTCACCTAGTCACTCACCCAGTCACTCACAAACTCACACCTGTGGACAGTTTCACACACTCACCCAGTCACTCACACACACCTGTGGACAGTTTCACACACTCACCCAGTCACTCACAAACTCATACCAGTGGACAGTTTCACACACTCACCCATTCACTCACAACCTCATACCTGTGGACAGTTTCACACACTCACCCAGTCACTCACACACTCACACCTGTGGACAGTTTCACACACTCACCCAGTCACTCACACACTCACACCTTTGGACAGTTTCACACACTCACTCAGTCACTCACACACTCACACACACACCTGTGGACAGTTTCACACACTCACCCAGTGACTCACACACTCACACCTGTTGACAGTTTCACACACTCACCCAGTCACTCACACACTCACACCTTTAGACAGTTTCACACACTCACCCAGTCACTCACACACTCACACCTGTGTACAGTTTCACACACTCACCCAGTCACTCACACACTCACACCTGTGGACAGTTTCAAACACTCACCCAGTCACTCACACACTCACACCTGTGGACAGTTTCACACACTCACCCAGTCACTCACACACTCACACCAGTGTACTGTTTCACACACTCACCTAGTCACTCACAGACACACACAAACACCTTTGGACAGTTTCACACACACACACCTGTGGACAGTTTCACACACTCACCCAGTCACTCACACACTCACAGCTGTGAACAGTTTCACACACTCACCCAGTCACTCACACACACCTGTGGACAGTTTCACACACTCACCCAGTCACTCACAAACTCATACCAGTGGACAGTTTCACACACTCACCCATTCACTCACAACCTCATACCTGTGGACAGTTTCACACACTCACCCAGTCACTCACACACTCACACCTGTGGACAGTTTCACACACTCACCCAGTCACTCACACACTCACACCTTTGGACAGTTTCACACACTCACTCAGTCACTCACACACTCACACACACACCTGTGGACAGTTTCACACACTCACCCAGTGACTCACACACTCACACCTGTTGACAGTTTCACACACTCACCCAGTCACTCACACACTCACACCTTTAGACAGTTTCACACACTCACCCGGTCACTCACACACTCACACCTGTGGACAGTTTCACACACTCACCCAGTCACTCACACACTCACACCTGTGGACAGTTTCAAACACTCACCCAGTCACTCACACACTCACACCTGTGGACAGTTTCACACACTCACCCAGTCACTCACACACTCACACCAGTGTACTGTTTCACACACTCACCTAGTCACTCACAGACACACACAAACACCTTTGGACAGTTTCACACACACACACCTGTGGACAGTTTCACACACTCACCCAGTCACTCACACACTCACAGCTGTGAACAGTTTCACACACTCACCCAGTCACTCACACACTCACACCTGTAGACAGTTTCACACACTCACCCAGTCACTCACACACTCACACCTGTAGACAGTTACACACACTCACCCAGTCACTCACACACACACACCTGTAGACAGTTTCACACACTCACCCAGTCACTCACACACTCACACCTGTAGACAGTTACACACATTCACCCAGTCACTCACACCTGTAGACAGTTTCACACACTCACCCAGTCACTCACACACACACCTGTAGAAAGTTACACCTATTTACAGTCTCTCTCTCTCTCTCTCTCTCTCTCTCTCTCTCTCTCTCTCTCTCTCATACATACACTTACACACACACACACAAGGACAATTTACACATGCATCGATATATTGCATAATATATGGGGACTAGTGGGGAAATTAAGAAACCAAACATTTCTTGGCTGATTGACTGTGTAGACGTCTTGTAAAATGTAAACTGGGTCCAGTAAAACTTTACATGTGTCTCGCCTTAAAGTGGCAGTGGTAGTTTTGCACAGGGAGTGGGTGGGGATATAGCCCACAGGAATTGAGGATGCAAATTCAGTGCATGGATTTAGGAAAAACATGAGCATTACTTCTGCTCAGGATGGAATAACACAGCAGGTGACCAGCAGGAACAACATGTAACAGAAACACAGGTTAAACTAGAAATGGATTGTCATGAGCCTTAATCTGAATCTGAATAAAATATCAGGCACCTAAAAATAACCCAAAAACAATAGTTTTTTATGAGACAGACAGACAGAGAGAAAGAAAGAGGGTTGTATAATGATATAGACAGCTAGGGTTACTCAAGGTCTGATGGAACATCTGGGGAGGAGCAGTGGGTGGGGTTGGGTGTGGTGATGGGGGAAGAGGGATGGGATTACTCAGAGACTGAAGCTGCATTCAAATTTGATTTTCACTTGCCTTTGCATACTTCCACTAAACACCAGTGACCTCTCACAGTACGAGGGGAAGAGGGGGCCATGAGGAGCTGGGTTTTCAGTCAGAACACACTCGCCCTTGAGAAGAAACACAGACATGCCTCCCACCGAACTGAGTCCTTTGGCGTTTTGCACATTACGTTTGCTTTCCCAGATAACAGATACATTTTACACTTATGGCACCGGCAACTGTTGTAGGAGCCAGATATGGGCCAAATCTCATGAGCCAGGCTTAACGTAGGTTATGGTATATGTTCTGTGGTCCAAATGTTGACATCTGGCCATTCTGCTCTGTCAAAGAGTGATCACATAAGCTGAGCATGGAGTGTGAGTTTTTAATGTTTATAACGTAACCTTGTTAGGTTTCTCACGTTGCTATGGAAACAGTGTCACGTCGCAATGTTCTGCTGAAGTGGAGAGAAGGACGTCAGTGTCGACTCGTTCCCTTGCTCTGAGGTCTCATTTACCACACTTCACGTCAGTTAACATAGTACTGTAACGGCCCTTAAGATGGCGTCAGGGGAAGTGGGCGGGGGCAAGTTTATGCTGCACTCCAGGTGAAATCTGATGTTGGATTTTCAGAGTTCCAAGTAGGACATCTGAACTGGAACGCCCCCACATGTTGAATTTCCTGCTTGGAAAGTTGGGGTAGCCTCACCAGCCCTGAGTTCGGAATCCAAGGTGGCTGCCCATATGTCAACAGTGTGTAAAAGCAGTGGTATTTTACAGTTTATCCACTTATTACGTGTGACGCCACGTGTGACATTTTGCCATTTCCGAGTCCAGTCCAGTCTTTGGTCCCATCTCGTACATTCATAAGGCATATGTTTATAGTTTGAATGAAGCTGAATATCTCAATCAATTATGTTATTTTGGTTCAGGGGTTCATTAAAAGGAATAAATTACATGTAAAATTAAGCAAACGTGTCTTTGGCAACACTGTTTGCTCATTCACAGCTCATGCTGATCTGTGTGATCTGCCGTGCGGACTGACTGTGCTCCGCCTCTGGGAGAGAGAGCTGCTGCAGCTCTGTCTTTGGGAACCGGGGGAACCATGAAGAGAGAGCTGTCGCTCTGTATCTGGAGGTAGACGAAAAGAGACCGCTCATGGTCAGTCCTGGTGTTCTAATGAGTTGTGCTATCGATTATCTCATATAAAAATAGCTAAGGTTTTTAAAGAAAGTAGCTACATTTGGTGCTGGTCTGTTTTTTGTTCTTCATAGTAATTCGCCAGAAGACCCAGGCGTGACGTTTCACAAGGTCGATAACGTCATGACTTAACAAGCGGATTAGTGCTACTATCTATTTGTGTGTCATTAAAGCAGTCATACACACTGTAATGCCCACCTGCTGTGAAGGGGACATGTTTCCATGGTGTTTTAATGCGTAAAACATGTTGTTATCAATCGCTATCGCTAACAATGCTAACCTGGAACAAGCTAACGGGGCCATATGCTGGTTTCAAGTGCAAGTTAGGTGGCGGTTTCCTCCGAGGTCCCACAGACTTGGTTGCGTTCATGTGATTTTGTGGGAAGTTTAAAAAAACTTGGATGTTCTCAAGATGTTTTGTCATGTCATGTTGATTTTACAGTTTCTACGGACAATATAGTAAAACATACGTGTTTGTTGTGTTTAAAAACGACATTACTCTTAGAATGAGCTCAAAATTGTACATTATTATTTGATGTTTTACAGCTGATGGACTTTTGCGCCGTGCTGAAAACAGTGTTTATGTCACAACTCGGGCTGTTGGTGCTACACTGAAAATTTCCAAGTGTCTGCGTGGTGCCTCCTGGTGGGAAACTCGTTTTTCACATAAAACCAACACCACTGAATGCAGCAATTCTCTGAATGTTTAACTGGAACGTGCTCAGTTCAGGTGTGATGTCTTTCTCAGCTTCGACATCGAACCAGACCTGAAGCACAGTGTGGGCTGTATGTCAGAGGAGGAGCAGTGGGCGGAGTCTAGTGTTGGGAAAGAGGTAAGAGACTGGGTTTTTCTGAGTGACTGACAATGTCTGGGACGGGGTTTTTGGGCAAGGACTGGGGTGACTGATGATGAATGAAGTGGAAGGGTTAGAGGTGGGAGTGTTTAGTTTTTGTGAGGAGCAGTGGTTGGGGTTGAGTGTGGTCAGAGGGTGCGGTGATGGGGTAGAGGCGGGGTTAGAGACAGGGCTACTCACGGATTGGCGGAATGTCTGGGGAGGAGCAGTGGGCGGGGTTTCCATGCTTCTCTGCCTCACTGTGGCAAAGCTCTTTCGGCGAGCACGAGCGTGCTCTACAGAGATAGAGATAGAGAGAGAGAGAGAGAGAGAGAGAGAATAAAAGGCAAATTATTTGGCTTGAGGGCCACACAAGTGGAGGACAAATGAACAGCAGTGACTTTATGATGCTCAAAAGATCCAGAAATAGAACACAGAGCTCTGAGCTTGTCGTCAGTTACGGCGCCTTGTTTTTCCCAAATGCCTCCCTCTCTTCCGGCTCCTGTTTCTAGATTTCCCTCAGGAAACGGTGCTAACCTTTTTAGAAATTTCAGCAGCTATAAATACACCACCTTTTCACTCTCTGTCCATCCCCCCCCCCCCCCCCCCTTCTCTCTTACTCTTCTTTTCTCAACAATTTTCTTTATTTTAGCATCTCAATTATTCTCCCTCACTTTTTCTATACGCCTCTCTCTCTCTCAATTTCCATACACTTCTCTCTTTTTCTCATCTTTCTCTCTCTTCCTTTTCTGATATTCTCTCACTATCTCCCCATCCCTAACTTTCTCTCTCTATATTCCTCTTCCTTTCTTTCTCTCCCCCCGTCGCATGTCTGTCTTTCTCTCCCACGCAGCTCTTTTACATAATTCCAGTAGTGCACTCTCTCTCTCTCTCTCTCTCTCTCTCTCTCTCTCTCTCTCTGTGATCCCTGTGTTTTCCATTATAGTGCACTCTCTCTCTTTAAAATAAGAGTCCTAGCAAAGAAAGACGACATTGAAATTAAAATATTATAGTCAATTACTGTGTGACAGCAGCTAAAAATAACAGCAAAGCCAAGAGCAACACAAACAGATCTCTCTCTCTCTCTCTCTCTCTCTCTCTCTCTCTCTCACACACACACACACACACACACATTGTCATACATCTTCATGGTAAAGGGAAAAGTGAGAGAACTCCAAAATCTGGAACATAAAAGCGGTGCAGAGAAGTGGATGATATGTGGATATTTAAGGCCGGTGTCTTCTAAACATTCAGCCCTTCAGAACTACAGTAAACACATCATCAAACCTCAACACAGTGATGTTTTTCATTAAACTGTCACCTACCAAAATTACCATAAAAACATAAAAGTATTTTTGAATTATAAAAATAAAAGCCCTTCTAATTTCACTACAATGAAATGGAGTGGGGCGGCACTGTGGTGCAACAGGTAGCGTCTCTGTCACAGTGTGTTGCCCTGTGATTGATTGGCGCCCCCTGCAGGGTGTGTTCCTGTCTCGCGCCCAGCGATTTCGGGTAGGCTCTGGACACACCGGGACCCTGAATTGGATAGGTGGTTAGACAATGAACGAATGAATCAATGAATGAACGTTGCACTGTGGCACACACAGAGTTCAGAGAGGCACTGCTGCACCCCTCTGTTCGCCAGTCTTCTAATAAAAAGCCTGTCAAACACTAAATAAAAACCAAGGAATGATTTCACACCAAAATGGCTGTTACTCTCTGACATGGATGAAAAATAAATAACAAAATAACACTAAAGCAATTAAAAAACATCCCTCTGACCCACACTCACTCACTGAAAATGTGAGAGGACTGAGTGACTGACCTTCTTGCAGCTCCCAATGTAACGTGACATTGTCTAGAACTGAACGATTCTTGTAAATGAATGTGTCCATGAGGAGTTGGTGTTGGGAGGTGTTGCCTGCTCTTACATCGTTTTTTCTGAGGGCAGGACATGGCTGAGTGTTGGGAAGTGTAGCTACCGTTGTGACTTTGTTCGGCAAGTTCTGTAATTACTGTGAGAGGCTGTTTAGGCCAAATTTCAAACTTAACTCTCACACACACTATCAATCCTCTCACACACACTGTCAAACCCACTCACACACACTCTCAAACCCACTCACACACACTGTCAAACCCACTCACACACACTGTCAAACCCACTCACACTAGGGAATGGAGGAGACTTTGATAGTAAGTGTGTGAGAGTTTGATGGGCACATTTTCTGATTGGCTTATAGCCAAATATGCCCCTCCTCGGTGTGTGGGTATTCTCCTAACAAATGGAAATCCCAGTCGACCACATTAAGTTGAACCCAGAGCCCAGACCCAGATTAACAAAGCTATGAACCTTTTAACAAACATAATAAATTCACCCAATGACATCAAAACTATGGGAGATATGTTGCGACGTCGGCAACAACCAGCAGCCAATGCAACAGTTGATAAGGAGCACAACTCAGGCTGCAGGAGGAATTAATGGGTTACTCCAAACCCTCAACAGGTCAAAGTAAATAAATTCCTCCTGCATTAAATATAATCCTCCTGCATTAAATAAGCAAAGTATCTCCTTATCAACCATTGTATTGGCTGCTTACCAACAGAAAATAATACAAAGGCAAAGACCATAAATGCATGACAAAATAAAGCAGTTAACTGCTGCAAAGCCGTAATAGACAAGAATTGTTCTAATTTTATATAAATATATATTTATATACAGTGGAACCTCTACCTACGAACGTGATCCGTTCTGTGACCCGGTTCGTAAGTGGAAAAGTTCGTTTCTCGAGTCAATTTTCCCCATTTAAAAATGTTCACCCCCGAAAGTCACCCTTTTTGCACTGATAAATGTTTACAACACTCTCAAATTAGTAAAAAATACATGTAGCGTTACTAGAAATAAAAAAGAAATAAAGTTGTAAGTGGTTACACATCGCTACCTTGAAGACGTGACGACTGGCTGGAGGAGTAACACAGGCACTGGCTGTATGACGGGAGGTGGGGGTGGGTGGAATAACGGAGAGTAGGCAGTGAATGTGGGGAGACGAAGCGTAGATACGGCTTAACTTAGTACGAATTTCGATGTCTGCTATTTACACTAATGCTAAATTGCTAAAGCTACAATTTGCTAATCTTAAAAGCTCACTGGGCGCTTGGAAAGTTCATTAGTAGAGGTTCCACTGTATCTATCTATATATATATAGGGCGCACGGTGTGTGTAGTGCAGGTGTAGCAGGTAGTGCAGCAGTCCCGCTCCGGGTGATTGTCTGTGAGGAGTGTGGTGTGTTCTCCCTGTGTCTGCATGGGTTTCCTCCGGGTGACTGTCTGCGAGGAGTGTGGTGTGTTTTCTCTGTGTCTGCATCGGTTTCCTCCAGGTGACTGTCTGTGAGGAGTGTGGTGTGTTCTCTCTGTGTCTGCGTGGGTTTCCTCTGGGTGACTGTCTGTGAGGAGTGTGGTGTGTTCTCCCTGTGTCTGTGTGGGTTTCCTCCGAATGACTGTCTGTGAGGAGTGAGATGTGTCCTGCCTTGCGTCCAGTGATTCCAGGTAGGCTCTGGACCCACCGCGACCCTGAACTGGATAAGGGTTACAGATAATGAATGAATGAATGAATGAATGCACTTCATTGTTCAGTGTAACTGGGGTTTACTCCCTATACGACAGAAAATAATTCTCAAAACTCTTGAATCTGTCGCAGTGTTACACCGAGACACCAAGAAAATGACATTCAATGACACAAAAAGGTTTCAATTAACTCAAAGTAACCTGCAAATTGATACTACACCTTTAATTTGTGCTCAACAGTGCCAAAAAGTATTTTAAAAGTGTCATTTAAGGGCATCAAATTATATTTTAAGAGACAGAGAGAGATCCATATGTCAACATAAGCCAAACTGACTCATATAGGATAAAAAGAATACCAGCACTGGATAGGAAATATGAGTCACACACACACACACACACACACACACTCACACACTCACACACACACACATATATACACAAACACCACTGGGTTGGTTGTTTTGTGTCTTTTGGCTCATTTTCTTTCCCCAAAAGCCTCTCTCCCTCCCTCTTTCCCTGACGGTCCCTCTCACTGTGATTGATACGTGGGTTGGCGCTGTTTTTTTAACACAGCTATCAACAGGGTTACTATTTCAAACTTGAAATCCTGCTGGAGATGCCCCGAGGAGGAAGCCCACTGACGTGTCCCCACACAAATCCTAACCTTAAGGCCTTGTGGTCGGGTTCACAATGAGAACTGAATCATCCTCAACCAGCAGCTTCCAAAGGCTTTAGTTCCTGATGTGTTGTTTTAAGGGTAAGTGCAAAGGAGAGCGGCAGAAAGTGACAACCATGCTGCAGATGCTCTTTGAAATATGCAGAAATGAATGGAGCACATTCATAAACCTTGTCCTTTAAAGTGATTTGGGCAAAAAGGCTCAGAAGATTGCTTCAGCCACAGATCGAAAAACCTTGAGAGGTCGGTAAGAAAGTAGGAAGTGGTACATATTCACAGCTAACACACGGCTTCCTGAGCTGAATCAAGGGGGTTACGGGAGGACGCTGAAGGAAAGGGCATGAGATTACACCCATAAAACACCCACAGTACAAGGCCTGAGAGAGAGAGCCTTCTCATTAGCACTGATTATCCACAGCAGGGTCAAAGACGTCTTGCGTTGGGAAGGAGCAGGAGGATTTTGAGCATCTGAAAAGAATTCACAAGTTGGCGCTCAAGTTTTGAAGCCACACAGTTCCAGGGTTTTGAGGTCTTCGGTTTAATCCTCGCTTCAGGTCACTGTCTTTGAGAGACGTGTGTGTGAATGTGTGACTGTTCTCAGGTGTGTGTGTGAATGACTGGCTGAATGTGTGACGGTCCTCAGGTGTGTGTATGTGTGTGTGTGTGAGAATAATTGAGTGAGTGTATGACACTGCCCTGAGGTGTGTGTGTATGTGTGGGTGTGGGTGTGAATAACTGAGTTAGTGTATGACACTGTCATCAGGTGTGTGTGTGTGTGTGTGTGTGTGTGAATAACTGAGTGAGTGTATGACGCTATCATCAGGTGTGTGTGTGTGTGTGTGTGTGTGTGTGAATAACTTAGTGAGTGTGTGACACTGCCCTGAGGTGTGCGTGTGTGTGTGAATAACTGAGTTAGTGTATGACACTGTCATCAGGTGTGTGTGTGTGTGTGTGTGTGTGTGAATAACTGAGTGAGTGTATGACGCTATCATCAGGTGTGTGTGTATGTGTGTGTGTGTGTGTGAATAACTTAGTGAGTGTGTGACACTGCCCTGAGGTGTGTGTGTGTGTGTGTGTGAATAACTGAGTGAGTGTATGATGCTGTCATCAGGTGTGTGTGTGTGTGTGTGTGTGTGTGGGAGTGTGTGACACTGGCCTGAGGTGCGTGTGTGTGTGTGTATAACTGACTGAGTGTATGACACTGTCATCAGGTATGTGTGTGTGTTTGTGTGTGTGTGAATAACTGGGTGAATGTGTGAAACTGCCACAGGTTTCAGTGTGTGACTGGGTGAATGAACCGAACAATGAACCAATTAACAACCAATTAACAAATGTATGAATGAATGAACTGAACTGCATCAATCTCAGTCTTGGTATCTTATTACCCTACAGTTAGCCCTGACCTCCCAACGCAATATTCATGAGTGCTTATGTCCTCTGATAATCTTATATCCTCTGATAATGGCATCCCACCAGTTCACCTGTAACCTAGCAACAACAACCAACTAAAGAAAGGATTAACGTGATCAATATCTACTCCAGACAGAAAGTGAGAAACAACAACAAGCCACAACAATCGCATTACATTCAGAGAAGCTGTTTGAAGAGGATTTATGTGACAGTTCAGCTCAGGTTTCACCTTAAAGTGGACAAATGAATCCTTCTTCCACACAGTTCTGGGGTCTTGATGAAACATCTGTGATGTGCTGTTGTCAAAATACCACAAGGAACAAACTGAGAATGAGCAAGGAGTGAGAAGCAGAAGCTCTGGATTTTAGATGTTTTTGCTAACTTCTCTTTCCTCTCCGTTGTTTTCTCTGTTTGTACTCAGTGCTCTTTGTGCTCGTAACCATCCATAGCTGAGCATACACACACATACAAACGTTCATTCACATACACACTCATTCACACACACCAGCACAGTTAGTCAATACACCTAACCGAAGGAAACCAGAGACCCCAGAGGAAACCCATACAAATACAGGGAGAACATGGAAACCTCATCCAGATGGATCTTCAACCCAAAATCCCAGCGCTGAGAGACGATCGCACTAACCACAGAACCACCGTGCCACCCAGATCAAACCGGGAAACGAGAATGACTCATTTATTTCTGACTTATGCAGATCAAAAACAACTGACTGGGTGGCCTTATTTCACACTGTGTGGGCTGGTGGGCCCCAGATCCCAAAAGTGTGCAGTGCACATACACTGATCAAGGGATTTTCTTTTTCAGAAAATGTCCTCATGAACACTACAGACGAGCCTGTCTTCTTTTAAATGGCGATAAAAGAAGGAGAAATTAATCCAGCAGGAAGAAATTAGCTGTGAGTTTGTTCCTCTATTTCTTTATAAGTAATTTAGATTAGAGGAGCTGGGTGATGTCAGGTTCTGTCTGTAATATCATCTTTTAATTACCACAAGGTTGAGGTAGGGCCAGAGGTTGTGGGTACGATTCCCGCTCCAGGTGACTGTCTGTGAGGAGTGTGGTGTGTTCTCCCTGTGTCTGCGTGGTTTTCCTCCAGGTGACTGTCTGTGAGGAGTGTGGTGTGTTCTCCCTGTGTCCGCGTGGGTTTCCTCCGGGTGACTGTCTGTGAGGAGTGTGGTGTGTTCTCCCTGTGTCCGCGTGGGTTTCCTCCGGGTGACTGTCTGTGAGGAGTGTGGTGTGTTCTCCCTGCGTCCGCATGGGTTTCCTCGGGGTGACTGTCTGTGAGGAGTGTGGTGTGTTCTCCCTGTGTCCGCGGGGGTTTCCTCCAGGTGACTGTCTGTGAGGAGTGTGGTGTGTTCTCCCTGTGTCCGCGTGGGTTTCCTCGGGGTGACTGTCTGTGAGGAGTGTGGTGTGTTCTCCCTGTGTCCGCGGGGGTTTCCTCCGGGTGACTGTCTGTGAGGAGTGTGGTATGTTCTTCCTGTGTCTGCGTGGGTTTCCTCTGGGTGACTGTCTGTGAGAAGTGTGGTGTGTTCTCTCTGTGTCCGCGTGGGTTTCCTCGGGGTGACTGTCTGTGAGGAGTGTGGTGTGTTCTCCCTGTGTCCGCGTGGGTTTCCTCCGGGTGACTGTCTGTGAGGAGTGTGGTATGTTCTTCCTGTGTCTGCGTGGGTTTCCTCCGGGTGACTGTCTGTGAGGAGTGTGGTGTGTTCTCTCTGTGTCTGCGTGGGTTTCCTCCGGGTGACTGTCTGTGAGGAGTGTGGTGTGTTCTCCCTGTGTCCGCGGGGGTTTCCTCCGGGTGACTGTCTGTGAGGAGTGTGGTATGTTCTTCCTGTGTCTGCGTGGGTTTCCTCTGGGTGACTGTCTGTGAGAAGTGTGGTGTGTTCTCTCTGTGTCCGCGTGGGTTTCCTCGGGGTGACTGTCTGTGAGGAGTGTGGTGTGTTCTCCCTGTGTCCGCGTGGGTTTCCTCCGGGTGACTGTCTGTGAGGAGTGTGGTATGTTCTTCCTGTGTCTGCGTGGGTTTCCTCCGGGTGACTGTCTGTGAGGAGTGTGGTGTGTTCTCTCTGTGTCTGCGTGGGTTTCCTCCGGGTGACTGTCTGTGAGGAGTGTGGTGTGTTCTCTCTGTGTCCGCGTGGGTTTCCTCCGGGTGACTGTCTGTGAGGAGTGTGGTGTGTTCTCCCTGTGTCCGCGTGGGTTTCCTCCAGGTGACTGTCTGTGAGGAGTGTGGTGTGTTCTCCCTGTGTCTGTGTGGGTTTCCTCCGGGTGACTGTCTGTGAGGAGTGTGGTGTGTTCTCCCTGTGTCCGCGTGGGTTTCCTCCAGGTGACTGTCTGTGAGGAGTGTGGTGTGTTCTCCCTGTGTCCGCGTGGGTTTCCTCCAGGTGACTGTCTGTGAGGAGTGTGGTGTGTTCTCCCTGTGTCTGTGTGGGTTTCCTCCGGGTGACTGTCTGTGAGGAGTGTGGTGTGTTCTCTCTGTGTCTGTGTGGGTTTCCTCCGGGTGACTGTCTGTGAGGAGTGTGGTGTGTTCTCTCGGTGTCTGCGTGGGTTTCCTCCGGGTGACTGTGAGGAGTGTGGTATGTTCTTCCTGTGTTTGCGTGGGTATCCTCCGAGTGACTGTCTGTGAGGAGTGTGGTGTGTTCTCTCTGTGTCCGTGTGGGTTTCCTCCAGGTGACTGTCTGAGGACCGCGACCCTGAACTGGATAAGTGCTTACAGATAATGAATGAATGAATGAATGAATGAAGGTTGAGGCATATCATTTTAAAATGTGTATCATTTTGGGAGTTACTTCTGTGAGGTTACGGCTCATAAAGCCAGCAGTAGCTCTGTCCTCTGAAGAAAAAGTGGAGTAGCCAGCGCTGAATTTGAAGGTGCTCCATTCCCGCAGACTGCAGTGTGTGTGTGTTTGGGGTGTCGAGGGATACGGTGTCAAAAAATGATGACGACATATTCCAAAAATGGAAGAACTGCCTCAGGAAAGAGGAGCAGTTGCTGCAGGTCAGCATCCAGTGATGGGAAAGTAAAAGGTGGGATGCTTTTTTAAACCAGTAAGAAACAGCCTTGAGGAAATATTCGGATGCATGGTGTACAAAACAATATACATTCTTTTGTCCTAATCTGAAAAGTCTTAAGACCTACTCTGACAGGAATAGTTTTATGTGGGGAGCCGGGGTAATGTTCATTTGCCGTCAGTAATGTTTTTAATGGAGTTCCCCACTGGATAATCATGATGTAAATAACCTACACATGATTGTGGAATGTTTATTTGCATGTGGATCAGACACAGCAGTGCTGCTGAAGTTTTTAAGATGTCACTACTGTTCCAAGAACAGTCCAACAACCCAAAACATCCAGCTTTCAACAACCTTATCTTCTAGTCCTTCATAACAGATAGTGGAAGAGGTGATTACACAGTTTTACAGATATCAGAACTGATATTATATAATGTTTAACGTAAATTAATGAGTAGTTTCATAACACGTCTGTAGGCTGCAAGAAGTGTCCCTCCCCTGAGTGATCCTTTAGTTTGACTTGTGGATTTGTGTGTGGTGTGTTGTTCAACACAAGATTTATCATGAACTTGAATGACTCTGACTAGTGTTGCACTTTACATCACTAAATACCTCTACATTTTTACTGCTCATTTAACGGTAGGCAAAATGCTCTGGAATCTTATGGGAGGTAAATCCCGTCAAAATTAAAACTGAAATGAAAACAACAAAGGGTCGCAAGTTTCACAGGTGAAGCAGGGGATGATAGCCCCGCCCACAGCTAATCAGCATACATTTGCATGTTTTTAGGCTCCAAATCCATATAAATGTAAAAACAAGCTATTTTTTTTCTTTGAAATCCAAACATAGATTCTCAAACTGAAAAATTGTCCATTTTTTATTTTTCTCAAACCGAAGTTTACACCGTCATCGCGCATAGGTTGACCACAGTGAATCACCTCTGGGAAAACCCCTTCTCCATAACAATGCAAAACAGAAGCGTCCCCTGTCCCTGGTCCTAAAGCCATCCTACTGACTAACAGCTCTGAAAAGACTAAACTTTAAAAAAAATAGGAATCTTTCTTATACAGGAACACACCCACTCCTGGAAATGCTCTGAAATGGTGTATTCAGACAGGAATAAAATCACAGAGATACTGCAGTAATAATAACATTACCATGGATAAAACCAATCCAGTCTGAATAGGACTTTACATTAACTTACACAGAAGATAAAAATGTTTGGTCATCAACATGACTTTGCAACACTGAAGGTGTGTAATATGAAAATGACCCTCAAGCCAATCACTAAAAACTTTATGCGTTCATCCTTATCAATCTTTATAACTGATGCACACTCATAACACGTAGGCTGTCCCAATTCTTAGACGCCTCACTATGCTGTCTACTAAGATATATATTAATTAGCTGCGAAAGCAATTCCAGGACGCAACGAAACGCAACTCCCGTCCATTTCGCTTTTCTCCCAGAGCAAAAATCATTCAAATCACGATACAAACGGAATGATTAGAATCCACTGCGCTGAAACTGAGGCGACACTAGCCACTGAGGTGTGTGTCCTAAAGATTGTGGACACACAGCTGATACATGATCCATAGAAAGTCATTTACAAATAGAGTGTTACTAAGGTCACTATTCACAGTGCCAACCACCAGTTAATAGGATATAAACCCAACCAGCTCTGGGCTGTGAAGCAACAGAACGGTGTACACTGGAGCAATGGAGATCCATCCATTATCACCAAAACCAACCAAAACTAATCATCAATACTCGACCTGAATAATGTTTTTTGTGGCAGAATGCCGTAAAACCCATACAGTAATGTTCCAACATGTGTGTCATCTCTTAAATTACCTTGATCCTTGATTTAATGCGAACCTGGCTGAGCAGGTACAGGTACAGCTCCGGGTTCCTAGGCTCTGGTCACTGTCTGCGAGGAGTGTGGTGTGTCCTCAAACAGTCCAAACACACCACGGCAGGGATTCTCAATGTGTGTGTGTGTGTGTGTGTGTGTGTGTGAGAGAGAGAGATACTGTGAGATGCACTGGCAGTCTATCCAGAATGTGTTGCTGCCTTGCACTCCTGTGTTGATTCTGTGTGGTCTCTGGTCCAACCACAACTCTCAACAAGATGAAGTGACTGCAATTAATGGATGAATGAATGAGTAATTAACCCATGTTGCAATTGCTGTATACAGCAGTGTAACCTTGTAGTCCTTGTGTGGCCCAAAGTGATTGAAAAACTGGTGGCATTCCCATTTTATTCCCTCTAAACATATGCTTTCTCTTATTATATTTATAATGAGTTCCATTTAGTAATAAATAATCCAAGTCGATTTTGGAGTGCCTTTTTCAGTTGCTGCATTATTTATCATCCAAACCCAAAACTCGCCATATCCCGATACCGTTCAGCTCTAATCAGAACTGGGTCCATACTCAGTTCCTGAGCATGACAGCATCATTAGCGCCCCCAAGCTAATGATGGGTTTTCCTGTTCGGAAAGCGCTCCTAACCTACACTAATAATTCACAAATACATCTTGTGTAATGAGCACGAAATTGTAGAGTTTGAAGCTGAGGAAGAAAGCGATATGTTGGGATGAGTCAGTGGCCTTTTGGTCTTTTTTTTCTTTCTTTCTTTCTCTACAGCTGGATGAGTTTTTCGTCTGAGGACGCCAGAGGAAGCCTTCAGCCCACACTGTGTGTTACCAGCTCTTCGGGGTGTGTGATGGGTGGCGTATTCTTCTTGACGGATGGTCCAATTCCCAATTCCCTACCGAACGTTGTTCCAAATGCGCAGGGGAGAGTTTCTGAAAAGAGCCGCAGCTGTTCCTAGGACAGTCCGACTGCTGCTTGTATTCTGGATATGTGCACACAGGCATAAGCCCCCTGCTGTTTGCATGACTGAGAAGACGTCAGCGACCACCCTAGCAGTAAAGAGAAACTGAGGATCTAACTGAAGTGATATAACTATAGCTTTAACCCCCTTTCTGTATTTAGGGGGCAGCCATGGCCTTAAAGGTAGAGAAGCAAGCTTGGGATCGGAAGGTGGCCAGTTCAATCTCCTGGAACAATAGGAAAATGGGCATCTGGGGAGTGAAAGAGCAGCATGTTCCTCAGTGGAAATGGCTGTGAACGTGGCTCTTTGCCATAAAATGTTCCCTAGTGTTAAAGTCCCAAGGCGCCAGGAATGCCTAAAGAATATGTGTGTGCACTTGTTTGCTCCCTGTTGAGTGTATGTGTGTGTGTGTGCATGCTCATGTTCACTGCCACAGCGGGGTTAAATGTAGACTCTGAATTTCCCCAAAGGCATTAACATAATATGTCTTCTTCTTTAATTCACAATTTTGACCAGAAATGTAAAACAAAATGGCAGTCTCTGACTTTTGCACAGTAACGTACATATTTACATATTCAAACACATACGTACACCATCTCCCTTTCCTTCTTCTTCTTGTTTTCCCCTTTGGCTTCAAGTAATGGAACCTCAGATACAGAGCACACACACATACACACACACACACACACACACACACACACACACACACAGTCGAATACAAGCCCAGTGCAACAGCTTAAAGCCCTTGTGTAAGACTGAGTAATTAAAAGGAGATAAAGAAAAACCTGGACAGCCGTGCTGACCCTGCCAAGAGAGAAGGAGATGCACAGAGAGAGAGAGAGAGAGAGAGAGAGAGAGTGAGACTGCTGCCCCCTATCAGTCTCCTGCAGTATTGCACTCTCAGCATTGCTACTCGTTCCCACCCAGAGAAGGTCCTGCAGCACTATGCAGCAGAGGCTGAATGAGGCTGATCAGTACAGACAGTCTTGTGGTGCAGGTCAGCGATGGGCAGTTTCTGCTGGTCAGGACAAGTCTCTACACATCATACAGGGTTCACTCTGTGTAGAACCTGAGCTGAAACAGTAACAGTCCCACACTCTCCTCGACCATCCTGGGTAGAACTGTACATTATGAAAAATGTGAACAGAACTGAGCGGCCAGTCACAGTGATACTGATTATCAACTGCTGATTGTGTGTCTCTGAGCCAGAACAAGAAAGGTTTCTCACTGGATAAAGTGCTCTGCTCTGTCCACATCTACCTGTATTTACCTCAGACGCAAGTACATTGTTGTGAGGATTTGATGGCATTCAATGCAAAAAAATTCAGCTGTTTGCGGGGGGGCCACATCTCCAGCAGTTCCTACACCAATGATTGGACCATTTGAGAAATTAAAGGTGGAATTTTCCATTCTCTGTTATTATAATTAAAAGTCAGGAGCGGGTTTGACGAGTATAAAGCCCAGCTGGTTTATAGCGCTCCATTAAATACGTTTGGGATGAATTGGAGTGATCCAACGCCAGTACTGCTACCTGATGTGTGAATGCGATCAAACCCTCAGAGACATTTTCCAGCGTCTGGTGTAAAGCTTTCATAGAAGAGTCAAAGCTGTTACTACAGCAAAGGGGTGACAAGCCCCCTATTGGTTCCCTGGATTTCAGAGGCAACGTCTACAAACGTCCGCTCTTATTTACTATTTTCATTGTAATATGCCTTCACACTGAGATAAACATCGTAGACGGTTATTTTTGTACATGTTTACAGCGCTCATAAGCATTTGTTTGTGCTCCTAAAAATGTAAATCTCTCTAATTCTCGGTGCGTGTTGAATTTTGCAGTAATTATAGCACAGGCCGTGATTAATGCATCCATTTGTTTCAGCATCAGACAGCTCCCACAAATAACCAGAGTTTGATATTACAGAAATAACCACAGTGGTACAGTCGTGTATAAATAGTATTTGCTGGAGGCTGCGGATCAGAGGCGAAGCAAATACCACAAGCAGAAATGCTTGGAGAGATGTAATCTAATGGGGGATTAGTTCCACTGGGGTCAGTCTTTCCCCTCAGCCACAGAAATCCCTCGGATGGATCGGCCCGGACGCACTCGTCTCTTAAGTGCTCACTTCCCTTGCAGAGAGGCTGGGTATTTTATCAGGGTAATACGAGGGACACTCAAAGAGTCTGCTCGTTCTGAACATGTCACGAGTGAACGGGGAGCTTTTTCTTTATCTTTCAAAGACTTCAAAAGCAGTGTGTTAAGAAGAGGTGGGAAATTGCAAGGGGTTTTTCAGGGGGGCGTAGGGGCACATCAGACCTGAATCTAAATGTTTTTGGCTTGGATCCATGGATCCAGGGAACATCCTTGGACTGGTATGGGAATATTACATTGATCTAGACCTCATTAATAACGGCTCATTAAAGGATCATCCACTGAAACATGGTTCTTGTAGGGCCACGCTCCCAAATAAAGCTTCCTGACATTGTGTGTGTGTGTGAGGTGCTTCATTAGAACCACCTCCCTTGTAACTTCACCTGGTTCACACTTAGAGACGTTAACACATCTGCCGTCCTGCTTTAAAAATCAGTGACCACAGAGCTCTTGTCTGGAAGAGTACGTAGTTTTTTACTTATTTTTGCTGTAGAGGGAACTGACTCTAACTTTATGAGAACATACCATTCCACCTTAAAAGATGCTGAGCTTCTGAACATAAACAAACCACAGAAAACAGCATTTCCCCACAATCATAAACATTGCCTTTTTAAGATGCATGATAAAATATAGCACAATGTTAAAGAATACACGTTTAATGAAACTAGGAAAACGATATAACTATAAGTTAGTACAGAAAGTACCAGCGTGTGGTATTGTGCAAAACTGCATGAGAATAAAATACACAAATTGTGTTTCAAAAAAAGTGGTCAGTATCTTGAAGTACAAGGTCTGTGTTTTAATAAAGCAGACTCTCAGTGACAGTGCTTCACACTCTGTCATATTCCACAGTTAAATTAAAATCACAGCGAGGCCAAACTGTGATATTGATTAACATCTAATTCTCTGTAGTTATTAATGAATGTAAATGGAAGCATTCACAGTGTGGGGGCATTTAAGTGGCCACAAACAGACAACATTTCAAATGACTTTTACAAAGCCATAAGCGTTAACAAACTGTTCATTCATTCATTCATTCATTCATTCATCACACTTCACACACCACACTCCTCACAGACAGTCACCCGGAGGAAACCCACACAGACACAGGGAGAACACACCACACTCCTCACAGACAGTCACCCGGAGGAAACCCACGCAGACACAGGGAGAACACACCACACTCCTCACAGACAGTCACCCGGAGGAAACCCACACAGACACAGGGAGAACACACCACACTCCTCACAGACAGTCACCCGGAGGAAACTCACGCTGACACAAGGAGAACACATCACACTCCTCACAGACAGTCACCCGGAGGAAACCCACGCAGACACAGAGAGAACACACCACACTCCTCACAGACAGTCACCCGGAGGAAACCCATGCAGACACAGGGAGAACACACCACACTCCTCACAGACAGTCACCCGGAGGAAACCCACGCAGACACAGGGAGAACACACCAACTCCTCACAGACAGTCACCCAGAGCGGGAATCGAACCCACAACCTCCAGGTCCCTGGAGCTGTGTGACTGACACACTACCCGCTGCACCACTGTGAAGTTAGAAGTTGATACCTTTAAAATTGTTAAAAAACTTTACATTAACAAAATGTTCTTTAAACTTTTAGGTTCTTCACATTCACACGTCTCTTACATGGTTCTTTATGGAACCAAAGAAACCTCTGTAGCACCTTTATTTTTAAGAATTTGACTGGGATTATTGGGCACAAGGAAGGAACACACCCTGGAGAGAGCACCAGTCCATTACAGGACATCGCACACTCACTCAGTCACTCACACATAATTTCACCAAGCCTATTCACCTACGTGTGTTTGGATTGTGGGAGAAAACTAGAGCAGACACAGGGAGAACCTACTCCTAACAGAGAGTGACCGAAGGCAGAGGTTGACCCCAGGACCCCAGGACCCCACCTTTAATAACACTATTACACTGTTATGTTTCAAAGAGAAATCTAAAGTAAAATAGGTCTAAATATAGCACCATGTGTAATGTATGCCACCCAGTGTGGTTTCACTGTAACCTGATTTTAAAAACCTCACTGGAAATACGTATGTCTTTGAAGTACAAGATAAACCTATGTGTCTGCAGCAGTGCTGGAAGGCTGTGAATCTACCACAAAGTATATATAAATGGAGTCAGTAAGGGGATGTGTGTTCTCGTTTTACTTCTACATACACTTTTAGCACCTTATCCAGTGTGGCTTACAGTTCAGACTGTGTTATAGATGCATATATGTGAACACAGTGTTAGGAGTCTAGCCCAAGGATTTTGTGACACTGAGGGATTTGAAAACTCCAGCAGCACTGCTGTGTCTGATCCACACGCACCAGGCCTGCTCTGTGGTGTTGTGGTGTTGATGTGTCTTAATTCTCATACCTCTCATGTTAGATCTTTATCAGTTCCTTTAAGTCCTGAAGGATCCAAAAACAGGAGAATAGAGACATAGTTCCTTCAGCTTTGTGCAGATCGATACTGGCCTTACGAAAAAGTTCCACTGCGGTTCTAAAAGTCTCTCGGCACTGGAGGAGTTTTTGGAGCTGGACTCGGGTTATTTTTTGCTGTGGTTATATTTACTTCTGCTTGAGTCATTACTTTTGCGAAATTAAAAAAGCTTTTATTAGAGCATGAGTACAGACTGCTGTTCCTCGCACTGTTGATTAGCCTGATTAGGAGAGGTGTTGAGTTTCAGGGCTGAGTTTAGACAGAACATGACAACAAAACCAGACCCCAATCACTGTTCCCTATGCTGGAAAGAAGCCACACATAGAACGCCATTCCAGTGAAGAGAAGCGTTTCTAATCACATCTCTACTGTGGGAAATATGTAGCACTGCACAGAAAGACATAAGGCGCAGAACTGTTCATAATCGCTACTACCTAAATTTGAGTGCTACAAACAACACGATTCCTGAGGAGAGAAACGGCCCATTCATCCCTTCCATGTACACAGAGCACCATCTAGAAACACTATGAGTAACCTAGACTCCAGAGGGGTCACGGGGGTCACTATGGCTAGGTCCTGCCTTTCTGTGCTGGACACATCAGCCTGGTCCAGTTGTGCTGATCAAGACGTGTCTAAAGCTGCAGTCACACTGGAGCTGTGTTCAAAATGTCTCCCTGTTTATGTTTTAGGGCACTATTGAGTTTTGTATTGAGTGTCTAAATCCTAAAGTGTAATTTAGGAAAAGCACTACGATCTCCCACAGCGCACTTGTAACTCAGAGTGAACACCGTAGCTCACTCCATGAGCTGAATGTGCACCAGGGTGCATTGCGAGTTTCTTTGTTACTAAGCAACGGACAATGGAAGTGTTCAAATTCACTTGTGTTTCCAGCACTATTTACTGAACTAAATAGGGCCTCACTATATACCACAAGAGTAGTGAGGGAAGTAGTGAGGGAGTAGGGAGCCATGTTGGTCACAGCCGAGTTCCACTTTGGCGAACTTTGACACACAAATATTCGTCTATATCCAATAGCGCTCCTGCTCTGACTTCCTGACCTTTGACCCACTCCATACTCTCTCTGGATCTTATTCTTTTATGATTTCTAATTTTACACAGTGTTGCTTTTCTCAGCACTTTCTCCTCACTGCTGCTGAGACAAGAGACATTTTTAAATGAGCGTCTGTTGTTGGATGCCGAGTGTGTCCTTCCGTTACAGACAGAGTCCTAGCTGCTGAGCTATAATCCAGCTCCCTGAAACCGATTTCTTAATCTGATTCCTAGACCTTACTCCAAACCGCAGATATCAGAGCATGCTGTTTACCACTTGAATAATCAGATAACTGGAGAAATCTGATTAATATTGGGTTATTAAAGGAACACCACGTAAGGTTTAGGTTTTTGGCACCAGGGGCTCCCCCTAGTGTAACTCCAAAAGTTACATAGAGCAGTTTCTGCAGTGCTGATGCCAGAGAACAAACAACAGAGGCTCTATTCTCCCTCTCACAGGTCAATGATTCATCACAATGATCCTGAAGCTGTAATCTTAAAGTCAAACTAGTATGTAGTGTTCCTTTAAGTGCATGTAAACGCATCCAGTGCTAGCTAGCGTCTGCCAGGTGAAGTGACAGATCTAGGCAGTTTGCACTGTCCTCTGATGTGATAAAATGTTCAGCGACGTCGCATCAGCAGTGGTTTAAAAAGAAGCGATGGTTCGGTCTCACGTCTCAGAGGAGTCTACCCTCCCGAGGCAGGTGATACCGTGTGTTACTGCCACCGCCATCACCCTCCCTACCATCATCATGCCAGTCAAAATGTCACCTATTGGAGAATGCATGTACTACAACATGATTTATTAACATTTATGGTGCTTCATTTATAGCAATAACTCTTAATATGGACAGAGCCCAGCACCAGAATCTGAGCATCAGCTGGGTGCAGCAGCTCTAATCTTCACACGGATGTCAAGGCTGGCAGTGGTGATGCATGCATCCACAGTACTGTCCCTGCTCTCTCTCTCTCTCTCTCTCTCTCTCTCTCAACAGTAAATTCTATTCTGAATTCCAGCTCTTTGTTTGATCACCATGGTTACGGCCTCCATTTCGGTAGTGAAAGATTTTGACACACCGAGCCAAGAGGGGGATAACAGCACATGAACATTCAACTACATACACACAAACACCTACACACACACGCAGAAACACGCCCACCTACGCACACACACTATCCTACTGCAGTATATGTGCAGCCAAAGCCTTACACTGCGTGTGTATACACACTTTGTGGATAAAAGCGCATCTGAACGCAACATAACCTGCTATGCACTGTTTCACACATTACATCTTATTGGGCACAGCAGGTGTGTGTGTGTGTGTGTGTGTGTGTGTGTGTGTGTGTGCTGTGCCAAAATGCATGCTGACTGATCATAAAATCCAGAATGGTGGGCTACACTGCAACTGACCACCACAAAGCCTTTAGACAGAGCATTTTCAACCATCGACATCTCAACCCCTTTATTACAGTTTATCTTCATTTATTATCCCCAGGTTTTTCATTCATATCATATTCTGATGCCAGATGCCATTGTGCACAGCTCAGTGAGCACACCGTAGCTTAGAAGGGGAAAGGACAAAGACACGCAACCACGAGTTTGCTTCCATGCATTGCGGGTACATAACATCATAACATTCACTTACATTATTTTCTTAGAGACTTACACAAATCCTAACAGTGACTACTACTTGCTTAACCCTAGTTCTTACCTTAATCTTTACCCTAATCATACCCTACCCTCAAAACATTTCTTCACCTGAAAATATTTATTTTATTTTTATTTAATTACATTGTGGGGCGCAGCTTGTGGTCCCCACAAGGAAGACAAGTCCCCACAATGTCAGTGTGTCAGAAGCAGAAAATGAAACCAGCTTCAAAGACTGCACTGTTTATTATTTATTTATATTTAAGGTACCTTTAGGCCACTTTGACTGGAAATTTCTTAAGTAATGCGTGGTCTCTGAGTTTTGCACAGAGCCAGATCCTGTGTATGTGACATGAGTGTTGCTGTCATCTCAAATCACCTGATCAACGACGAGTGAAAAATGGAAAGGGGTTAAAATTGCTTAGTAATTGTGAAATAAATGTGCATTCAAGTTTTCTTTGTTTTGTTCATTCATTTATTCATTCATTGTCTGTAACCGCTTATCCAGTTCAGGGTCACGGTGGGTCCAGAGTCTACCTGGAATTGAGCACAAGGCGGGAACACACCCTGGAGGGGGTGCCAGTCCTTTACAGGGCAACACTCACACACTCACATCTACGGACACTTTTGAGTTGCCAATCCAGCTACCAACGTGTGTTTTTAGACTGTGGGAGGAAACCGGAGCACCCGGAGGAAACCCACGCAGACACAGGGAGAACACACCACACTCCTCACAGACGGTCACCCGGAGGAAACCCACGCAGACACAGAGAGAACACACCACACTCCTCACAGACAGTCACCCGGAGGAAACCCACACAGACACAGGGAGAACACACCACACTCCTCACAGACAGTCACCCGGAGGAAACCCACGCAGACACAGAGAGAACACACCACACTCCTCACAGACCGTCACCCGGAGGAAGCCCACACAGACACAGGGAGAACACACCACACTCGTCACAGACAGTCACCCGGAGGAAACCCACGCAGACACAGAGAGAACACACCACACTCCTCACAGACAGTCACCCGGAGGAAGCCCACGCAGACACAAGGAGAACACACCACACTCCTCACAGACAGTCACCCGGAGGAAACCCACGCAGACACAGAGAGAACACACCACACTCCTCACAGACAGTCAGAACCCACAACCTCCAGTGCTGCTCCTCTTTTTTTCCTCCAAATTTTGCTGCTGGTGATTAGTATTTATCCAACATCAGTAAATGACATCACTAATGCTCTCATGCAGCTATCAGATCCTCACAGCAATGTTCCAATATACAGGGGTTGGACAATGAAAGTGAAACACCTGGGTTTAGACCACAGTAATTTATTAGTATGGTGTAGGGCCTCCTTTTGCGGCCAATACAGCGTCAGTTCGTCTTGGGAATGACATACACAAGTCCTGCACAGTGGTCAGAGGGATTTGAAGCCATTCTTCTTGCAGGATAGTGGCCAGGTCTCTACATGATGCTGGTGGAGGAAAACGTTTCCTGACTCGCTCCTCCAAAACACCCCAAAGTGGCTCAATAATATTTAGATCTGGTGACTGTGCAGGCCATGGGAGATGTTCAACTTCACTTTCATGTTCATCAAATCAATCTTTCACCAGTCTTGCTGTGTGTATTGGTGCACTGTCGTCCTGATACACGGCACCGCCTTCAGGACACAATGTTTGAACCATTGGATGCACATGGTCCTCCAGAATGGTTCGGTAGTCCTTGACAGTGACACGCCCATCTAGCACAAGCATTGGGCCAAGGGAATGCCATGATATGGCAGCCCAAACCATCACTGATCCACCCCCATGCTTCACTCTGGGCATGCAGCAGTCTGGGTGGTACGCTTCTTTGGGGCTTCTCCACACCGTAACTCTCCCGGATGTGGGGAAAACAGTAAAGGTGGACTCAAAGAACAATACATGTTTCACATTGTCCACAGCCCAAGATTTGCATGAGTGGCCAAAGGTTTGGCTACAGCAGCCCGGCCGTGTATATTGACCCTGTGGAGCTCCCGACGGACAGTTCTGGTGGAAACAGGAGAGTTGAGGTGCACATTTAATTCTGCCGTGATTTGGATGTTTTTTGGATACAATCTGGGTCAGCACCCGAACATCCCTTTCAGACAGCCCTTGTGTCCACAGTTAATCCTGTTGGATGTGTTTGGTCCTTCTTGGTGGTATGCTGACATTACCCTGGATACCGTGGCTCTTGATACATCACAGAGACTTGCTGTCTTGGTCACAGATGCGTCAGCAAGACGTGCACCAACAATTTGTCCTCTTTTGAACTCTGGTATGTCACCCATAATGTTGTGTGCATTGCAATATTTTGAGCAAAACTGTGCTCTTACCCTCTGCTAACTGAACATTCACACCCTGCTCTTACTGGTGCAATGTACAGTTAATGAAGATTGGCCACCAGACTGGTCCAATTCAGCCATGAAACCTCCCACACTACAATGACAGGTGTTTCAGTTTTGTCCAACCCCTGTGAAGTGATGTAGTGTGTATGTAGCAAAGCCCTCCCAGACGAGTGGAGGCAGTAACTGCGGTAAAGGGGGACATGCTGTCTGTTTAGGCCCGTTATCTCAGAAGACTAGGGTAAGTGAGGGTCTTTGGAGGCGTACAGAGAGAACGACGGACAGATAGATGGACAGATAGTGTGGGGGAGAGTCACATGGCAGTACACTAGCGTGTCCGATAATGAACACTTTACACTTCAATTGGTCATAAAAACCGCAAGCGCTGGAATATAAATTTCCCTGTGGACATGTTTGCTGCTGT